>NW_026089549.1:281954-643423 GCF_000143185.2 Schizophyllum commune H4-8 | reverse complement strand
GAGCAATGAGTGAACATGTAAAGAGATCCTTCTTGTCAGCAAGGACATAGGTCAAGACCTCGTCCACCAGTTCTGGTGGCAGGTCCGACGCCGTCGCCCAATGTTGAGTATGCATCTGCGTCGTTTGATGAGAAAAAGCTAGCTAAAGTGCGTCGTAACCCACTTGCGACGCAGAGGCTGAAGTTGAACTTGATGATGGTTCGGGACAACCTTCGGACATCGGTCCGACGCCACATGCTGTGATGAAGTCGAACCGTGACACAACTGTGACAATCAAGCATGTTTTGAGTTCTCGCCTTCCACCAAGGATCAGAAGATATGACTGCGCGTCGTCCAAGCGACTGCTCTCTGTTCAGAACTTGAGAGAAAAGAAAAAGTGTGACGAGAGTGGGATTCGAACCCACGCCCCGAAAGACCAGATGATTCGGTGAGGAATCAGATGCGTCAGTAATTACTGACTGATCCTTAGTCTTCTCGCCTTGACGTACCTTACTGGCCTGACCAGCTATTATGACGCGCACGTCTGCTTTGCCGCGATCAATGGTTTCAAAATCAACCATAACTTGCCTTCTACGCTCATGCTGCGATACGAAACGCAGGGAACTTTCCCATCGCTTAATCACTTCATGGCTTCTGCTATCTTTTGCGACAGAGAACCGCTAGCTATCATGTTATCTTGCAAGCTCAATCGTCCCAACGGCCACCCGATTGGATGCAGGTAGGGAGAATGTTCAAGTGGCTGCCACCGGCCACGATGATTGTGGCGAAGAGCCATACTATTCTACCTCTCTCCTGGGAATGGAGAAGCTCACTGTGCCCTCACCTTACTTGCCGAATGCAGTGTGTCATTGGTGAATATTAACAGAATGCTTGGCTATGCCTCTCTCCACCGAGGGTCGCTAGCAATGTAATCTCGTGTCTACGCAGAGTACGTGTAATGCGACGTTATCTCAAACCGCACTGACCTTTGTACAGCAATGGGGGCCCCTCCGCCTCTCCCTTTGTCACTGGCTATCCAGATGACGCGCCCTGGTGCTCGGTCGCATGACTGCGTACCCCGTTCGAAGCACCTCCGCTCCGCAGGCGCCGAAGAAGGAGTGCCCCTCCCCGCTCCCGATAAGCGAGGACAGAGTATATAAACCACACCTCCGATAGACCGGGGTGCTACCGATACTAGGCGCCATGTTATCGTCTGCGCTTCCCCCTCTGCCTACGCTCGCGGGCGTGGTCAGCATTGCTTTTCTGCTGGTCAAGCACCTTAAACGGGGCAGATTGTCCCCTCTTCCTCCCGGACCGAAGGGCTGGCCTATCATTGGCAACATCCTTGACTGGCCGAAGACCCAAGAATGGCTCACATTCATGAGATGGTCACAACAATATGGTGCGCCACTTGCGCTGCAATAGCATGCCCATATTAACCTGGCTTCGCAGATTCTGACCTTCTCTATGTCAATACGATCGGCACCGACGTCCTCATCATCAACTCCAACAAGGTCGCACAAGACCTACTCGAGAAGCAATCGAGTATTTTCTCGGATAGGTCAGGTCGCCACTCATATCTGCAGTCTGTGACTGACAGGTGCGCAGACCCCGCATGCCGATGCTGCTCGAACTGTAGGTACTCTACAGATGACTGTCCTCCGCTCTGCTCATACCACCATAGTGTTGGTTTTGGTTGGGACTTCTCCTTCATGCCGTACGGGCGCCGCTGGCGCGAGCTCCGCAAGGCCTTCGTTCGCAAGTTCCACCCACCCGCACTCTCCCACTACCACCCCACCATTCTCCAAGGCACGCGCGAGCTCCTCCTCGACTTCCTCAACACGCCAAATGACTTTATCAAACATCTGCGAAAGTACGTCCCATGATCCATGTCCCCCTCGCATATTACTTTTCCCTCCCCCTCTCCCTCCCTCTCTCCATCACCCTCGCCCATCGTCCCTCCCCCTCCCGTTACACATCGCCCATTACTCACCTCACCCCAGCGCCTCCGGCGGCATCATCCTCCGCGTCTGCTATGGCTACAAGGTCACCCCCAATGACGACCCCTTCGTCGCCCGCGCGCAACGCGCCTTGAACGCCATGGCCCAAACCGGCATCCACGGCGCGTACCTCGTCGACTCCTTGCCAATTCTCAAGGTCTTGCCTGCATGGGTACCGGGCGCGGGCTTCAAGAAAGAGGCGGCGGAGTGGAATCCGGATGCGGCGCTGTTTCATAAGTTGCCGGTGGATTGGGTGCAGGAGTGTATCGTGAGTGGTGGTGATGTGGGAGAGAAATGGTGTATGTTGACGGTCGATGCAGGAGAAAGGCACCGCAGAGCCGTCTATCGCGTCCGAGTCCCTCGAGAAGTGCCGCACGCCCGAAGAGCTCGAAGGCCTGCGCGCCATTCTCGGCGTCGCGTACGAGGCAGGGGCAGATACGGTACGTCTTGCGTATCCTCTCCCTCTTATCCATAACATCTGACTCACTTATCCATAATATCCAACTCACTTATCCATAACATCTAATTCACTTATCCACGACATCCAACTCACCTACCCTCCAGACCGTCTCCGCCCTCTCGACCTTTATCCTCATGATGGCGACCTACCCCGAGGTGCAGCGCAAGGGGCAAGCAGCCGTCGACGCTGCCTTCGGCTTCGGCCACCTGCCTGACTTTACGGACGACGTTGAGATCCCGTACGTCGACGCGATCGTGAAAGAGGTCCTAAGGTATAGACCTGTTGCGCCGCTGGGTACGTATGCATTGCACTTTCGCCGGGGCCTGTGGCCTGAACTTCTTGCGCTCCCTATTACCTCCTTTACTCTGTCAATACTGAACAAACGTCCATAGGCCTATCCCATCGCCTGATGGAGGACCACATTTACGACGGCTACTTCCTGCCGAAGGGCTCCGTAGTCATAGGCAATGCTTGGGCCATGCTCCACGAAGAGTCCGAATGGGGGGCCGAGCCAGGCGTCTTCCGCCCCGAGCGACATCTGAAGGGCGGTGTCCTCAACCCGCCGAGCAAAGTTCCTTATGGGACGTTTGGGTGCGTCGAGTGTCTTCACATTCTCTGTCCCGCCCCTTCTCCCTCTCTCCCTCTTTCCCTCGACCGTCAACCCTTATAACTGACCGATTCGCCCCTGCCCAGCTATGGCCGCCGCACCTGCGCCGGCATCGAGTTCGCGATGGACCAGATGTGGCTCACCGTCACCTCCATCCTCGCGTGCTTCGACATCGCGCCGATCAAGGGCGAGGCGCTGACGGGCGAGTACACGTCGGGCATGCAGATGTGAGTGGCGCATTGTCCTCCTCATCCTCATCGACACATGCACTGTCCTTTCCCTCACTCCGCTGAAAGGGTTGACCATGCCGCTGACGACCGACCGACAGCTTTCCTGTTGACTTCAAGTGCAGCATCAAGCCTCGGTCGGCCGCCATCGAGCAGCTGCTTCGCGATGGCGTGGAGGTAGCCTGAGCTCGACGGATAGCGACTCTTCCTGCTGCACTTCGCGTCTCTGTTCGACAACATTGTACTCCTACATCTCATCTATGCCTTCCAGTATTGTACTTTTATCAGCATCATTCGCAACGTTCAGCGTTCTATCCTAGCGTCCGTCGCAATCCCGTGTGCATGCTCCGTGCCAACTCCCAGCACCTCTACACATACTTCGCCCCCGAGCCGAGGTAGAACGTGCCCTCGACCTCGACGATATCGTCCTGGTTCAGACGCTGGACCTCGATGATCGTGCGCGGCGGGTACGTCCCGTTCTTCCAGAGCTCCTCTTGCACCTGGTTGACGATGGGGCGATATCTGGGGGATGGGTAAGTTATCGTTGGACAAGATGAGTTGCCCATGCCGCCTCTCTAGCGAGTCAGGATGTCGGGCGCGCTACCTGGATTCTCCACGTTCGCGTTACGAACGAGATGGAATGCATAGCAGACGAAGTCGACCAAACAAACAACCCCCCTACTCACCTGAACATATCCGTCGTGTACACCACCAACCGCGAGCAGTCCGTCAGCTCCGCACCCGCATACTCCGCGAGCCACTGCATGTTGAGGAACGCCTGCTTAATGCGCGGGTAGCCAACCTCGGCCATTGAGTCGTTCGAGGGGTAGATGCCGCGCATGCCTGGGTAGGTGGGTCAGCAAGACAAGCTTCAACCTCTGCAAGTCGCGCGACCGAGATCTCGCACAAGAGCAGACGAAAGCTCGCCAAAGATGGGACCGGACGCCACTCACCCGCAACATAAACCGAGTCGCCCGCAATTGACATTAGGCTCCACGGGCCCGTCGCACTAATACTCTGCGACGGGTTGAGGATCTCCACGCCCTGAGGCGAAGTGTAGTTCGCCTGCTGTGCTGTCGCGAAAGGCAAGGCCGCAGCGAGGAAGAGGGAGATGGCCTGGGTCAAGAGCTTCATGGCGCTGAAGTGTCGGATTGCGATGGACTGCGGATGTACGAAGTGTTTTCAGAGGTCAGACCGTCCTCCGGAAGATCAAGGCTGTTCTGGCGTCTGCGCGGGTTCCCTCGACAAGGACCATTCATCGTGTTCAACAGCTCGCTTTTATATGCTGACGGACCGCCGCGGCACGGCTATAGAGGACTTTAGTGGGTGATGGATGGGACGCATGAGCAGATAAGGGCGAATGGGGCGAGAAAATCCGGAATGAACGAGGCGCAAACCGGGAACAGACCGAGATAAGGTAGGAAAGAGCAGGAAAAGAAACCGACGCGCGCGACCTGAACCCACGGGGTCGCCGAGCGACGCGTGACGTCATGGTCAGTAGCCGGCTGTTTGCGCGGGCTTGGCGTTTGTTAGGGGGTGGCGAAGGGATGTTTACTCGTGTTTGCAGAGCGCCTGCAGCTGTCGTCTGGCACAGACATGGGGTGTATGCGCACATATATTGAGCTTGATCCTCGTGGTCTCTGTCTAGTCGATTTTCTTACTGGCATTTTACTTACAGGGGCTCGATATCGGGTATAGGGCCAAGAGGTACGATCCGTGTCGGGTTTATCTGGGCAGGGGTCAGCATGAGCGTTTCCTTCCGCGAGGTACAAGCGGGTGCTCCCTCTGTTCATCTAGGAGGACAGGGAGAGGACAAAGAAGGGAGTGGAATGGAGACAAACAGGAACGAGAGGACGACACCATGGAATGACAAGGACGCGCGGTTCACGGACAAGCACTCACATGAGGGTGAGACCAATAATAATGCGTCTTGATGTGGTCGAAGCGCGTGCTCGACTTGAACGCGTCGTTGGTCCAGTACAGTTTCTTGAGCCACCTGAGCAGGAAGTCAGTAAGCTACGCCGAGGGTGGAATATGGAGCACGGCCGAAAGTAGGGCAAGGCAGACGCAACTCACTCGTTGATAGCAGGGTACCCCGCACGAATGGTGCGGAAGTTGCACTTGAAGTGGCCGACGTAGACGGGGTCGAAGCGGACAATGGTGACCCACAGACGAAGGTCTGCCTCCGTCAACTTGTCGCCGACGAGGTATTCGCTCTTCTCGAGGATCTTCTCGACCTTGTCGAGGCCGTCGAAGACCTCGTTCACGGCCTTCTCGTATGCCTCCTGCGTCGTAGCGAACCCGGTACGGTATACGCCATCTACACGGCCAGTCAGCCACCACCTCCGCACGCATATACTCACAACCACTCACTATTGATCTGACTATACACCCACTCATTCACCTCGTCAATGCCCTTGCGCAACTCCTCCGGATAGAAATCCAGCCCCGCCTTCTCCTTCGGCAACAACTCGTTGAATCCCTCATTGAAGATACGAATGATCTCCGAGCTCTCATTGTTGACAATTGTGTGCAGCTTCTTGTCCCACAAGACGGGCACGGTGAAGCGCCCTGAGTACTCTGGGTCCGCGCGGAAGTACAGATCCTTGACGTGGGCGGAGTGGTGAAGCGGATCGGGGTCGGCGGCGGGGAAGATCGACTCTTCATTGTCGTTGCGGCGGAAGGGCCAGCCGTTCGTACCCATACGAGGCGAGACGGCAGAAAAAGCTGGGAAAGAAGGGTAAGAGATGGCGAGGAAGGAAGGGCGAATGCAACGCACGAATGATGTCCTCCAATCCCTTCAGCTTGCGCATAATCAGCGCGCGCGTCGCCCAGGCTGCAACTTCGCGTCAACGAGTGCGATCCTTGCAAGTGCGGACCACGTACGGCATGCATACGACACATAGAGGTGATACCTATCGTGCTCGGGCGCAAACTTGCCACCCTTCTCGATGAAGTTGCGGAAGGAGGAGTCCTGCCGCTTGAACGACCCGTCGCTCTTCTCGTTTGAGGACATGGCGCGTTTGGGTGCGAAGTTTCGGTACCCAGGCAACGACAACGGCGTTGGTGAAGGTCGAGAGTAAGATGACCTTGCCAGCGAGCGCGCATATATACTCATGACGCGGGTGCCGCCAGTGATGTCAGCTGGCAGTCGCGCACGTCCGACAAGCGCGAAACGTCTGGCGAGGGGCGTCGAGCTCATGACGGTGCTGACTGAGTGCTGACTTAGGACGTCAGGAGGAGGGGCCTTGAGCGGAGGTCAAGGGAGGAGGAGAGCAATGTTATCATCGTCAGCGGCGAAACTACTAAGAGGCTACTGTCAAGGTGGGGAGCAGGGCCGGGTAAATATTTCCGTTAGGAATTCGATATTCCAAAATAGGCAACCCTTGTTCTCGCGGTTTCTCACGCCCACACAATTCACCTTTCCCCCCTCCTCCCTGGCCCCACCTTAGGGAGGGATGTATCTAGCAGAAAGGTAGCATCAAGTATTTGCATGCGACACGGGTGGGACATGTATTCTGCAACGATTGACAGGCTCATCTGCGGCGGAAGCTACAGGGCTCTTGAACTAGCAGGATGAGGCGATGGTGAGGAGCTGAAAATGGCTTCATTTTAGCAAGGAAATGGATAAGCCTGACCTTGAGATTAGGCTTCATCACCGAGCACACTGATAAAGAGATCCTGAACAAAGGATAGTCGAATTAAAGCCGGGTGTAAGTATAGTCAAATAATAAAGGTAGTGCCAGTGTCCGACATAACAACCCTAAGAAGATATCCTCGATAATGCAAGAGAGGTCTGTAGACAAGTCAGCGAGACATCAGACAATGTGGAGGTAGAGCGCGTACTAGAATGACCTGCTTAGCACGACACGTCGTTGGCGTTGTCGAGGACGAGGTACGAGCCCCAGTACGCGCCGTTGTGGAGGTAGGGCGCATCGACCCAGGTAAAGGCGAACACATCATCACCGTACAGCGCCGTGCGCTCGTTCTCGAACTTGCCCTCGCCACCGCCGATCTGTGCACGTTGTCAGCCCCATGCCACCTTCACCATCCCACTCCATCGATGGTACTCACTGAGTTCACGACCTTCTGGAAGTTCGGGTTCGACAGCCCGATCCTGTCGTCCGACAGGCTCCAGCCGCCAAAGACGGTCCCCTCCGGCAGCCCGTCGCGCGAGCTCACGAACGTGACCGTGTAGTTCGCCGGGTTCGAGCCCGCAACGGGCACGAGCGCGGCCTCGAGCCCAGCCGTCGGGCACAGCGTCTTGAGCGCGTCGCCCTCGACGACGGCTGAGATGGTGAGGTCGACGGCCTTGCCCGCGTCGAGCACGTAAGCTGCATCACTGATCTGGTGCAGCGTGAAGTTGCCCGCGCTCTGGCCGTACGGCGAGGTCGAGGCGGACTTGAGGCCGGCGCCGTTGACGAGGGCGACGGCGGAGAAGAGTGCAAGGGCAGCGGCGAACATCTTGAGTGAAGAAGGTTGTTGGGTGTGTTAAGTCGGAGAGGGAACTTGGTGAAGAGAATGCGGAATGGAGGATGAGCAGCTGAAGATGGCCTGCTTATATAGAGGGAGCCCGTAGTTGGCATGCGCTGCCCGTTACGACACCATGGCGGGACTCGCGTTCGAGGTGCACTGCATCCAATTGCACCTCGGCTTGTTCCGCAACTTCAGCCCGCTGTGACTGTTCCATCAGCTTGGTCAGTGTATACTCAGCGGAGTCCGCGATCCGCAAATCCATCGACGAAACAAGGTCTCCAGGCTAAGAATCCCCGGTTCCTTTCCTTCCCTCAGCACGTGCAGAGAGGATCTTGACAATGAGGAGGGTGGGCGTTGCGGATGGCTCCCTGATTCACATATGGCCTTGCGAGAAAGTGAGGGTAGCACAGCCACTATAAAGCGAGCTTGGTATTTTACCTGCCACAGCCCACAGGCCGTAACACGGATACAGCCTGCGAAAAAGTCAAACAGTCCGAGGATTACGGATAAGGTGCGAACAGGTGAATAAGGGTCAAGGGGTGAGGACCATCTTCGATGAGCTGCAACGAATCGATATTTACGCACTGGTCCAGCCTTTCAGTGGCCTACAGTCCACATCAATTTGCGGACCGTGTTCGTCGCGCAACGTAGATTATTATTCCATGAACTCCAACCAACGGACCTAACAAAGGCTCCTGCATGAGCATCACGAGCGCGTCGGTATGAACAAGACTCGCCTCGATCGGATCGCTGTCCGATGTATTCCCCTCCTACTTATCTATCCTCTCGCAGGCCTGCTGAAAAACCACCTGGCCCGCCGACCTATCTCCCCTCTACTAGGTATGAATGTCCGCCTCGTGCATACCTTGCTTCTTCCCAACGCCCATCGCCCAGACGCACTGCCGCGAGGCTCGGTCCACACAGGGCTGTCAGCCCTCCTTCCCGAGCATCAGCGCCGTCGAGCTCGTCGAAGAGCCCGTGTCGATTGTGCTTGCGGTCGTAGGAGCACGTGTGTGCTCTTTGGAGGAGCGCTTGCGTTCCTAGAATCAGCGCGAGCGGCGGTAATAAGACGATCGCGGCTCATCGCCCTTGGTCTGTGTCACCAGGCTAGCTCTGCCCGGTCTTTTCTGTCTGCTCAATCCCCCAATTCCCTCGCCCGCGGCGTATGCGACCCCGTCTTGGTCAGGGAGTGCCCTCACCCCACTCTGTCGTGCATCATGTACAGTGCGTCCCACTGCGCCAATCCCTCCTCATCCGTGACGCGAGCCCGCCTCCCCTCCATCCATCGGTGAGAGGGGAGCGGGATGCTCATTTCATGTTGAGGCGGGCGCACTGAGAGGAGATGGTGCACCAAGCACGGCGGAAGGGTCGGGTGGTTTCATAGCGGCCCTATAAGAGTGGATACGCACCGGTCGAGGAGTCGCATGAGGGCGGGCTGAGCGCAGAGTCGAGCACAATTGAAGGTGCTGTTGCTATACCGGGATAGGGTTCTCGTGGTCGGCTTAGCAGACCGGTCGCGGCGTAAGCGATCCCTTGGTCGTCGTATAGGTCTGGGCATCACAGGCACCTGGCGAGTGTCCAATCTTTGGGTATTCTTCCGTTGGGGAAGTACGTCTTGTGTACACCGTACGCTGTAGCAGTTAGTCGCGCCCGAGGACCATTTCGATGGCAGCAGAAAGTAGACATCCACTGAACTGACCTGACCTTCTGGCGACGACACGAGTCATGCTACAGAGTTGCCATTATATCGCCTTCGTACACATACATGGATTACAGAGGTTCGATGTCGGGAACCGGACCTAAAGGTACAATTCCACTAGGATTATTCTGGGCAAGGGGGTCAGTCGTGCGTCGAATTTGGCAGAGAGATGACAGTAGCACGAGTCGCATACCTGCGAATAATACCCCGTCTTAATGTGGTCGAACCGTGTGCTGGACCTGAATGCATCGTTCGTCCAGTACAGCTTCTTTAGCCACCTACGACAGGATTAGATATCACCATCCGGATGCGACGTGAGCGGAAGAAGAGGGCAAGCATTGCGTACCTGTTGATCGCTGGATAGCCATGGCGGATCGAACGTATGTTGCACTTGAAGTGACCATAGTAGGCGGGGTCGAAGCGAATCTATGTAGGCGTTAAGCACGATGAACGGCAAAGGAGACCCATGACGACTTACAGCAGTAACCCACAGACGGACGTCGGCTTCCGTAAGCCTGTCGCCTAGGAGGTACTCGTTTGTCGACAGAATCTTTTCGACCTTGTCCCAGCCGTCGAAAAGCCCGAGCACGGCTTTCTCATACGCCTCCTGAGACGTTGCAAAGCCTGCGCGATAGACGCCATCTGTTGCACTCATCAGCAAGAGTACGCGGCATCCCCAGAAGCATCTCACTATTGATCTGTGGATAACCCCATTCATTCAACTCGTCGATCTTGGGCCGTAGCTCGCTCGGATACAAGTCGACCGAGGTATATTCGGGCGCCAGCAGCTCGTTGAAGGCGGTATTAAAGATACGAATGATCTCCGAGCTCTCGTTGTTCACTATCGTATGCTGCTTCTTGTCCCACAGAATGGGGACAGAGAAACGGCCGTTGTAGTCGGGCTGAGCCCTGAAGTAGAGGTCCTTGACGTGCGAGGATCCGTAGAGCGGGTCCGGTTCGGCACCAGGATGGGTGGTGTACTCGTCGGCCTCGTTGTAGAATGGCCAGCCCTGCTTTCCGAGGCGCGGGACGACCGGGGTGAAGGCTGTAAAGTACGGTTCAGATGTGCGCGTATGACCGCGCAGGTTGACGACGCGTACAGATGATATCCTCGAGCCCCTTAAGCTTGCGCACAATGAGGGTACGAGTCGCCCAAGCTAAAGAGGCATGGGTCAGTAGATGGCATGATGCAGGGAGACGTTGAGTCCACGTACGGCAGGAATACGAGACGTATAAGTGGTAACGGTCCCGTTCTGGAGGAAACTGGCCTCCCTTCTCGATGATGCTGCGGAACTGGCTTGGAGGGCGCTGGTAAGAGCCATCTGGTGCATTAGTCGTCATGATGTACCAAGCAAGTGGATGTGAATAGACGAAAGGGTGAAGTGCCGGTGTTTGTAGAGACGAGGTCGGAGTCGCAAGTCAAAGCCAAGACGAGAGTCTACAGGGTGCATGCGCTCCTTATATATAGGCTCGACAGCTCTGAGCAAACAAGACGTGACCCTCGAACTGCCTTGCGAATCTGCGACGGGGGAGGCCCGCTAGTGGGTCTGCTCAGTCAGCTTCGAGTCTGCTGACAAACTCACTTCCATGCACAGCGGACCTCCAAGGTCGAAAGGAGTGCATCTTCAAGATAGAACGATTTTGGTTTGGTATGGAAAATGTGTATATGGCCAGACCTTGGTACATGATCCACGATGGTCGAGTTCAAGATGCGCGTGTTTTGTTTGTCACAGTTTGCCTGCGCTTGACGATGCGTTCGTGGTCAGGTGACTGGCCAAACTTCGACAATATGAATATCGTGTCATCCATCGCAGACCTTGACATTGACCAGCTCAAAGTAAGTAAAGTACAAATCCATTCCATACTCCTCGTACGCCCAGTACTAACCCAATCAATGATACATTTACGCCGGAACGACAGTCGGCACCGTCGACGGCTGGAGCGCCGTGTTCCACGTCGGGGTCGATGGCCAGGCAGTCGTAGCAGGGGGAGGCGCTGTGTAGCCGTACGGGGTTGGACCCGGGACTGAAGATCGGTCAGCTCAGATAGCGGAAGTTGTCAAGGGACAGTGAACGCACCAACGTAGGTGTCGAGCTCCTTATGGATGTCGACGAGGATGCCCGGGTCAGAAGCGCTGTAAGCACCCGGGATCTTGACAGTGGGCGGTTTGGCAGAGCCACCGCCAGTGATCTCGACCTGGTAGCAGGACATGTAGAATTGCGCACCGCCGGGCTGGCTGGCGGTGTGCAGGGCGATCGTCTCCGCGCGGAGCAGGTACTGGCCGGGCGCGATGTCCTCAGGGATCGTCACCGTGTAATGCCCACAGTTGTCATTCAGGACCTCTGCAGTCGCAAGGTCAACTCTGGACCCACAGAAGGGATGAGTTGCACGTACGGTTCCCATAGTAGTCAGGGTTGTTGCTCACAAGGCCCATCTCATGTATCTTGAACCAGCCAGCGGAGGCGCCATCGGCGCTGGTAGCCTGTATTCCATCAGTAAAGTTATAGGTGTTGACACAGATAAGTCGACTTACATCGTCAACGGCAGCTAAGTACACCATCATCGGGCCGTAGTGCTGACCACCGATGGCCTCGTTCGCGCACGAGCGGTCACCGTTTTGCTGGTGCATCTCGACCGTAACCTCCGAGCCGGCAGCGATGGTGCAAACGCCCGAGCTGGCAGCGGGGTTGGCGTTGCACGCCATGGCCTATCATCGACTGTCAGCATAAGCAAGCCAGTCGGTCGCCCAAACGACCTACCGCGCTAGACACATCGGTCACGGGCGAGTTGCTCGGCGGCAGGCGCACGCAGGAGTTGCCCGCATCCTCATCGCCGATCCAGAACTGCTGCCAGGTCGCGTGCGCGGAGGCGTACGCCGCGAGGGAGGCGAGGACGACTAGTTGCATCGTGAGGTCAGACAAACGCAGATGTCGAAGTAGATGGGTGGTCAAGTGGGCCTTGCGAAGACACCGAATCCCCCACCTAAGTTCCTTATATACCCGCATCCAGAACGGATCCTACGCCAACGAGCGCAAGAGAATCGCCGCGAACCGGATGGGTGTCGTGCGGGCCAACCCCCAAGCGCTTCACTGTTCACAAAACTCCGTGCTTCTTCCTTGAGAACACGCGCTTCTTCCTGGAGGATGTGCGTTGAACGGGCGCACCTGCCTACAATGGCATCCTGACGACCAAAAAGGCTTTCAGCTCCAGAACATCGGAAAATTGTCTGACCTTCTTCATCACTGGTCCCCGGTGAAGAGCCGATTGAATACAAAGCGGCACCCTCGGAAGGTCCTCACGCCGTCGTTATTCGGCGCTCACACTGTACGCAAGCCCTCCTGCGCCTCTTCAGACGGACAACGTCACAGGGGCTAAAGAGATGATTGGCGGGTACACCTTGGACGCAAGCAAAGACTCGGAAGCGAGTCGTCGCGTTTATTGCACGGAGATCGATAAGGACAGAGATTGAAAGGCTCTTGTAGAGGTGATCAAAGGATTTCTATACTTACTTACTAATCGACACGAGATATACCAACAAGATCGCGCTGAGCATACGTAGGGGAAAATTATAAGCGCAGGGACGAGGGAAGGAAGAATGATAGCTTGCCGCGCGTAAGTTCTATAGCCTGTCACAAAAGACGCGACACATCGGGTCCAGCGTGGATGAGAGGGATGACCGGATACGATCCTCGAAGAGCAAAGCATCAGGACATGCTCAGATCCAGAAGGAAGGTCACCTCAAGCCCCTTCGCCAGGGATGCTCGCTTTCCGAGAGCGCACGACTTTGTTCCTCAGCGCCTTCTCCTTGAGCTCGGTCTCGCGACGCTCGAGGTCAATGGCCTGCGCAGAGTTAGACGTGGGCGCGGAGGGAGTATCAAGCAAGCCCGACCTCGGTCATCTCAACGTCGCCTCCATTGTCTTTGGAAGACACCCCGCCTTCGTCCCAGCGATTGCGCTTGCCCTGGCCCTTGATCTTGAGCTCCTTGGGAGAGCCCTCGTCGTCGCTGCGACTGCCGCTCCTCGCGCGCTTCCTAGCCGGAGGCGTCGTCGAACGCCTTCGCGGGCTGGGGCTATCGCGGCGCCGCTTGCGGGGCGGCGAGTCGCTGGGCGTCCGCCGACGGCGCGGCGGGCTCGGGCTGAAGCGCCTGCGCGAGCGCGGGGGTGGCGATCGCTCACGCGACAAGGACCGCGACCGCGACCGCGGTGGAGGAGACGGACGCCTGCGCCGAGGGGGACTGTCACGGCGGCGCGGTGGCGGACTCCGGCTGTCCCGCCTGCGGGGAGGCGGGCTGCGGCTGAGGCGCTTGCGCGGCGGGGGACTGCGGCGACGAGGCGGTGAGCCGGACACGGAGCGCCGACGACGCGGAGGAGTGCGACTGTCAGAGCGCTCGGAAGGCGAGCGAGGTCGGCGGGGAGGAGGGGAGCGGCCGGGAGATGATGAGCGGTATCGAGCCCTAGGGACAGGCGAACCACCACGAGAAGAGGGAGGGGTCCTTGAACGCGTGGGGGAGCGCGGCCTGCGACGAGGACTGCGCGACATCCGACGAGGGCTGCGGGACATGCGCCGCGGGGGTCCCTGGATAAATATGAGTACGCGCCAGAAACGGCATGAAGCCAACCACATACCCCACCGCGTCTACCCCAACCACTGTCTCTCGGCCGCCGATCATCTTCAAAGTCGCCGCGACCACCCCTCCCCCCATAGCCACCCCGTCCACGTCCACGCCCGCGACCCCTTCCGCGATCGCCCCGCTCACCCCGCTCCCTCTCGCGTATCTCATCCAACCTCACGCGCCGATCGCGCTCGTCCAGCGCCCGCGTATCGTTCTCGCGCGCCTTGCGCAGCTCCTCCTTTTTCTCTTCCACGAACGTGCGCGGAACGCCTGAAACCTCTGCTTGAGCCTCGAGGAGCAACTTCCAAAGTGCGACCATAAACTCTTTGGTGTTCTTGTTCAGGAAGCCCTGCAGGTTGATTGTCATGCGCTTGGGGTCGGGAGTCTGCAGCGGCGTCAGGATCTGTGGCGGGAAGCGCACGGACGCATGTGTACGTACCGGCTGCGACTCATCCTCCAAAAGTCCCATGCAGTATTCGCCCACGAGCTCGTCTTCGATCCCGTTCAATTCTGTGATTTTCTTGAACACCCAGGGACGGATAACCTGCAGGTTCACTTTGCGCATATCGACCTGCAACTGTCAGCATGCTGCACTTCCAGGGAAACTCGCTGCACGCTCACCTTCTGGTCAAATTCTGGGGGGAACTTCATGGACTTCAGGAGCTTGAGTTCCTTGTCCGAAAAGCGCCTGTCTTGGTCCGCAGACGTGCCCTTGAAGAAGCCTGAAGCCCGTCAAAATCTGTGTCTGCCGCTGCCATGTCCAAAACACACCAGCATCCGCCATCTTGAGTAGAAGTAGTGACCCGGGGAGTCGACGGTGGTGGTGGATAGAGCGAGCAGACACGGCCGACGGGCGGAATGCCAAAACGATGAGAACGCCACAAACGACTTGACGGGGTTTGCCGGGGTCGCCCAAGGCTCACACTCTATACTCCCATCTCATTCCAGACTCTAAACCCCTTCCTGCTCGACCTCTGTTGAACTTGCTCTGTCTGCTGAAGCTCGATAGCTAGCAACTGTACGACTTGGCTCTGGGACTTGCTCGACTCGATTTGATGTCTCCGTCGCTCGGTTAGACGGCACCTCAAAGACACATCTGGCTGGTCGTTACCATACATTGGCGGCTACTCTACCGAAGAAAGAGCCAGACGCGTCACCCATCCCGAGGAGCTATAAAAGGTCTTGACTCGACTATATTCTAACGCGGATTCACCTGGCTTGTCGCTCGTGAACTCCACCTAACTCGCCGCTATGCCTTCGCTTGCAACTGTACGAGAGTTCAACTCCCATGTCGTTTCTACCGCGAAGACCCCCGTGGCTGTCTTCGTAGGAGGTACCTCCGGCATAGGTCGGGGAATGGCCCGCGCCTTCGCCCACCACATCAAGGGCAATGCACGCCTCATAATCGTCGGCCGTAACAAAACCGCAGCGGACGCCCTCATCGCCTCCCTTCCCTCCCCGGCAAATACTCTGTCCTCCTTCCTCCCCTGCGAAGCCAGCCTCATGCGCAACATCGATGCCGCCTGCGCGCAGCTCGTCAAGCGCGACGTCGACAAGATCAACTACCTCGTGCTCAGCGTCGGCGAGTTCGTGGGCTTCTCGCACGAGGAAACTGAGGAAGGGGTGGACAAGAATTATGCAGCGTTGTTCTTCGGGCGGTTTCGGTGGATACGGAACTTGGCGCCTGCGCTGGACCGCGCGGCGGCGATGGGGGAGGAGGCGAAGGTCATGTCGGTTGCGCGCGCTGGGAAGGGTGGCCCTGTGGACTGGGATGATCTCGACGGTAGGAAGTCCCTGCGGCAGCAGCGATTGAGCGCCCCAACATATCAGGATCTCATGCTACAGGTCAGTTTCTCATGACAATGATGTTATCTTCACTTTGCGCTGACTTGCTATCGCAGGGCTTTGCGAAACGACATCCCAAGATCGCATTCACGCATTCGTACCCCGGGCTGGTGTGGTCGCCGCTGTTCAGACGGTCACCGTCCCTCGCCGTTAGGCTCCTGGCCTATCTACTCTTTCCGCTCTTCTATCTCCTCTCGGTCTCTGAAGACCAATGCGGAGAGTACCTGATGTACGGACTCTATCGCAGTGCGGCCGGCTTCAGCTGCGTTGGCTAGAAAGGTGATGTTGTGCAGGGGTACCTGGGCACGGACGAGGAGATCGAGAAGATGTGGGACTACGCATGCAATAGGCCTGGCATCTCGTATAGCGCCTAAACATGTAATGTAACTCATAGAGTATCAAACTGGTGGTACCAAAGCAAGGGCCATTCAATAGCAGATTGAAATATTGATGTCCAAGTCTACAACACCCTGTACAACGCCAGCTGCCTGAATGCTGCCTCATACCTCGCCACCATTGACGGGAACGTCATGATTGGCTCCCTCGCCAACGCTATAAGGCCCGTCAGCACTGGCAGGATCACGCCCACTCCCGCCACAATCTGCCGCGTCCGCCGAGCCGGCCACCAGGCCCTCCAGCGCCCTCCCTTCACATAGACATTGTACAGAATTCCCACACCGTCGACGATATGCATCGCAACGGCCGCCGTGAGGCCCGCGTACAGCACGCTATTGAGCACCGGCCAGCGCGCGAGGCCTGTCTTCACAAACTCGTAGTCGAGCTCCGCGGGTCCGACTTCGAGGATGGGGGGCGCCTCGATGGTTGGGAGAACGCGATGCGTTCGGTAGTGTATGGTGAGGAAGGCAGCAGCGGCGATGCCAGAAAGAGTCAAAGCGCTGGTTGCCGGGCGAGGGGGGCGGTCGGCAGAAGAGAGGACGCGCTTGCCGATAGCGGACAGGCCGTGCGCGGCGAGAGGGCCGAGGACGAGCAGTTTCTCGCCCATGGCGGTCTGGTAGTACTCGCGCCCGAGAAGCTGCGTGCATGGTCAAGATGCGAGTTGGGTTATGCTTCCCGTCCGTCGTGCGCACCATGACATTGGAAGCAGTTGATGAGCCGCCGAAATTGGCTGATATGGGGGCCGCAAGATGTACGAGCAAGAAGGTCGCGATGAACGGGGACGTCACATGGATGACCCTCGTGAGGTACTTGATCGACGTGGAAGGCTTGCTCGACGGCGACGCGCCAGGAGTACCGTTGTCTGCATCCATTGTGATGGACAAAGTTGAACTTGCACTTGTGGGCGCGGAGGAAGACGAGCCACGTGCCGTCCCGCCAATGAGATGCGTTGCGTTTGAGTTGCCGGTGCCGAAGCGACGCGTCATTACCGCTTCCGGAAATCCCATTGTTTAAGTTTTTCACTGTTTGTGGCAACAGCCCGTGCTGTGAATTTTCAAGTCGAAATTGTTTGAGCTATATAGTAAGGTAGATCTGTGGTCTGTGCGTAACTTATTGGGAGCCTATGCATGTCGACACTCAGGACACCCAGCTAGTCTGTCAGTGAGATTACGATGTTCCAAGAATTTGACCGCATCCCAAAGCTAAAACTCCAACCTTTCACCGCCTCCTCCGCTTATGCCCCACCTGCGCGGCCACACCAGCGCCAAACGCCCTGTCCCGCAATGCGTCCGCCGCCGCTTGCTGGCGAATCTGCGCCGCTAACTGGCGAGCCTCCGCCGCTTGTTGACGCGCCTGTGCCAGTTGGTGACGGGCAAGCGCTTGATGACGGTTTTGCATCTGTTGCGCCACAGCCCGCGCATGCATTTGTTGCGCCAATGCGTCCGCGCGTATTTGCTGCACCATGGCATCTGCGCGCGCTTCCTGCGCCAAGGCGTCCGCCCGCGCTTGTCGAGCAAAAGCGTCTGCGCGCGCTTGCTGTGCCACGGCTGCTGGACCCGCGCCCTGCGCCGGATACGCAGGTCCGGCCAACATATATCCAAGCATGTCCGCTTCGCCCCACATCGGCTGGGGCTGCACGGGCGCTGGCGGCGGCAGACCCAAGCCGAAGCCCGCCATCCCCGGAAGTTGGTGACCAGGAAGGTAAGCAGCGTGCCCGCGCGGGGCGGGAAAGATGGGCGGCTGCACCGGCGGCGCCTTCGGGACGTCGACCTTGATGTCCTCGGGGCGCGCGTCGGGGTTGTTCTTCTTGTACTCCTCCAGCGCGCGTTTGGCAGCTTCGCCGACCTGTGACGTACGATGAGCATTCCTTGACTCGCAATACGTAGCGATCCCAGAACATATCGGACCGCATCTGCGCGGATTCTGCGCACTCACCTCCTCCGCATGCCGACGCTCGACGGGACCATCCCACAGAGGGCACTTCTTCGACGTGCTGGCAGTCCCGGGCGCCGCTTGATTAAAGTGGTCGTAGCCGGCGATGACCTTGCGGCAGATGTAGCACGACAAGGTGCGGCAGTTCGTGCAGACGATCTTGTTGCACTGCAGATTGTGTTAGTCGAGTGAAATGGTTGGCGATGCTCCTGACGCACCCCATCGTCCTTGATGAAGGCTGGTGTGCGTTTGGTAAGCCAAAGACAGTGAAGGTAGATGTCAGCCACTCACGCTTTCCACACTGGGCGTTGGGGCAGTTGCGCACGAGAGCCTTGGCTGCGAGAGGGTTGGTAACGGAATTGACGGTCATCACGGAGCTACGCACACATCGCCTCCTCTACTAGATGCTGACTGTCGAGCTTCTTGTCCTCTTCCATCTCTGCGAAAACTTGGTGAGCAACGAGGACGAGGATGAGATATGAGTTATATGCTCACCCTGACATGTCTTCGGGAGATGGTCCTGGAAAGTGGAAGGTCAGCACTGGATGCTTATGGTAGGCGAAATCACGCTCACCAGCTTCTTGCAATTCCGGCAACTAACCGCACCGCAATCCTCCACATTCCCGCACCGGAACAGCTTCTCGTCCGGATTGTCTATGACGACCTTATAGTCGCAAAACGGGCACTCTTCCAACCCATCCAGCCCCGCCTGCTCGATTTCCTTCCGCTGCTTGACGCGGTCGTACAGGTTCATGAGCTTCTCCGGCAGGAAGCGGCGCAATTCGGACTCGGGGAAGAGCTCCTTGCACCCGCTCTGGTCCATGCAGCTGATCTTGACGTCGTGCGAGCCGAGCTTGGTCTCCGCGTAGCTGAGCATGCAATCCTTGCAGAAGAGGTGCGCGTCGGGGCATTGGATCATTTTGAACTGGGACAACGATCAGTGGTAGAACATGACACGGGAAGAGCGTACTTACGAAAGGATACGATGTGAAGCAGCAGCCACACTCGATGACCTCGCCGCTTTCCTCGGCCTGCTTCTCGATCAGCTCTTCCGCGAGTTCGGCGTCCCGCTTCTGCTGCTCTTCCCGCCGGATGCGCAGGATGTACGCGCGCTCCTGCTCGAAGTCGGCGTCGAAGCGCTCCGGCGTCTTGCCTTTGCCCGGGCGGTACGGGTTGGACTTGCGCGTGTAGGGCGGATTCGGCTGCTTGGCCTCCTCGGCGAGCGCGAGGTACGCGGGCGCATACAGAAAGTGGCACCGATTGAACCACGAGCGTATGTGCGGCTTGGGAATGTAAGGAAAGTCCTGCTGCAGATGCTCCATCGCCAGGTCGTAGTAGTACGGCCCCGTCGGCACGTCGCGCGAGATGCTCGCGTAGTCGACTCCCTTCGCCTTCTTGCTCCCCCGCCGCTCCGCCTCGTCGTCCGCGTCGGTGCGCTTCCGCTTGCCCTTGGGGTCGACCTTCGGGTACGACTTGTCCTCGAAGAGGATGTGGAGGACGGCCTCGAGCGTCTGTCCCTTGTACTGCGCGTAGTGGCGCTCGACGAGCTCGTGGACGTGCGCGGGCTCGACGTCGGGGATGATCTCGAGGACCTGCGCGACTTGCGCGGACATGACCTCCTGCGGGTCGGGGGTGACTGGGCGTGGTTGATCGAGGGTGGGTGGAGGGGTGGGGGTGGCGCGAAGCGGAGGGGTGATCGGCGCGCGCTGAGGGCTCGACGGCGGCTCGTTCTCCTCCTCGCCTGGGAGGAATAAGGGTGTTGTCGCGCGCCCTTTGCCTTTGTCGCTAGGCCCGGCAATGTTGTCGGATGACTCCTGCGCGTGCGTGTGGCGAAGGGGGCGCGGTCGTTTCCCGGTGCGCGCTAGGTGTTTCGATCGTTTGCGAGGACGCGGCGGCGGCGTAAGGAGCACGTCGTCCTCGTCGTCAGAATCTGCTATTATGATTGGTTGGGCTACCTTTGCGCCGCCTCTGATGGGCACGTCCTCGGGTTCTGGGGACGAGATGATGTCGATGACTGGCCCTGGCATTGTGTGACTTCGCTGGTGGGCAGTGAAGGTATCAGCTGAAAGGCACTTCCTGTCGGCGCGCGCGAGTGGAGCAACGGAATGCGTGGTGGTATTCACTGTCGTCGCCGTGTGGAAGAAAGAACGAACAAAGCAGCCGCCACTCTGAATCGGTCCCGAACGTGATCGTGTAGGACACGTGCGGTGCACGTTTGCGCCCAAGTTCCGAAGCCGAGGGTATCTCTGTATAAATCCGCTGGCGTATGCTACTGAGTCGAGGGCGAGAGGGCAGATGACGAGGAGAAGAGCAGGCTTCGAGCACGCTGGAAAACGTCTACTAACTTGGTACTGTTAGGGTCGGGCCGGTAAGCCGGTGACATTCAGTCAATGAAGCACTAAGTAGCAGCGCTTGGGTGCAGCCTCTCGAGCAAGCATGGAAGCTGCCTTGACCTCCTCACTGCCGAAATAATGGACCACCGCCCTCAGTATATTTCATTTAACCAAATTTATTTCCCTCCATCCTGTAAGTTGAAAGATCAACTGGTACTGACCTGGACTGGACTCGAGGAGATTCGATAGCGTATCCGGGACAGGAGGATGTGTTACAACCCAAGATACAGAAGGCTCGCGAAGCGTCATGAATGAGTCGTAAGTTGGGAGAGACGCAAGAAGGAGCGACATGAGTTTGGGTGAAGAAGGGTGGCAGGATGCGAAAGGGCGCAGTTTGCAGAAGGCTTGAGCAAAGTCATGATGCATGATCTTACCGTAGACCGTGGAAAGATATGGACGGCGTTTGTCGTCGAGGACGGCTGCTAGCCATGAGGGGGCGCGGCGATCGTTGTCTGCGTGCACGACTCGGCCAAGTTGATTCGCCGATCAAAAATAGGCGCAGCGCGGCCTGCCCGAGCAGCGGTTCCGAACCACATCCCACAGTGCTATGAAGAGTTCAGCTTTCTGTCAGATATGCAGAGGAATGATTGAATGAACGGAAGGACCAAGCAATTTTTCGCGAAGGACGGGTAGAGGGACTCAGATAGGACTCTGGGAAGGGATATGAGTTCCGCGTGCTCTATCCTGTTGTGCCGGGCCCACAGACGCATGTCGTCTGCAGAGAGCACCCGCTGTGCGATGGTGTCCGGGATATCTGCGGCCTGAGTACTGCTTGCATTGCGTTTCTGAGTATTAGTGCGTTGCTGAGTATAAGTGTGTTGCTGAATGTCGGTGCGCTGTTCAGCGGCGCAGCTGGGACATGGGATTGGGAAGACCTTCACGTCTGCGCCGGCGCCGTGGCCGTCCCGTTGTGGATCGAGCTTTGCCATAATGTACGACGACAAGCAGGGGATGCAGAACGGGTGCTCGAAGGGGCAGGGCAGGCGCAGACCGAGGGGAAGCGCGGCGAAGGTGTTGGCGGACGCAGAACCAGGGATGGAGAGTTGGTGATACCTACATCATCGAAGCAGATGCCGCAAATCATGCCCGACGAAGCTAATGCACAGAATGCCGATGCGATTAGAGTGAGTTGTTGAGGAAAAACTGCGCCACGTACACTGTCCTGTCTCAAGTCCATAACTTTCGTCGATATCGTTTCGGAAGCCGACTCTTCGGATGCGACGAGGAAGAGGCAGAAACACGAAGGAGCCCGTTGGCCTCCAGAGAGCTTATGACGGAGAACCGACTAGAACGAGACAAGGACCATCCGACGCTTCACGATATGGACCAGCAAATTCCGTCATTTCGCGTAAGGAAGGCCTTGAGTGCCAGCTTTGGGAAGAAAAGCAGGGAGCAGAGCAGTGCGTCGAGGGTATCAACCATGACCATCCGTGGGACACGCACAGTGAGAGGCTTGAAGTTCACTTGCTAGTTTCGCGTGGAAGTTAGGGCTTGAGCGTCGTGCGAGTTCGAGAAGCCGCGTCGTAGGAATGAAAGCGGACTTCGTCCCCATTGTCGCCTTAGACGTAGAGTATATCTTCCCATGGGTCTCTAGTTGTGACAAAGGCAGACTCCCCTAGGGAATCACAATCTACATATTCGGTGGTCTGGGTGTAGAGAGCAAGGGATCTGGGCGAGCACTGATGAATGCGCGTTTTCGAGATTTCAGATGATATCCTGGCTGGAGCGGGGCGAGTTATTCACCTCTGACTCCCAAGTCTGCAGTTTCAACGAGAATTTCCCAAGTCGCACTCTGTTTTGAGAGTGAGTCGTTCAACATCAAGAGCTTGATGGAGCAGCGCAAGTCCGCGAATGGGCTCGAGTGAGTCTGGGTTAAGGTTCGGCGCGGATCCCGCGTGATTTCGGATTTTACCGGGTTTACCGATCACGTTTTCCGTCGGGGCCGACGGCTCGTGGCAATCGTTGCCGAACGGAGGTAAATGTCTGGCGCTATCTCCCCGACTCCCCGCATCATACCCCATCCTACCCCGCGCACACACGTACACACTGACATTGTTCCTCGCCGGCAGCTTTTCATCGGGAAACAGGCGTGGTGAGCTGCCAAGCGCCGTCCGATTGCTCGTAATTCTCCGCATTTCTGCAAAACTGTCGGCCCGCAGGAGGGCACGAACCTGGACGAACGTCCTGGTCAGCCCAGTGCTCTGCTCAGATGACGGCCGAAATTCAAAGCGGCAGATCGGTTCTTTGCACGTCGGTCTGCGGAACTGTCAGTGCACATCTGGACGACGTCTTGCGTATGTCGCCACCAGCTCTGGCCACGGCCCGGCCAAGGAACTTTGTACTATAAAACGTGGGGGACAATCGCCCCACAGTCGCGCTCGAGCATTCCCCTCGTCAAAGTCATAGCAATGCGTGTGGCGTCTTCATTGCTCGCCCTCCTCTCGCTCGCAGGAGGAGCTCTCGCCTCCGACGCGTCAAGTCAAAACTCCAGCGCCGTTCCGTGGAGCCATCTCTCCATCTCCCCTGAAGGGCGGTACCTGTACCGTACCAGCAGCGGCGAGCCCTTCTTCTGGCAGGCGGACACGGCGTGGGAGCTCTTCCACCGCCTGAATCGCACGGACATCGACGACTATCTCCGCGACCGCGCCAGCAAGGGCTTCAACGTCGTTCAAGCCGTCGTCCTCTCCGAGCTCAACGGCACCACCTTCCCCAACTTCTATGGCGACCTCGCACTGCACGACGGCGACCCGACGCAGCCCAATGAGGCGTACTTTGAGCACGTCGACTGGACGGTCCGCCGCGCCGCCGACTATGGCATCCTCATCGCCCTCGTGCCCACTTGGGGGCGCTGGGTCAACTGCGGCTGGCATAACGGGACCATCATCTTCAACGAGACGTCCGCTGAAACGTACGGTCGCTTCATCGGCGAGCGATACCCTGGCTTGCCCAAGATCATCGGCGCGGACTCGAACGGTTTCTGGGCATGCAACGCGTCCGTCGCGCAGGACGCCTTCAGAAAGGACCCGAGCCTCGATCCGACGACCCTGCTGGGCCCCGTCACCGACACCCGCGCGGTGTGGGCACGCATGGCTGACGGTTTTGCGGCGAGCGAGTCCGAAGCTGGCTTCACGCCCTTCGTGACCTGGCACCCGACCAACATGTGGGTTTCGATTCCCGAGACCAGCCTCCCGTACGGCCATAACGTGAGTAGCCTCGCACCTAACCCGCCGCCGGCGCACAGCTGACCGATCATGCCCCTCGCAGTACTTGAACGGCTCCCTCGGCACGCTCTCCATGGACGCCATCCAATCCGGGCACAACATCTACGACAACAGCACCGTCGACACGTACTTCACCGCTCTCAGCGGCTGGAACAGCACCACCAACTACGAGCTCATCACCAACATGCGCGCCGAGTTCGACGGCCCCGTCATCGACCTCGAGAACCACTACGAGGGCGCGTACGTCGGCTTCAACACGTCCCGCCCGCTGTGGAACGCCTCGCACGTGCGGCACGGGTTCTACAACGCGTACCTCAGCGGCTCCGCGGGCTTCACGTACGGCGCGAACGCGATCTGGCAGATGTACGCGCCGAAGGAGCAGCTCGCGCGCGAGGAGCTGTACTACCCGCCGATCATCGAGCAGCCGGCGAACGAGTCGTGGCGGGATGCGCTCGCGTATCCGGGCGCGACACAATCGGGATATGTGAAGCGTCTGTTCGCGGGGCTCACGAAGGAGGATCTGGAGAGCATGAGCCCGAACCGCACCTTCATTCTTTCGCCTGACGGCGGTGAGGATGTTCTGCAGTTCGAAGCGAACCGATACGTCGCAGGCCTGGCGGCGGCGTCGCAGTACTGGGTATACACCGGATACGGCGATGCGTTCGACCTGGACCTTGACGCGCTGGCGGGACACTTCAACGCGTCGAACGCCTCTGCGATCGTGCGCTGGTGGGATCCTCGGGAGGGCGTCTATCTGAACGAGACGAGCGCGGCGCCGGTGATCAGCCTGTCCGGAAGGCAGACATTTGTACCGCCTACTAGCGGGAGCGTAGATGACGATTGGGTATTGCATGTCAAGGCCGCATAGCGCGGCCTACTTTTGCGCTAGTTTGGCTCCTCATCATATCTTCTACAATGACTGAACGACCTCACGTTTCCGTCACGTATTCAATGTTGTAACAGTAGCAGTTACTTAGCATATAGCTCTTCATACAACTTGTGCACATTCATCTTCTGACAACACAAATCTGACTGCCATCAGCCAAAGAACCACCTCCAATCAAGACATCACGCATCACGACCGAGCCGGCGGAGGTCTATTGTTCCCAATGAGGAAAGCTTTGTTTGTGCATCCAAACAATATACGATAACCACCCCGAATTGATTGCCGATATATCCATATCGAACGTTCGAAGCGCATGCAAAAAACATCGGTGCGTCGTTCAAGACATAACATTTCAAGTCGTATAGTCCATGTATTGTTCGTCAGTAGTAGAAGACCGAGGACTACACGCTCGCCCATCTTCACTGGTTCTGGAACTGATTGACATGCCTCCCAAACCGCGCAGGCGCTGCATCCAAGTGACGCTCAAAGTCCTCGTTCCGACGGAAGAAGCGACCGCAGCATGCATAGACGGGGTGCCGGTTGACGTGCTCGAGGTGGTAGCGCAGGTCGGCGAGCGAGTTGAGCATGGCATCGCAGTACCCGCAGCGCAGGTCGCGCACCATATTCGTGGTGAACCAGTGGCGCGTGCAGAGGAGTTCTGGGCGAGGTTGAGTGGGGGATGATATAGGGTGGGAAAAAGCAACGCACGAGGATCCTCCGTCATCCACTCCAAACTACCCGCTCGGTAGCCTGGCGGTGGCGTCGGTGTACGGTGTTGGAACTGCACTCCGCCAAACACGCCTGGGGCCATCGCGGGCGCTGCTGGCTCGGCCTGCCAGGGCCATCTGCGTGGTTGCCATCCCCCGTCGAAAGGATTGTGCGCTTCTTCATCCGAGTCATCGTCCGACGAATCCTCTTGCTGAAGTTGCACGACTGGTTGCGGCTGCACGACACGCTGTGGTTGGGCGGGCTGCGGCCGGTTCGCATTGCCCCCTGCACGAGCCTGCCGCTGGCGTTCCATCTCGTCCAACAGCATATTTTCGTCCCAAAGGTCGCATGGCGGGTTGCGCGTGCACTGGCCGGGCTCGCGTCCGCGGCCCTTCTTCCATAAGGCTGGGGAAGGGGGTCGTCAGTTACATAGATAATCATCCGCGAGGGTAGAAAAATACTGACATCCGCATCTGAAGCAGAAGTGCGTCCCACAACGGCAGATCATGTGGTTGCAACCGACGGTGAGCTCGACAATGACCTATTGAGGAGGTCTGTAAGGGTATGTTGGATGGGCGACAGAGTGTCGTACCATGCACTCTGGGCAGCGCCGCCAGGATTGAGCCTGTTCGTTTCGTCAGTGGGTACAAGCCGGCCTCTGGAGTTCGCTACTTACGCGAGCGAGCTCAAGTAACGCCCGATCCTCGGGATCTCGTTCATCGGGAGGTAAGGCCTGCGCTGTTGCTTAGCTTGATTGCCATCAACATGCCCTAGAATCTCACTTGGAACTCTTCGCAACTCAGATCTGGAGTTCGTGGATCAGAGAGCCAGCATATATGCAGCAAGAGGTCAGCAAAGCGTACCTTGATGCCATGCTACTCTGCACGGCACACACATCGCCTGCATACATGACGGGCATTCCGCCCTCGGCTGGTCAGGATCCTCGTGCGCTTGAACAAGCGCCGAGCACTGTTTGTTCGGGCAGTATAGCTTCGGCAGCGAGTCCAACAACCGCTGCGTGTGCCACATGACCATGCCCTTCTCACTGAGTACGCGCTGCGCAACGTCGTCGGTGATCCCGGAAGGCCATTCCTCGGGACTGCACTCGGGGCAGCGGATGGGGAAGACGATGGCGCTGGGGCCAGCGCCTGTGCCATCGCCGCTGGGATCGAGCTTCGACTTGATGTGCGAGGAGAGGCAGTCGATGCAGTAAAGGTGTCCGCTGGGGCAGGGGAGTCGGAGGCCAAAGGGAAGCTTGGAGGAGCTGTTGGCGGAGGCGGCGGCCTTGATGGGGGAGTGGGTGAGCTGGAAGACGTCGAGGCAGATGCCACATTTGGGCGCGCCGTTGGGGATGTCGACGATGTCTGGAAGATAGTAAAGCCTTCGTGGAAGTGCGACGACACGGGCACGAACCTTGCATCTCCCTCTTGACTTCAGGAGCCTTTCCCTTCGCCTTTCCCTTGCCCTTGTCATTGGGATCTTCGGACTACGCGCGTGCACTGATGAAGACACCCTCTGATGCTTCGAAGATGATAACCACTGACCATGATCCTCTCTATCTCATCGCGCGATAGCATTCTAAGTACATGAGATCTAGACTCGGGCTTAGATCGAGGACACTCACCCTTCGGCGTCCACATTCATGTTGATGTCTTCGCTATCGTCCGCCTGCAAGCGTCTTGCGAACGCGGCGTCAAGGGCTGCCTTTCTCTCAGCAGCTGCGACCTTCTGGGCATACTGAAAGTCGCCCGCCGCCGCTGCCTCTTGGGTTGCATGTAGACTTTCTGCGTATGCCGCGTCGGCGCTCGCGGTCTGTTCAGCCAAGTATAGTTCAAGAGCGATCTCGGAGTCGCTGGGACTGGGTGCGTTGCGAGTGTACGTGTTCTTAGGGATGCGTCCGGCCGCAAGCTGGGAAGCTGCCGTCGCTAAATCGAGTTGCAGACGTTCTGCCTCGCGCGCTGAACGCAAATTCTCGAGGTCTTGCTCAAGAAGGCGAGCGATGAGGAGCTCGCTGGCCGCGTCGGCTGTGGCCATCGTCGTCAACGTTTGGGAAGAAGAGCGATTTCGTCGTTGTTATAGTTAGGGATAAGCAAAGTGAGGTAAGTACGTAAACACATGTATATTGTACATGGGTCTGGGGAGGAGAACGATAGCGGGAAGGTATCTCCCAGGCTGTCTGGAATTGCGATTTCTTGAAGCCTGTTTGAGTTCCGCGGAAATCGTTAATCCGCAGAGGCTGAAAAGTGATCGGATGCTTGAACTCACGGAACTCCAGCGATTAGAACCTGCAGAAGACTCCCTGGCAATTGTGGGTATCTACAGGGGGCAGAGAGCCTCGTTTGCGAGTAGATCAAGCCAACACCATCTACTAGACACGTCTCTGGACCAATGATGAGAAACAAAACACGCCGGCATCTGCCATTGTTCTTGCCGTTGCGCTCTTGCGCGGATTTATTCCCAACTCGTAACATAGTCCCTTTAATCCTTGCTGCATCTCCGTGCAGTCCAGTCTGTATGCCTACTTGTAAGTGATAGGGAAGAGGGCGAGGGAGCGGCTGCGCGCTTACGGGCAGCGGCATTGTCATCGGCAACGCCCGACATAGGGCCCGACATAACTTGATTCTTACCATCATGAGCGCGGCCGTTGCACGCTCACCGCCGCCGTCTACGACAGCGGCAAACTTCTCCTCCATGCCGGGAGCACGCAGTGCATCCTCAGCGCTCCAAGCAGCACGCTCCGCTTCGCCTCCTCCATCGCACTCCAACCGGAGCTCAGCTTTCTCCTCCTCCGCGGCCAGCTTCCAGACAGCCGCCGACACCAGGTCGAGCAGCGCGAATACCCCCAGAGACGAATCACCCAACACCAGCCCAAACACCGACACCACCGACGTCAACCCCCTCCACACAATGGCGCAACAGCAGCAACAAGTCCACATCCTCAAGGTCAAGGGCGACGTCGTTCAGCTCGGCACCTCGCCTCCGGACTCGCTACTGCAGACCGTCGGAGACCGGCTGAAGCTCACGTCGCGCTCGAACACGCCGCCTAGCGGAGAGGAAGCGCCGAAGAAGATGCCATTGACGGAAAAGGCCTCGCGCGTCGCGACTACTATCGGCAACGCCACGACGAAGCCCATACTCGAAAAGTCCATCTCCCGCAAGCCCGGCGGCTCCAGCGAGCCACAGCCAGCGGCGGAGGAGAACGGCGTGATAAACGACGAGCCGATGACCATAGGCGCGGACGGTCATCGCCGCAGTACTTCCGGCTCATCCGCCGCGACGTTCAAGCCCGCACAGCAGCCCTCATCCCCTCCCACCGCCTTCTCTACCCTGCAGCGCGCCAGTACATCTGCCGATGCTCGCCCAAACCCTACCAAAGCTCGTCCGCATTCGGTCCAGGAAACTGCTTCGCAATCGACCTCTGCCATCTCAAAGCAGAAGCCCCAGGTAGCACCGACGGGCTCCTTACTCGCTCCCCCAACGGCGCATTCGCGACGGCCCGCGAGACGAAACACCACGGGCTCGGCACAGCGCCCGCGTTTCCCCCCGCAGGCGCAGACAACGACGCAGATCACCGCCGACAACGACCTCGCTGATGACATCCAGCTTCACGCAGAGCAGATACGGCGAGAGCGGATGAACAAGCGTGCGAAGCAGTCAGCCCAGCCTGACGAGAAGTTCTTGCTCAAAGAGCGCGACTTCAGCATCCCGCTGGCGAAGGGCAAGGAGAAGGAGCAGGACACTGGTGATGGAGAGGGCCCGCTCGTTGGCAACCTCATCGGCGAGGACCACGTCAACTACGTGCTCATGTACAACATGCTGACTGGCATTCGCATTGGTGTGCGTGGCGCGCCCCTTATCCTCGTGCTCAATGCTCATGCTACCGATAGGTTTCCCGCTGTCAAGCCAAGATGAAGCGCCCGCTGACCGACGAGGACTTCGCTGCTCAGCACAAGTACTCGTTCGACATGTACGTATCACGTGCCGGGTGCCTTTCGTACCTGACGTCTCCGCAGCGTCGGGAATGAACTGACGCCGTCTGTCCATTATGACTTCAAGTTCAAGGACTACGCACCCTGGGTCTTCCGCGAGCTGCGGGAGGAACACTTCCATTTGGACCCGGCCGACTACCTCCTGTCGCTCACCGCCAAGTACATCCTTTCCGAGCTCGGCTCCCCTGGCAAGAGCGGCTCGTTCTTCTACTTCTCGCGCGACTATCGGTTCATCATCAAGACCATCCGCCACGAGGAGCACAAGTTCCTGCGCTCTGTGCTGAAGGACTACGTCAATCACGTGCGGAATAACCCCCATACGCTCCTCAGTCGCTTCTATGGGCTGCACCGTGTCAAGATGCCCCACGGGCGCAAGATCCACTTCGTCATCATGAACAACCTCTTCCCCCCGCACCGTGACATTCACGAGACCTACGATCTGAAGGGAAGCACCGTTGGCCGGTACGCACCGGAGGACCCGCCTCCTGCGCCAGGCGAGCAGCCGAAGTCGAGCAAGGTCCTGAAGGATATCAACTGGATCAAGAAAGGCAGGAGGTTGGAGCTGGGTCCTGAGAAGCGAGCGCTCTTGACTGAGCAGCTCCGCCGGGACAAGGAGTTCCTGAAGAATATTCATGGGTAAGTGTGGCAGAACTTTACCGTTCCGAGGACTCACACGAATACAGTGAACGTGGCGGTAGCCATGGCGTCATGGACTACAGTTTGCTCGTCGGCATACACAGCATGGAGCGTGGCAACCGCGACCATGTGAGGCGGAAGACGTTGAAGGTCTTTGAGGTGCGTGGTCCTGCAATACCCAAGGAAGGATCGTGCTGATCGTACTTCAGCCTGAGTTGCGCGGACGACGCAACCACCAGGACCCCACCGAGGCGAGCGCCGTACGCCGCGCGATGCGCCAAAGTGACCCGAAGCAACTGCATGAGCACGAGCTCACACATAGACACCCCACGCACCATCGACGCACCTCGACGTCGTCAGCGAACGGGCCCGCGAGCCCCGTCTCCCAGGCCGCTCAACCCAAGGTTGTCACGATCGACGCGTCCGCGCAGCCGGGGCGCACGTCGACTTCCTCTGCTGCGGACGGCCCGTCGCTGATCGTCCCCAACCAGCAGCCCGTGCCCGAGAATGCGTCGCATGGCGCGCTAGGGCCGACGGACGATGTGCTTGAGGGCGCGTCCTTGGACCAGCTCTTCCAGGACCGCCAGCATTTCTTGTTCTATCAGGACGAGGGTGGTCTCCGCGCCACGGACGAGTACAACCTGCCGATGGACACGATTTACTACTTGGGCGTCATCGATATCCTCACGCCGTATGGCTGCACGAAGAAGGTCGAGCACTTCTGGAAGGGCTTGAAGGCGGATAGGGTGAGTCGAGTCGAACCTTGATGCCGGAAGTGGAAGACTAACGACGGCTGCAGCATAAAATCAGCCCGGTACCGCCTTCCGACTACGCCGAGCGATTCTTCTCGTTTATGAAGGCCATCATGCGCAACGGCGGCGACCCGGAAACCTTCCTGACGGGCAAGGACAAGGAGAAGAACCAATAGAGAATCTTCGCCTTTCACTCGTCAGGTAGCCCGCAGCATCTTGAGCACCGTTGAGGATACGTTCTCCGGTATGACGCCTCGCACGCTGCTTCAATGCTTTTTTGCCATCCCAACCTTCCCCTTACCTACATCATCGCATACTTCCCCTCACACGCATCTCCTCCCATCGCATCTCGCATCCTCTTCCCCCACCTATCGAAATTTGATAATTAATCCGCTTATTTATGGATATTTCATTCACAACACCCTCCATACTCACACACTCTATCCGCCTCCGCCCCTTTCGCCTTCTGTCTCTACACCCCGCGCTTGTATGTGCGCCCACGCTCCTTTGGTTGGACCCCCGCCTCTCGAGGCGCATCACGCTCGTTATTGTTCGTTTCTTCTGTCTGTGTATATTTGCCTGTTCTCGTTTTTTTCTACCTACTCGTCCCCCACTCGTGGCTGTTCGTCAGTCGGTCTCGTTTGCCCCCGGATCCTGTTATATTATCATTCTGCGCCATCTTGGACTTGTAGCATTGGTGGAATTCTTTCTCTGCATCCGGCTGGATGGCGGGCTGGCGGTGCTGGCCCGGGCTAGAGGTAGACTCGTCGTTCCACGACTGCAATAAAGGACTTTAAACACTGCATACCATGGTCTTGGGAATGTCGATGAGGACTGGAGAAGTTCTGATACTAGGAGGAGAAGACGGCCTGGGTTACAAGGTATCAATGCCCTTGCCAAACATCAACGAAGATCAACAAAGAAGATTCAGGGTCAACAACTGGGTTAGTTATGTAACACCACCTCCGTTCAGGCAACCGTTGCGTTCAAGGCAAAGGTCGTGCTGGCGGACTGTTGACCCCTACCGTAACCTCGTCTAAGCCTATATTGGCATGCCGTGCCCTGGGAGGGCGAATCTCGTCGTCTTCAAACAGCTCACTCGCAGATGTTCAGCCTTGCCACAACTATCTTTGTCTTCGTGCCGGAGCACGACTTTCACCGCAACACGTTCGCTCCCGAGCCCGCGTCGAGCCTTGTCTACAGCGGCGGAGTCCCAGAGAGAACTCTTTGAGTACACCTCAGGACGTTGGGTGTAAGTCACCCGCTCGTCGTCTCATTGGGGCCATCTCTGACTCGTTGTCCTTATTTCTCAGCTATAACGACGTGCTTCAACACAAGGAACGCGAGGCCATTTTTGATGTGGACGAGTTATGTCGCCTTGCGGCCGAGTCCGTGAACCAGCGCGCCACGGATGTCGCCAGCATCTCCAAGCTTGCTGAAGGCGGCTTCAACCGCGTTTTCCTCATCACCCTGCGCGACGGACAGCAGGTAGTCGCCCGGATCCCTTACCCTATGATCCCACCTCATTACTATGCGGTCGCAAGTGAGGTGGCTACTATCGAGTACCTGCGAATCTGCGGGATTCCTACTCCTAAGGTCTATGGGTATTCCGCGACCTCCGACAACGCTGCTGGGACTCCTTACATTTTGATGGAGTTCGTCCAGGGTACTATACTCAGTGACATCTGGCGCAGTCTAGAAGACCAAGATGTCATCTCCATCATCCGACAGCTCACTGAGCTCGAAGCGCGGATGATGTCGCTGTCGTTCCCCGCTGGAGGGGGTCTTTACTTCACTCGAGACCTCGAGAAGGTTGCGTCAGGGCTTGGTGTACCACTGGACGACGAGCGATTCAGCGTCGGGCCAGACACGAAGCTCGCGTTGTGGTATGGTAGAAGGAATCAGCTCGACGTGAATCGAGGACCATGTCTGTTGCTTTCTGCCCCCTGACGTCCTAACTCTGACTTTGTGACCACAGATCATAGCGCTGAAGAAACTCTTGCAAGGGCAGCGCACAAGGAAATTGCGTATCTGAAGCGGTTTGGGCAACCGCGCCTGCCCATGCGGCGTGAAATGCGACCAAGCTACAAGTTCCAGCCGCAGTCGCCACTGGAGCACATCGCTTATTTGGAGCGATACCTCAGCATCACGTCGTCGCTCGTACCCAAAGACCCTGCTCTCAGCCGTTTCTGCATTCGCCATCCAGACCTCCACCCGAACAACATCTTCGTGGAGCGATCACCAGCTGGCTACAAGGTCGTCAGCTTGTTCGACTGGCAGCACGCATCCATCTTGCCCATGTTTCTCCTCGCCGGCGTCCCACAGCGTTTGCAAAACTACGGAGACGGTGTTTCGCTGTCTACTATGTCGGCCCCCTCTCGACCGGACAACGCCGACGAGATGACCTCGGGCCAGGAGTACAACTTCCGTCGCCGCCTCGTCCACTATCACTATGTCGCCAACACGGAGAAGTGCAACCCGCTACACTACACCGCTTTCAACGACCCTTTGTACGCGCTCCGCGGCCGACTCTTCCAGTTTGCCGGCGCGCCATGGGAGGGCGAATCTTCCGACCTGAAGATCGCACTCATCGAGGCGATGGAGACGTGGGAGGAGCTTGCGGGAAAAGGCGTGTCGTGCCCTATCCAGTTCGACGAGGAAGACTTACGCAAGACGGAGGTGCTGGAGAAAGAGCTAGGTGAGGCCTGCCGAGGGTTCGAGCTCTTCCAGTCCTTCGCTGGTATCGGGGAAGAGGGCTGGGTGCCTTCTGACGATCAATACGAGTTTGCAAGGGACCTCATCAAGCGCTTTAAGGAAGATGCGTTGGCGGATTGTCAGTCAGAGGAGGAGCGGAACGAGGTCATGAACCACTGGCCATGGGACGACATGGACGAGGACGAGTATATGTAGCGTCATGTGCTAGATATTGACTGTCTGAAGGACTAGATACTGCTCTAATTGGGAACCCGTGAAGGTCATCGAGACGGACATGGCGAAGGGCCAGGCTCGTGCCCCAGGAACGGCACAGCCACTAATTAGGTGCATTGTCCAAATGCGGAAGTCTTTGTCTTGGACCTTCGTTTTACTTCCTGCCCGAATTCCCGATGTAAACTTTGTGCTGCCGAGGTGATAGAGGCAGAGGAATATCTGAGTCTAACTTTGCTCTACATCCACGTTCCCTCCCTGTTTAAGGCCAAGTGTTCTGAGAAACAGATACATTCACCTCGACCATCTCTAGCACTCATTAAAGACACTCTTGTACTTCATTGGCGATCTGGGACCACTCAAGCGTATTCTACGGTCTGACTCGCTTAGTAGAACCGCTTGCGGTCAGTCCACGTCAATAACGAGTGCCACGAGTCAGTTTGACTGCCATCTAGCCCTATATACATTGCGGGTGGATGTTCCACGTCTTTCTTCCTCACCCACCTTCAAGAACGTGTTTTTCTTTGCACAAGCCACGTACGCTGGCACCGGTAATGGTCGAAGAGCCCTCTGCCCACTCGTCGGCGATGCTACACCGGGTCTCCCGGGGATTTCCGAGAAGGAACATACGTCCGCGGACGCTGCGCGCGCCACCTTCGCAGCTCAAACGCCCAACCTTGCACTCATGTCGCAATAGACGCGCCCCTTCCGGAGCCCCCACCAGCGCCCGCGGTCGTGCGCAGTGCCTGCAGGCCATCGCACCTCAAAGGCGGCAAGGGACGCGCTGCGCTCGCGGCCCGACCGGTGACGGCGTTACGTCGCCCATCAATCCGTTATATACCCTCGATTCGGGGCTCTGCCCCTTGGCTTCCCCCACTCCCCGCACGGCTGCCTCGTCGCGAACCCCCCTTTACGGCTTGCTGAGTCTCATCTTACCCGTCGCAATCGACGTACCACCACCACACTAGAGCGTTCCCCCGCCACCGCTCGTGAATCGCATACCCACATCGAGTCTGACTCGTCCCCCAATTGCAATGACGGACAGTGGCCATGCTGATATCCACCTGCTTGACGGACTAGACGACATGGCTCTCTTAACATTTGAACAAACGCAAGAGGCGGGGGTAATGTAAGGCTTGCGCTGCTGCCTTCGCTGAAGTCCTAGCTGACGATGACTCCAGCGATCGCGCGTGCGGGACTCCCACCACGGATACCATGTCACTCTTCACACCCCTGCAAATGGATCTGAAAGCACTCCCTCGCCTCGAGACAGACACCCCACGCGATGGGCAGCTTCCCCCATCGCTCAGCATCGCGCCCGACGCTACTGGTGTCGATGTCGTCCGGTCCCCCATGCTCGGCGAGCCGCAGTGCCCCGGCGCCCCCCTCATCACTGACATGGACTCGTTCGGGGACGGGTCTGAGGAAGGGGACTTCGCTGACCTGGTTTCCCTCGCCGCGTCGAAGATGAGCGAGTCCGACCGCGCCGTAACACAATCTAACGTACACCTCATCCCCCATCACGATGTCGTCCGCCGCATTCAGGAGTGGCAGTCCGAGGTAGAGCCCGAGGACATCGTTGTTGAGCCGCAGGAGCGCGCGGGCGGGCCATGGCCGGCTAAGCGCCCGCGATCCGTGGACTCCGGCGACGAGGAGGTCCCCCGGACGCGTCCGCGTATCCCCAAGGCGGCACCGCGGTCCGTCGTGCAGTTCTGCGCCCCCCCGGGCGAGGAGGGCGTCGAGGACGAGTGTCAGGCAGAGGCGCCGGACTGACGCTGACGCGCGCGAGGCTGTCGCCCACCCCGCCGTCATCGTCAGACCCGTCACACGAAGCAGAGTCGTCGGACACCCACTCGCAGAGCCATGCGCTCATCCCCCTCCGCTCTCCCGGACGTCGGCCCAGCGCCGCGCTTCTAGCGCCGTCGTCCCGAAAGACTACGCCGCCGCCTCTGCGCGCGCGTAATGTCGACTTGATATATTTATGACACCGGTGCGGCCATGATGAGCGACCTCTGCTCGGCCTGCAGTCCGCGTCCCGTGGATCGCTAATGCGCACGGTTCCCAGCACAGCACAATCATCGACTTTTCTATCAGTGTCCTCTCTCCTGGCTGTACTCTCCGTCGTACACGCTACGCAATGAACGCCCCGTCGAATTTATACCTCTTTATCTTGTAATATTCTTTACACGCCGAATCAAACACGTTTCACCGCCTGTATGCCTGGCTAGAAGTTTGGGTAGTTTACAAGGATATTTGGTCTCAAAGCGAGACGAGAGTTCGGGAGAAAACACGAACCGTGACGGAAGCATGTGTGCGCATGTATGCATGTATTTACGCCGGCGCGTCGTGGAGGACACGTAAACAAGCGGTGGGCCTTGTTCTGCGATACACTTCTCCACCAAATTCAGGCTGCTGGACGCTTGCCTCCGCCCATCATGATGAACTTCGAGGATGTGGAAGACAGAGATGGTGAGCAGTCTGCCAAAATTCGCAGCGAAAGCTAAAGTCTGGCAGGCGTCCGGCTTTCCTGGAATGTATGGCCTTCGTCGCGGATAGAGGCGACGAGGACGGTGGTCCCGATATCGGCGCTCTACACGCCTTTGAAGATCAGGGAGGATCTGCCGCCCGTGCTGTACGAGCCGGTCGCATGCAAGCCCCCCTGCCGCGCAATCCTGAACCCATACTGGTGCGTGCTAAGCTCGCGCATATATGCTCGCCCTGACACCCCTGCAGCCAGATTGACATCCGCGGAAAGCTGTGGATATGTCCGTTCTGTCTATCACGAAACGCTTTCCCGCCGCACTACAAGGACATCTCCAGCACGAACTTGCCTGCGGAGCTCCTTCCCAAGTACACGACTATCGAATACACGCTCGCCCGCCCCGCGCAGGTCCCTCCGATCTTCCTCTTTGTGGTCGACACTTGCTTGGACGATGACGATCTCAAGGCATTGCGTGACGCGCTTGTCGTGAGCTTGAGCTTGATCCCGCCCTATGCGCTTGTTGGGCTCATCACCTTCGGGACGATGGTGCGTCAGCGTACTTCTCATGCACAACCTGAGTCTGACATACGTGAAGACCCAAGTTCACGAGATCGGGTACCCAGACTGCAGCAAGTCATACGTCTTCCGTGGTGGAAAAGAGTACCAGCCCAAGCAGATCCAGGACATGCTCGGGCTCAGTGGCCAATCGCGCGCAGCTCCGCGCCCAGGACAGCCGCTTCCCCAGACTGCCTACGGCGCCGCTCGCTTCCTCATGCCGGTGCAGCAGTGCGAGTTCCAGCTCACTGGAATCCTCGAGTCGCTCCAGCGCGATCCCTGGCCCGTCGCGAACGATAAGCGTGCCCTGCGTTGCACTGGTGTTGCCTTGAGCGTTGCTGTCGGGTTGCTCGAGACGACCTTCCCCAACACTGGCGCCCGCATCATGCTATTCGCGGGTGGCCCTGCCACGGAGGGACCCGGCATGGTTGTGAGCAGCGAGCTGAAGGAGCCAATCCGATCCCACCATGACATCGAACGCGATAGTGCTAAGCACTTCAAGCGGGCGAACAAGGTGTGTGGCATATATCCGCCGCTTGATCACTCATAACACTCGTTGCAGTTCTACGAGGGATTGGCGAAGCGGGCATCGAACAACGGTCACGTCATCGACTTGTTCGCCGGCTGTCTTGACCAAGTCGGCTTGCTTGAGATGAAGTCTATGCCCAACTCGACGAACGGTGTCATCGTGCTCTCCGACTCTTTCGCCACGTCGATCTTCAAGCAGAGCTTCCTTCGCATATTCAACAAGGACGAGCAAGGCCACTTGCAAATGGGCTTCAATGCTACGTTCGATGTGCAGGTACGCCCGTAGTAAGTGCTGGTAGTCTACAGCGCCTGATCATCCTCAGACTACCAAAGAGCTGAAGGTGTCCGGCCTCATCGGCCACGCAATTTCTGCTGGCAAGAAGTCTGCTTGCGTCGGTGAGACGGAGATTGGCATCAGCCAAACGTCTGCCTGGAAAATCAACACCCTCACGCCGCGAACATCCGAGGCTATCTACTTCGAGGTCGTCACGCCGGCAGGGCAACCCCTTCAACCCGGCTCTCGCGGCCTCATCCAATTCGTCACGCACTACCAGCACGCTTCAGGCCAGATGCGGTTGCGCGTCACGACCATTGCCCGCAACTTCGCGGAGGCCGGCTCGCCCAGCATTGCGGCGTCGTTCGACCAGGAGGCGGCTGCAGTACTCATGGCGCGGATCGCTGTCTTCAAGTCCGAAATCGACGACGCGCCGGATGTGTTGAGATGGTTGGACCGCATGCTCATTCGCCTGTGCCAGAAGTTCGCGGATTATCGCAAGGAGGACCCAACGAGCTTCCGATTGTCGGACAACTTCAGCATCTACCCGCAGTTCATGTTCCATCTTCGTCGTAGTCAGTTCCTGCAGGTGTTCAACAACAGTCCGGATGAGACGGCATTCTACAGGTGCGTGCAAGCGAGGGACCTGTGTCTTCGTACCGCTAATATCATGTAGACATGTGCTCAACGAGGAGGACGTGAACAACTCCCTGATCATGATCCAGCCTACGCTCATGTCGTATACTTTCGACACGCCACCGCAGCCGGTGCTCCTCGACAGTGTCTCGATCAAGCCGGACGTCATCCTCCTGCTCGATACGTTCTTCCACATCCTCATCTTCCACGGCGAGCAAGTCGCGCAGTGGCGGAAGGCGGGGTACCAGGAGCAGGAAGGCTACGAGAACTTCAAGGAGCTGCTGGAGGCGCCCGTCGCGGACTCGCAGGAGCTGCTGGCGGACCGCTTCCCGATCCCACGGTACATCGTATGTGACCAGGGCGGGAGTCAGGCGCGGTTCTTGCTGTCGAAGCTGAATCCGTCGACGACGCATATGTCGGCGACGATGTATGGGTCGCCGGCGGGCGCGGCGGGGCAGGCGATCTTCACGGACGATGTGAGCTTGCAGGTGTTCATGGAGCACTTGAAGCGCTTGGTGAGTTGCGGTTGAGAGGTCTGGATGATTACTGATTTGTTTGTAGGCCGTTGGTGCGCAGACGAACTAGGAGGGAGTGGAACGAGAGCGGACGTACTCTATTTTATTCATTCTGTTTTCTTGACGCTGTTCATTAGAATTGTTGGAGGTTGCAGCCGTAACTATCTTGTGATGCGTGAAGTAAGAGATTGATCCTATGGCCGCGAAGGATCAAGGCCACGTATACAGGTGCGCCTCTCAGTAATTCCTTGCCAAGTGCAGTCCGATGACCTTATGCTGAGGAATGTAGGACACTGTACGCCCAAGCGAAGAGCACTTTGAACGCCGCGGCCATGGGTCAAAATTACGGAGCCCGTATGGTCTTTTGTATGTGTCTGCGCGCGTCACAAATGCGGATTATTGAGGGACACCGAGGCCGAATAGGCTGACAAACCCTGCCACGGCGTGCGTCTTCCAAGTGAATCGAATCGATCTGGCGTTGCTGCGTTGGGACCCACCCGATATCCCCGGTGTAAGTAGTGGGTCGACTGCGTATATAACTGAGATCTTGCAGCTGGTCATGGCATCGACTCGTCCGACGATAGACATCGGACCATCGAACACCTCAGCGCTCGAATCGCCCAAACTTTAGCGTCAACATGTACACGGGAAGCTGCTTCTGCCGCGCCGTACGCTATTGCTACGATGGCGAGCTCGCGCCTACTGTAGGTCCTACCTTCCCGGAACTCTTTTCTGTTGGTACTGACCACCCCTGTAGGCCCTCTGCCACTGCCTCGACTGCCGCAAGATCAGCGGCGGCGCCTTCAGTGTCAACCTCGTCGTCCCGAGCGACACCCTCCGCATCACCTCTGGCGCGCCAAAGACCTATACCTGCGTGGGCGGCTCGGGGAAGAAGGTCGTGAACACGTTCTGCGGGGACTGCGGCTCGACGCTGTGGCGGGAGATGGATCTGAATCCGGGGAGGAGGGTGCTGAAGGTGGGGACGTTGGACGATGCGGGGGCGTTGCATAAGTTGAAGCCGGGGGCAGAGTTGTTTACGAAGAGGAGGGCGGAGTGGTTGACGGAGCAGCCGGGGTCGGTGCAGAAGGAGGCGTTGTAATTTCGTAGACACTCCAAGTAAAAGCCTATGATGAAACAATCAGAGAACCTTGGACATCAGGGCTACTACGCGCTGAGGCTTGAGCCCAGAGTCGGTTTTTTCTATTGGACAGTACACCACCCACGGGCCGTGATCTACTATGACCGCCAGAATGAAAGTGCAGCTTCAAGGGAAAGGTTGGGGAAAGGCAGATGGCGTCGATGTGGCGCGGCCCGAACGGCCCGTTAATCCGACATCCGCTGGGAAGATACAATTCCACATTGCGTTTAAGTGCTCTTCAAATCTACCACTCGCGCAACCCCCCGCCCTCCCCGCGCCACGTCTGGCTCATCCACGGCTTGTACTTCTTCATCTCCCCGTACTTCTTCGCCTCCTCGCGCACCAATTGCAATGGCTCGTTGATCTCGATGCCGAGGCCCGGGCCCTGCAGCACCTCCACGCGCCCGTCCTTGATCTGGAAGATCTCGGGGTTGAGCATGTAGGTCATGAGGTCCACCTCGGACATGTTCTGCGAGTGAGTAATTGAGGCAGAGAAAGCCTCAGAAAGTAGGGATACTGTACCATTCCGTTCAATCAGTCTGTTGCAAAGGGGGGTGACTTGAACCAAAATGTCACAATTGTCCTCCCCCCAAAGGCTCGACTGACGAAAATGACGAACGGTCGTCACCATGGGCGGGGGGAGCTCTTCCCGGGGTAGCGCCTCCATTTCGCCTCTGAAGGAGCTGTGCATACGTTCTTTTTGGACTTTAGGTCACTCGGTCACCACAGTCATCATGACTGACCAAGCGCGCGATCGGTCCAAAATGTCACTGGTCACGCCCAGTGAGCAATTGAACGAACTGGTACAATATACGTAGACGCACAAGCGTCGCGGCCGGCTACGCACGCTGAACACGTCGTCTGATACGTCCCAGAGCATGATGCACGGTCAACAAACTCGCTGTCGGGCTACGGCGCCTCCCTCGAGTCGAAGAAGACGGACTACCTCGTAAGGACCTGTGACATATGCGCGGCAGTCTGCACAGCCCTTACATTGCCAGTCACGGTGTCACTGGCAGTGGCTGTGCGGTCCTCCATCTGCTTTCCACCATCATGTCGTTCGATTCTCAGCAACCATCCCCCCCACAGCTCTACGACGATCTGGAAGGCCTCGATGCGGAGGACGCGCGCGCATGGGAAGCGTGCCCATTGCGCCCACAGGCCCAGCGCGTAGACTATCTGATGGAATATTGGCGGCAGGCTCGCGACGGCAGCCGCTCTCAAGAGCTGTACAGTGATCTGAAGGATTATCGGACGTTCGTGCCGTGTCCTTTGAGCCCGTTCACTCGACTGCGAGCCGTTCTTATACGAAGAGAGTACGAGGCCGCTTGGAGCGATTTGGAGGCAGCTTTCGTTGCTGGCAAACAAGACTTTATAACGCAGGAGGGACAACTGCGTTACGGTGCGCAACCAACTTTTGTGAACTGAATCTCAACTAACCGAGCTGGTCTAGCTGGTCCTCCGACTCCTGCGGCTGATGCTCCGTTCAACTACGCGTTCGCCCTCACAGGTTATCCGGGCATCGGTACGTCGTACATCCCCTGCCGTACAGCAGATCGGTCGAACGCCCCGTATAGGAAAGACCATGTTCCTCGCCTTGGCGCTGTTACGATGCCTCGAGAGACATTGGACTGTAATTCTACAGACAAGTCCCGCTAAGATTTTCATCTTCAACTCTGACGGCGTGTATGCGATACCATCCCCGGTCGAACCGACCGAACTCGCGCAAGGGCTTCCTCGGTCAACTTGGTGTCTTGTCGACTCGAACACTGCCCTTGAAAGCGTGCCCCACCATATCCTGATCCTCGATCTCTTCCTCATTCAGGCTACATCTCCACGAAGCAACAGAACTTCGTGGTCGACAAAGCGGGACATGTTTTATCTCTACCTCATCGATCCCATGCCTGTCGACGAGGCGCAATTGGCGTGCGTGCACGCATATCCTCCTATCATGGTTGTCGCGGCTCATCGCCTTTAGGTTCCCCTTAAAGCGGGGCGCGGTGCGATCGCAGGCAACCGATCGCATCATACAAGAATATTATGACCGATATGGGCCCTCTACGCGCCTCGCTTGCGCCGCCGGTTCAGCCAAGCCCGTCGAGCTTTGGGACAAACGTCCAGCCAGGCGACTCACAGAGGCTCTCACGGACCTCACTCTGCCGCAGCTCGAGATGCTCGCGAAGCACTTCTCGCAAATGCGCTTGGATGATGATGTCTCATCAGCCATCCTCTTGGTTCGTCCTGGAGTCACGCGCGACGTGGTGCAAGTCGACTTCGTCTCCACACATGTCCTCCTTCGTTGCTCAAACAGTCTGTCGCTATCTCGATTCGAGCTCCTACGACACTTCTACCGTCTCTTCGCTTCGAGTCCGAAAGCCAAAGCTGTAGCCGGCAACTTGTTGGAAGCGCACATGGATCATCTACTGCCCATGTCCTATACGTGGTCGGTCACGAAAAGGGGGGACCCTGCCTGCGAGCCTGACAGTAGTACCAAATATCGAATGGTCGTCTATGGGGGCTCGACAGATACCCTCCGTATCGAGCTGGATGATGGCAGCACGCAGGGCCCATGCAACGAGGTGCTTGCCATTCATGAATATCACTCAAGAGAGAGCATCCAATTGGAAGGGAAGTACTACATGCCAAAAGCGCGGAACGAGCCCACGATTGTCTCTTTCATCTACAATCCTACAACAAACACCATCACCGCCTTCCAGATCAGCGTCTTAGATCAGCACTCAGTCGACACGGAATATTTTTCATGGCTGAAGACGCTTCGTGGCGCGAGTGCAGATGCACCAGCTATCGACCTCGTTATCATTTCCTCTGACCCAACCGTCAGCCTTCCTCACAGAGACACCGCGACGAGCGTCATACGGAGTATGTATGATTTGTACCTTGATGACCTCCCTGCACCATGCGGTACGTCGTTCATCCTCGCCTTGCCTCAGCGCGCTCAAATGAGCCGCTACCTAAACGGCGACGTCTTGCTGACGCTGCAACACAGACGATCGAGTAGGATGAGTCATGCAGGGCTGCCAGCAAGCATGCAAGCGCTGTAGTATCCCTAGATTGTTGTGAACCGATACTTATATAATGTCTGCGACCACTTTACAATATATTCATAAGCCTACGACCGGAGAGGGCGGACGCATGCACGCTCCCGAGTTTGCCTCGCCCTCGGTCTCGGTATAGTGGTACGTGCCCCGGAGCCACTCCTTGCTGTCCGTGTTGTGGGCCACCGAGAAGTGGTCCAGGGTCTGCCGGTTCGATTATCAGAGGATCGAGTCGAAGTCGTCGACATTCACGTTCACGTTCACTGCGTTGGAGTTCATGGTAGGAGGGCGTGCGGGTGGGGCTGGTCGCTTCAAGGGGCTAGTTGCCCAGAGGGCACCTGTTGGCGTCGTTGTCGGCCATATCGCCTCTCTTCTCGAGACCGCCTTCGTTGGCCTTCGGCACGTCGTCCAGGAAATCGAAGAGGTGCTAAATAGGACAAAGGAGAGCGGATGAGAGCAGGAAGGAAGACAATGAACATGTCGTTGTCAAGTTGCGACGCCTTCGCATCGCCGAGAGGCATTGCTATCACGGACCAGAGATGCGGTGATGAATACTTAAGTGGCGCGACCTGGATTGCCCGTGCGTCCGGATTTGCTGCGTTCGTTGGGAGAGAATGATGCCGAGGCAGCAAATTCATCTAATTCATACACAGCGCATTAGCTTCCAAAGTCCCACCAGTCTACCACTCGCGCAGCTCCCCGTCCTCCCCGCGCCACGTCGGGTTCCTCCACGGCTTGTACTCCTTCATCTCCCCGTACTTCTTCGCCGTCTCGCGCACCAACGGCTCGTTGATCTCGATGCCAAGGCCCGGGCCCTGCAGCACGTCCACGCGCCCGTCCTTGACCTGGAAGACCTCAGGGTTGAGCATGTAGGTCATGAGGTCCGCCTCGGACATGTTCTGCGAGTTGTAGTGCATCTTCCAGGACATTTCTTGGATGGCGACTAGATGGAGAATAGATATTGAGGAAGATATGATGACGGTAGTAATCGGGCTCACAGTTCACGGTGACGGCGTCGACTTGTAAGCTGGCGGCGAAGGCGAGGGGGCCGAGAGGACAGTGGGGTGCGACGGAGACGTCGTAGGTCTCTGCGTAGGCGGCGATTCGGCGCAGCTCAGAGATGCCACCGCAGTGGGCAATCTATAGAGGGCATCAGTAAGACGGCTACCTCGAGACCAACTTGTCACTCACATCTGGCTGGGCAACATCGACACAGCGCGCCTCGAAGTACGGACGGTAGTCCTGGCGCGAGTACAGGCGCTCCCCGAGCGCGATCGGGATCGTCGTCTGCTTCGCCAGATCCGCGATCTCCAGCGGCTGCGTCGGCAGCAGCGGCTCCTCGATGAACAGCGGCCCGTACGGCTCGAGCGCCTTCGCGAGCTGCTTCGCCGTCCCCTTGTGCACGCGCCCGTGGAAGTCGACGCCGGCGTCGAGCCCGAGCGAGCGCACCGCCTTCAGGTTCTCCACCGTCTCCTGCAGCAGCGCGGGCGGCGTGAGCCAGGGGACGCTGCCCGTGCCGTTCATCTTGATCGCGTCGAAGCCCTCGGCTTTGCGGACCTTCGCCGCCTCGAGCACGTCGGAGGGCTTGTCGCCGCCGACCCAGCCGTAGACGCGGATGCGGTCGCGGATCGCGCCGCCGAGGAGGGAGGCGACGGAGACGCCGAGTGTCTTGCCCTTGATGTCCCAGAGGGCGATGTCGAGGCCGGCGAGTGCGCTCTGTGAGGATGTTAGTGGCGGTGAGGATGTGTGGATGGGAGGGCGATGCGCACCATGAGAACGGGTCCTCCTCGGTAGAAGCGACCACGGTAAGCATGTTGCCAGATGTCTTCGATCTTGTCGGCATCCCAGCCGACGAAGCGACTGGCAAGGTCGGCGTATGCGCCCTCGACAGCTTCATCGTGACCTTCAAGTGTGCCCTCACCCCAGCCGACGACACCACTGGAGGTATCGACGCGGATGAATACCCAGCGTGGCGGGAGGCGGAAGACCTGGCAGATGGTGATGAGTAACGAGCGGAGGGGACAGTGTCAGATCGCGCACCTCAATCTTGGTAATCGTGTTGACCATGCGGGGCAATGTGGGGGAAGAATGGGGGAGGGGGGAGTACGATGGGGAAGACGCCTGTGCGTTCACTCTTTAAGTACACCCCGCGCTACGTCGGCGGGGGCTCGAGAGGCGGGCGGTCGGACCGGCCTCATCGTTGGAGATCTGATTATGCGGAAGGTCGGCGGGACGGAGAGAGCAAGAATGGTGCCGGGCAAGTGCCGGGAGGGAAGAGAAGTGGGGGCTGGTGGGCGTGTGACCTGCAGAAAGCGCCCCGGATGGATTTCCTGGAAAACGATATGTCCTGGGCGGCATTTCGGGCCTAACACCCGCTCTGACGTTGCACAGAGAGGCTGAGATCAGCCATGCGACGGTCATGGGGGCCACAGTGCCGAGCGAGCTGTATCTGAGCAACTTGCGCCAAATATTGTCCAAGTGAAGCAGAACTCCAGGCTGAAGTGAGAAGCTTGCTGGGTATTGGATGACAGACAAGTCAGGGTAATAGTTCCCCCATTTCCGACGCAGCTTCAGTGTCTAAAGGCCAAGCTGGCAAGTTTCCAGCGGTCTAGATGATTGCGGAGGCCATGGACGTACGAAACGACTCAGTCATGAAGACAACGGGCGCTCGGGCGTGCGGCCCGGAGGCCAAGCGGAAAGTGTCCAAGCGCACCGACACGTCCTTCGACCACGACGACCCTCCGACACGGACACCAACGACGGCGGCCATGACACCGCGCCTCCCCCTCCTCCTCGCGCTCCTTACACTAATTGTCCCCGCCCTCGCAATCAAATTTAACCTCCCCGCCTCCCGGTACCCGCAGCCAAAATGCATCTGGAACAGCGCGCACACGAACACCCTCGTCATCGTCACCGCGAACGTCGCGAAGGGCGACAAGCAGCGCGTCGACATTGAGATCATCGACTCCAGCCCGCAGAAGAACGTGTACCTCAGCAAGCGCGGGATCGAGGGGGAGACGCGTCTAGCGGTGACCACGCATGTGAATGGCGAGGTCGGCGTCTGCTTCAAGAACTACCTGGACCAGGACGTAAAGTACCCGGGCAACATGAACAACCTCACGCGCACTATTGACCTGGACGTCGACATTGGCGCCGATGCCGTGGACTACAAGTGCGTATCCCATACTTCCGTCTCGATCATTTGGCTGACGCGCGTTATAGTGCCATTGCGAACCAGGAATCCCTCTCAGCCTTGGAGACGGAGATGCGGAAACTTGAGGGCATTGTGAAGGAGATCGTGGACGAGATGGGCTACTTGAAAAAGCGCGAAGAGCGGTTCACCGACACCAACAGTACGTCCCCTTACATTGTCTACTTCTCAGCCCGATACTCATCCTCATTTCAGCGTCGACCAACCGGCGAGTAACGAACTTCGCGTGGTTCACGATCATCGCGCTTGCGGCACTGGGTGCATGGCAGGTGTTGCATTTGCGCGCGTTTTTCAAGAGGAAATATCTCATTGATTGAGCGTACGGGTGCATGTATTTATGAGCAATTCACGTTCGCACATGGGAAAAGGCTGGAATGTCAGTGAGCAGGCTCATCTCTGTACTAGCAAAGTAACCTTCTCGGGTCTCAGTACGCTTGCCATATTCCCGTCTTGTCCTTTCTGTGCATGACTATCTGACCGGCTACGATCATCATCCATGCGCCGACTCTTTTGCAGATACACTGGACCTTCTTCAATCTTGAGCACCAAGTTGCATGGGGTTTGTATCTCTTTCAGGTCACGGTTGAACTTCGCCGCACGTGTTCTGTTGTCAAGCGTACTTCCACGTGCGCTGATGGTGTTCAGAAAGACAATAACGCCCGCTCTTGTCCGGAACCACCATCATCAGGCTCATATGGGGCGTATGCCATTGCTATTCTCCGAGATGCTATCTCCCAGCCCGAATACCAGAAGACCCGGATTCCTCGGTCTTCCTTGTCTGCAGGCTGCTGCGCGACGGCCTGCACCATGAGTATATCGATGCTGGCATTCATGAGGCTGCCATCCGGCATGTAGAGGTTCCATGACTTGTGAGTCTGACCATGCTACAAAGCCTCGTGGCTGCGCGATCTGGGATCAGTGCCGGAACACAATAAGGCTATTGTCTCGCGGACCGCCCCCTCCATATCGTCATGTCCGTCACTTATATAACCTGGACCGTCCTCGGTTCGCTGTTGTTCTTACTTGTCTACTCCCCATATACGGCGTCGCAGTAGAGCAAAATGGTGCGTTGTTGGACCTAACGTCTTGTACTCCTGCTGACGCTGTATGTAGATGGCCGTATTGCCACCCATGGCGCACGCAATCCCCGCGCAGTCGCCATACCAGCACGTTCTGCACACAAATTACATCCCTACCGATGAAGAGGTCGTGGACATCCGCAACCTCTGTGCCGCACCATGCCAACGCATGTGCACGCTAGAAGATGACATCGCCGAGCTGGAGGCGACCATCGCGCGCAAGCTGGCCGAGTACAAAGTGCTCTCCGCATTCACCAAGGCGCACCTCTCCCTCACCAGCAACATGCGCCGCTTACCGTCCGAGATCCTTCAGAACATCTTCGTCGCCTGCCTCCCTACGGACGGCCCGGCCGCCATGTCCGACAACGAGGCCCCGCTAGTCCTCACGCGCGTCTGCCGCCGCTGGCGGCACATCGCCTACGGCACCGCCGAGCTCTGGTCCTCCATCCACATCGCCTGCCCCGACCCGCGCGGCCTCTCCCCCCTCGACCCGCCCACCGTCAGCCTCGACACCCGCCTGCGCCTCGCCGCCGCGTGGCTCGCGCGCTCCGGCACGTGCCCGCTCGACGTCTCGCTCTTCTCGAACGAGGGCGCGCGCCCCGTGCCCGCCGCGCAGTCGCCGGCGTGCGCGTTCGCGGCGCTTCTGCTGCCCCACGCGGCGAGGATCCGCCACCTCCGGCTCACCGTGCCCGCTGCGGCACTGGACGCGGTGCGCGCGGTGTGCGCGGGAGCGGAGCGCCTGCGGTCGTGCGATGTGTACGTGCGCCCGGATGCGATGCTGGATGCGGCGGGGGCGCCGGATGTAGTGCTGGCCTCGGAGAGCGTGCAGACGCTGCGCCTGGCGCTGCCGACCCCGTTCGCCGCGCCCGAGGGCATCTGGGGCCGCCTCCGGGACCTGACGCTCTGCGTGCAGACGGGGGACATCGGGACGCGCGCGCTGCTCGGTAAGCTTCCACTGTGCACCGAGCTCGAGGTCTGCCGCCTGGTCCTCATCTTACCCTTCGCGAGCGCGGCGACGCCTCTCGTCCCCGCGGGCACGATCCTCCCCCGCCTTCACACCCTCGCGATCGAGGGTGTTGGCCCGCTCTCGTGTGCGCTCGACTCCCTGACGCTGCCCGCGCTCAAGTCGCTGGTCCTCCAGTCCGATACCCCCGCGGGCACGCACGCCGTGATCCGCCGCCTGCTCGAACGCTCACGCTGCGAGCTCACGCGGCTGCAAGTGACGGCGCCGCCCGGCCAGCACGAAGAAGTGGTCGGGTGCCTGCGTCTCGTACCATCGCTCGAGGAGCTCGTGCTCCATGAGCGCAGCGCCCTGCGGCAGGCGGCCGCGAGCGAGTGTGCCACATTCGTCGATACCCTGGCCGATTCGGACGCGCTGTGCCCCGCCCTGCGTGACGTGCGGCTCTCGTACTGTTCTGGCATCACCCCCGAACACGGATTGCGCCTGCTCAGGAGCCGGAACGGTACGGAGAGCTGCCGCCCGCTGCAGACCTTCCACCTCTCAATGCTCGACCTCCGCCAGGCGGAGCACGACGCTGCGAAAGAGATGATGGCGTGGAAAGCGCGAGGCGTCGATGTCGTCGTTAGCCCCTCATCGCCTAGGTACTCATACAGCCCGAAGGAGGGCTTGCGGGGGAGGGGGAGCATCTCGAGCACCTTTGGTGAGATGGTCTGGTGAACTTACTGTAGACTTTGGACATGCATGGATGGATACCCTTTCTTCGATTTACCCATAAGTTATACCCTTCGATTTTGTATTGTACATGTCATGCTTCCTGAATATAGAAAAACTGCTTTGATTAACGTCTTGGAAGACTGCTGGTGGTCAGAGGCTTCGCCATTGTGTGGAATTCGCCCAGCATGGAATATTGTATGCTACTCATTGTTGATCCATAATATGGGTGCGCCGCTGACGTAAGCCTTGACTTCTGCTTCTGACCGTCATGCTCGCATATCTTCTTGCACTCGGCTCAGGGTCTCTCTCTCACCTTTTCAATCCGGAGCCCGTGTCATGGATATATGCGACTTTGCTCACAAGATTGACATTGATCTCTCAGTCCGTTTGTGTACTGTACGGGTCTGTCTCGTCCGCCAGCATTGCTTGCGGATCCTTCGCCTTTAAACTTCACAAATCGGTGTTTGGTCAGAATTCTACAGAATCGCTGGAGCTGCAAAGCCGCCAAGCTCCCATAGCCACCGAGAACGTTCTTCGTCGACATGCGCAACGACATGCGGCTCTGCCCGATGTTCAGCAGGACCTCTATCTCTTGATACTCTCGCTGACCTTCGAGATATCCGGGTCCCGATTCTGAATCATGCTTTCCCGTCACTAGTCAATTTACAGTCGAGGTGACAACGGCCACGGATTCTGCTTCCATTCCTGCGATGGGCCCTGTCGAATGCGCATGAAGCTCAGGCCCCGTGCACTACGCGCTTCGTAGGTCCTCAAACTCACACCGTCGGCATGCGACTCTGAAGGTCGAAGCTAGACCAGACTGTCGCAGTCATTATTTCCCGTTTCGACACTGGATACCTTCCTTACGCGGATGCATGGATTTCGCTGATCCATTACCGTGAAGCGTTGACAGTCCCATTCCCATGCCCTACACTGTCCCGCTTATAAGGGCTCTGGCAGCTGACTGGCGTCTCTGTGGCCCTGCCTCTTCCTCACCGCCATGTACGCTCAAGGCTACAGCTATTCACACTGGGGAGGCGCGACTTACCATGGACCACCGCGCAGCCCCTCTCCTCCCTCCCCTCCTTCTCCTCCTTCTCCTCCCTTCTATTACGGCCCAGAAAGTCCACCAAATCAGTGGGATCGTCGCGACAATGGACCGTACGTGGCACGGTGGGCTCAGAACGTGCCCCAGCATGCATACTACCCTGCCGACCCTGGTCAAGGCTCTCTTTCGGATGGGGACATAGAACTCGCGAGGCGCCTATCTCTGCAGGCTGAAGAGGAAAGGCTTGCGGAGCAGCGGGCTATAGATCTGAGTCTGGCTGAGCACCTGCAGTTCGAACAAATCAAGGAAGCATCACGCCGCATGGCTGCGCCCCCTGCGTATGAACCAAGAGAAGTGCAACCTCCTGAGTAAGCCTTTATATTCTACTACGGTGAAGCGACTGACCTACTTTGCAGTCGCGGGCCAAGCGGCATGGTAGGTCTTCCTCTAACTTACATGTAATGTCTTTTTGACGCAGTCGTAGCACTCCGACGATGGCAAGGGAAAAGGTAGGATGTATGGAGTGTACAGCATGCCCGAGCCGGAAGGTGAGTCGCTCAATCCCGTCCATTTCTCTCGACCACTCACTTCAACATCGCTATCTCGTACATGTCGTTCGTCAGTTCAATGCGGAATCTGCTTCGACGATATGCGCATTACCAACTCTCCAATCGCAGCGTCTGCTTCTGCTAACACATCCGACGCGCTTCCGTTTGGTCTTCGCCTGCCATGCCCCGCCGAGCACCAGTACTGCATCACCTGCTTGACGAGGCATATTATGGAGAAGCTCGATCCCCAACATAACGGTCGCGGTGCTGGCGCAGACGCCACCGTCTTCCCAATCCCCTGTCCTGGCTGCGCCACTGAGCAAGGCGCTCCCGCAGCGGAGATACCGGACGACGTCGCGCGTCGGATCCTCACTGCAGACGATATGCGGCTGTGGGACTGGCAGAAGTGGGTCGAGAACGCGGAGTTCAAAATGTATTGCCCCAATCCGTCTTGCTCGGCGCTGATATTGGAAGCGCAAGGTCCCAAGGCCAAGTGCTGGAGCTGCGGCCAGAAGGTTTGCGTAGCTTGCAAGGCGCCATGGCACAAAGGTCTGTGGTCCTTCCGAAACGCGTTGTCCTTGATATTCTGTAATCGACCATCAGGCGCTACCTGTGAGGCTCAGCAGGTATGTTTTAAATTGTCGTGTACTTGTCGCAGATTTATCGCTTACTTGCCACCGTTGAGCAGCGTAACTCTAAGGACGAGGACAGGAAGTTCTTCGAGCTAGCTAAGGTGAGGCTTCGCCCCTCGATATTGTCATCATGGGTCAACTGACTGCCGTCCGACGGCTTCGTAGGCTAAAGGATGGCAGCAATGCCCCAAGTGCAAGGTGTGTCTCGATATCTTCCCTTGACTATGCTTGAATATTGTCTGCCTTGCAGCGCATGGTCGAGCTGAAAGAAGGTTGCAACCATATGACTTGCCGGTGCAGCGCAGAGTTCTGCTACAAATGCGGATGTAAGCGCTCAGTCCTATCTGGTTTATTCGACAACAGTTGATCTATCTGCAGCGTTCTGGGACGTATCGGCGGGCCGCTGCACAAAGCGCAACCCATCTTGCACCTTTGCCGATGAGTACCACGTTGTCAACGAACCTGACGACACTGGAGACGCTCGTCCGGGCGGTCATCCTCAGTTTCCGGCTGGCGCTCCTTATTATCCACCTCACGCTCCCCAATATGCAGCTTACGCTCCAAACACACCGGGTTCCGCCCAAGGCTACGCCCGACACACATTTTTCATCCCGCCGGACAGCCCTCCCTTCAGTCCTGGTGCTCCGGTTGTCCCTAATGCCGCCCCGCCCAGTCAAGGCCCGCCCGTTATCCCCTTGGACGGTTTCTACAACGTCTATCGGCCCGCTGAATCGCCCTTCATTCCTCACCAGATGTATGAGCAGCCGAGATATTACTATGGTTATGGGCCCGCACCACCCCCATGGTGAAGGACGTACGACAATCGGTGGAGTCAATCAGGATGACCAACAGGGATGGACGAGTTTCTGTGGTGCGCGAAACGCCGAAAGCGCGTATAAATAACATACTGATGTTCTCTCCTAAACAGTCTACATCGCCGCAGGCTGCAATATTATATCCGACGTGTGGCCAGCAGCAATACTGGCTCCATCTTCGTTCGGAGCTTCTTCCCCTCAACTTGATTCTGATCTTCGCAACTCTTCGTCCTCTCTTCGTGCCTTCTTCTCTCCCTCACTCACAAGCCAATGTCCTTCCTTTCTTTTTCCTGCGAATGACACCGACACCCCAAGTCGTGTGACGGACAGACTTCCGTGTCGAAGTTCATCTCACGACTTGCCGACGATTCTTACGACCCATCATGTTACATGTATCTCGAAGCCTGTTACTCTCTGATTCGATATACATCACTGACTCATGTAAACTCAGTCCGTCGTCCTTCCTCTCGCCGCCACTAACCAATCCAGGTGAGTGTCAGAGTCTAACAGAACGATTAGAAGCGGGAAAGCTCGAATATTGTGCGAAACACCGACAGCAGTGGGCACTCCCCGAAGCTCGATGGTGAGAACATCTACTCAGTACTTGCTCACGATTCATATGACGACTACGTGAAGAACGCTGAGCGTGACCCCATGCCAGCGTGGCGCTGGCGTCCGCGGGAAGCGTGTCCGCAGGCAACGGCGACGCTACCTACTTATACCCCTAGCTTCTGACCCTGGGTGCAGACGAACTTCACGCCCGGGCCCGAGATGGCTGAACGCCCTAGCAAAACCACTGGAAGCTGTCTGTGTGGCGCAGTGCGCTTCACTTTCTTCGGGAAACCAACGGCTACTGTACGTCTTCCATGGCCGCCCTCCCTCTTCAGCTGATTAGTGCCTACAGTGCCTCTGCCATTGCCTCGACTGTCGCAAAATCAGCGGCTCGACGTACAGCACGAATGCCATGTTCCCCATCGACGCCGTCACCCTCACATCGGGCACACCGAAGAGCTATACCACACATGGCGTCTCAGGGAAGCCTATCACCAACTTCTTCTGTGGCGATTGTGGATCGACGCTGTGGCGGGAGTCGGTCGTGTTTGCGGGACTCAGGATCGTGAAGGCGGGCGTGTTGGACGATGTGAGGGCGTTAGAGAATGTGGCGGCGCCGGCGACGGAGTTATTTGTGGAGAACAGGGTAGGTTGGGTGGGGGAGATTCCAGAAGCGGTACAGAAGGAAGGTCAATAGGCATTTGCAGAGAATGAGCGAGGGTCGGACCAGCGGGTGCTGCGACTAAGTGTGACGAACTGTGACATAACCATTGGCACAGCACAAACTCAGACAAACAAACACGGGTTCTCCCGGACCATCACGGCTCTTCTGCTCCTACTCTCACCCTTGGTCTTCTGGAATATCTTGCACCATAAGTCTCAATACGACAGGAAGCGCTCTTTGACCGCACACACAACGCGAAGAACGTGCGCGAAGGGCGCATAAGCGGTTGTTGCCAAATGTTGCCAAAAGGAGTAAATATCCTGGGCATGGCCATGTCTTTGTCATCGGTCGCGGGGTATATAAGCGGCTCGCGAACCGAGTTGCCGACCTTCATCTTGCCTTTCCCTTGCCACCATGGACTTAATCAGAAGGCGACTCGTTGCGTTCCGCCACCCCATCCGACCACAGGCCACTCCGCAGGTGCATCGCCGCTCCGATGAGCATCAGTCAGCTTCATCGCATGGACCCCCCAGCCCCAGCTGCAATTCTAAGCCAGTCGATGGTGCGTGCATACTATTAGCGCAGTGTCAGCGCTCATTGTTCGCATGCTGACGCAGACCAGCACTGCGCACAGACTCTTCAAAACCAGACTTCATCTCAAGCCTTCCCGACGAACTCTTCTGCGAAATATTCTTGCTCGTCGTCTATTCCAACATACCTAGCCATTTCCCATATCCTAGCCCAACCTTCTTCGGATCCCGCTACTCATCCGGGGACTCCAGAGACGCTATCCCACTTGGAATGGTGTGCAAACGATGGCTACACCTGACCCGGACACACTCTGGTCTATGGACAACGATTGACCTTGACGACCTCACTGACACAAGAGGCCTCGCTTTGCTCAGTGCATGCCTTCGGTACTGCAAGCCAGCGACCCCGATGATTGTGAGGCTGCGCCTGACGCAACGGAGGCTTGATCCTGCGATAACACAACGCGCTCTGGCCCTGATCGCCACGCACCAGACGCGTTGGGAGGAAATCTCTATCCGCATCAATTACGCCAATTATGACCTTGGAGACATTCTAGCTCCCCTAAAATTCCTCGATCCCTTTTCAATGACAGCCCTTCAGAGGTGGGGTATCCACCGCAGTCAGCAAGCCGATGAGATCCGGACCGTCGACGATGCAATTTCCACTGAAATCCTCCGCCATTGTCCGTCGCTTAAAGCAGCCTACGCCTCAAACCTGACGATGAACTTCGTAATTCATCGGGACTTCCAATCGGAAGACGAGAATTCGGCAAGCCCGATGACGAAGCGCCTCACGCAGCTTGGCCTAGCCCATCTCGACCCGTGGCACATTCGCTGCATCTTGTTCAGCTTTCCGCGTCTCGAAGTCCTGCACATCGTCAAAGTCTGGGAACCGGAAGTGGCCTTCCACGATAGCATTCCCATGCCCCATCTGCGAGTGCTCTCTGTCCCCGCTTATGACTGGCCCGCCTTCCCTATTATTCCTGGCCCGACGTTCGATCGGCTAGAGCTGACGAGCTTTCACGAATGCGCGGACGACGTTCGCATTCCTACGCGCTTGTACGACGCAGATATCTCAGTCCGCATGCTTGTACTCGACCGCGTGCGAGATGAGACGTGGGTCGAATGGCTTTTTGAGTGGAAGCCACTCAAGGACGTCGAGATCGTGCTCTTCACACAACCGGCAAAAGTCGGCGCAGGGTAATCTACCTGCGTTAGACGCAGCTAGTCCCCCGGTCGATCTAATCGAAATGGTTAGCGAGGTTGCAACGAGGCGATAGGCGTGTCGAACTCGCCGGGCCGACGCCGCAGTTCACGACATGTCACAACAATGTCACGGTTGAACATGAAGCTCTATAAGTCCCTCCTGCGGCTAGACGTCGCGATATCGCCTGGGATAACTAAAGGTGGATGAGGATATTACTGGCTTGGTGTAAGCTCTGAACTACGAAGTCGATCCCGTCCCTACAGATATGGAGGCCAATAGTCGAATATGTCCGGAATCACGACGGGCGTCGGGGTGTCAGTGGTTGAGCGTGGTTAGCAATTCATTGAGCACAGCGAGGAATTGACACTTTTTCTTTCTGTAAGTGAATGGCGAGGCGGGAGGGACGTGAACAGGCAGCGAGAAGCATGGTGAGAATATTCTAGTCACTTTGAGGGAGCAGCGCATGAAGATTACTGTGGTAGGTACAATTCAAAAGGGCTCAATGATTGGCTTGGTAATTAGAGAGGTAGATGTAGCTGCGAGTAGAGCGTGACCTAGGTTGAAGCAGCCGACGGGGTAGGCCCAAGAAACCACTATCGAAGATCCCCCCTGCGAGTCAGCTTACCCAGCATCAACATGTACCCACCCGTCAACATCGATTGGCTGGGTCGTACATGTATCCCATGTCTGATCTCTGACTTGTCCTGTGCGGAGATTCGACTACGCTGCGCAGTTCACCGAAGCATGGTATTTTGACATCACTCAATGGAGAGAGCGCGGGTATGCGCGCAGGTGCACTGAAAGTAATCTCCTCACCACGTATCAAAGACTGAGAAATGACTTTGTGCTTCCGGGATAGAGACGAGTCGAAGGGGGTCGGGGAGAGCTAGTCACACGCGTCGGCATGGCCTGCTACAAAGAGGGACTAAGATCAATTCTCCGGCCATCAGAATTGAAGAGAAGACGACTGTGATCTATTGTGCATCATATTACCTTGTCGAAGGGGAGACCGTGGCATAACGGCCAGAGATCGTAGTTAGAGGGAAGAGCGGTGGATTGTGACATGGCCGTGACATATCATGGACTCCGCCGGCAACCCGGCAACTTCGGCATGCCCCTCGCCTCGCTGTGGCCTCGCCCAGCACTTCGATTAGATCTAACTGCAGGCTAGCTGCAGGCTGGCTGCGTCTAACGCAGGTAGATAAACCTGCCCTGTGTTTTGCCGGTTGTGTCAAGGGCGCGCGTCGCCGGTTTGACTTTGGTGATGCACTCCCTGCGATGGTGAAGGTCTTTTACGACGTGGACGATGGCGTCCTTCGAGCTGAAGACGCGTACGCGGCGCTGGGACCAAGAGCGAGCCGCGTGGAGGACGACAGTGCGGGTGCAGTGGCCGACGTCTACGGTGCCGAATCCGAAGCCGACTGATATAGGCGCAGTGGCCTTGCGAGGCGCACCCGTTTCGGGGCGGACAGTGTGCCGTGGATCAATGATATTTATGTGCGATTTGTGCTGCCCTAAAGTACATAGAATACATTGTATCATACAGTTACATCTTTGCGCGTGAACTTGATGCCCGTTCAGCACAATGAGGACAGGAGTATGATGAATAGAACACACCTTTGAACGTCAGTCGTAACATCAAACCCTCTTGCCCTCAGCCACCTCCTTCGGCACGACGTGGTTCTACACGACGCGGTGAGATGACACGATCTACAACGCGGCTACCTTAAAGCTCACCACAGCCGCAACGCGAGCCCTCGCCATATCCGTGGGCCCGTCCTCGTCAAAGTGCTGGAACGTGCCGGTCTTGCGGCGACCTGCGAGGCTATCGCTCGGCTCGCTCTCGTTAACCATTGGCGGGATGGAGAGGCCGCCAGGGTGGGCGATGGGGTAAGCGCGCCTAAGCTTGGCTGAGATCTCGGCGGCGTTGGGGTCGCTGGCGGACTAGAGAAGGCTAACGTCAGTCATCTGCACAGAAAGGCAGCTGAAGGACGCACTGGCAAGGCAGACTGGATCACTGCGTCGCTGGGAGGTGCGCTCGCATCTGCGACCTTCGGCGAGAATTTGGTCTATGGTGGCGATAACCGATGAGCAAGGTGTTCATCCGAGAGTTACAGAAGGAATGACTCACCACGCCCTGGGCAGCATGACCTGCGCTCCTCCAACCGACCGGGGTCGTCGCCCAAGCTATCTTCGGAGGGGATCAGTAAGCGCTTACGCGTATAGTGTCGGCATGCACTAACGACCGGCACGGAGACCATAACGAACGTGATCTGCGCGTCAAACGAGCGTCAAAAAAAAACGCAGGTCCATCGACGATGACGACGGGCGTACCACCCAAGGCCAGTCATTGCTGTTCTTGCCATTTGGCGGCGGGACTTCAGTAGCGACAAAGCGGCGAGTAGCAGGCATCGCGCGACTCTGAGCAAGACGACGCGAGGCAAATGCGCGGAGGGTAGACATGGCTTCAATTGACAGTGTACGCGTGCAAAGGTCAAGGCAGGGCAGCGGTGAGAGGGCGGTGAAGAAGAGGCGGACGCTTGTTCGCCTGCATTCTTATAGGCCCTATCTTGAATTCGGAAACGAATTGGTGCCCCGCACAGGACGAGGAGCCGGGAGGTCCAATGACCAGCTAAATGCCTCACGTGAATGAATTGCCGCAGAAGTGAGACTCAAGGTGAGGTCGTAAGACGGGGTTCGCGGGTTCTGTCATGACTGCGCGCGTGCACGAAGGAGAATTAGGCGGCTGTGAAGCGGTCGATAGGTCATCCAGGTTGCGGTCAAGATAGGCGAACAAATATTTGGTCGCTATCAATTCCCTATTTGGTCGTGCTTGTCCCCCAAGTTCAACTTGTCACGTGTGCGCGAGCGATTCCCGACGTCATGAAGTCACCACTGACGCGCACCTTCCAGTCGCGTCATGATGCCCAAGAGCACGATAAAAGCCTGTCGGCGCGTTCCGGGGCATTCTGCTCATAACCGCACGAGTTACGTCCGCGCAAAGACCTCTTGAACTTGCACCACCATCCCCCACGAAATGTTCGCCGCTGCACGACTCTCTGCACTTCGCGCGACGCGCGCGGCGCGTCCTGCTGCGTTTGCAGGTCGTCGAGGAATGGCGCAAGCAGCACATCCCCCACAGAAGAGCAGCGACATGCCATGGATAGTGAGTATCAACTCGTCGAGAGACGTCTGTCCTAGCTATCTCCCGGCAGTCTTCTCCGCACCTCTTGTCCTTCCTCCTCCGGATATGTCGCTGACCATACGTCCAGATCGGTGCCGGTCTTATCTTCGGTCCGGCACTCGTCTACGTGATCTCAACACCCGTGAGCAAGGGCCACGGAGAGGGCTCTGGCGACCATGGCCACGATGCACCGTCAGTCACGATGAAGGACGGGGAGGGGTACGAGGCGGAGGTAGGAGGGGAAATTGGCCAATCATTGGTGCGTGTCCCTCGTTCAACGGACTGCATGCTCGTGCTGACGCGCCCTCCTATGATCAGTCTGAAGACGCGCCCAAGGCAGCCGACGCGACATCGGACAGTCCGCAAGACAAGTTCTCCAAGCACTCAGAATCGGTCGCTGAGACGGCGAAGATCGAGAAGGACACCGTGCCAAGTTCGGGCAGCCGTCAAGGTACCTTCCAGTCCGGCGATGACGAGGGTCCGACGGATATGGGAGATGCGCGCTCAGCTGCACAGGTGTGTTGGTTTCGACAAGGCGACCGACGGTCGCTGATACGCTCCCTCAGGACAAGAAGCCTCCAAAGGCGGCTGCCGAGGAGAAGAAGTCGAACTGAAATCCTGCAGGCATGGACAACAATACACATATCAGCATGTTTTCCAGACGATGGGCAAACACCAACTGGCTGTGTCATGCAGCCATGGACATGCTCAATGTAACATCAAAAGCTCGCGTACTTCCCGTGGTGTTTCGACTCTGCCCTGAGGGCGTCTCGGTTGATGTAAAGCTGCATTAGAAGCACGACCGAGCAAGTAATCCTCCGCATCGATTGTTTCTGCACTGCAGCTGCAGGCCGATGTCGGAATACTGCTCTTCTGCGCGGGATTCTTGCTTCGTCTTCGAGATACGCGGGATGGGGGCGATCGCAGGGCCGATGACGATTGGATGGGATTAGACGAGCATCTGAAGCTGTGTCTCAGGCGCAGATAATCGTATCCGAACCGAGCAGAGGTCAATCGCACACGGCAAGACCATAGAGTCGAGGAGTCGGCGGGAAGTCGAACACGCCCACGTGATGGTTCGAGACTCAATTGATCCTAGCGCCACAAATTCGCGCCCTCATGCTTCTGCCCTTTCACGACGGATTTGGACGCCCATTGTTCGTGTTCTTGGTGCCCTCATCTCCATGCTCTCCGAAAGGAACAATGGAACGAAGACGGAAGCGCATTCGAAGGACCCGGCGATTGCGCGATCAGCAGGTCAACAGACCCGTGGTCGTCATGTGGCCGGTGCACGCACGCCTGGGCCAGCCATGGGTCGCGCGAGTATATAAGACTCCGCGCAGCAGGTGCAACAGCTCAATACACCTGTCTCCCGAAGCTCTTGGCTCCACTCGACGGACTCCACACCAGGGATCCGCCACGTAACTGCACCTCTTCGCTTCCTGCCACGACCATCCACACCACCATCGCCATCGTCTCTGCTCACCAGCAGCCTCACCGCACCCCTCATCACCACCCAGCAGACCATACTTCATCGCCACAATGACTCGCACCGCGCGCTCCAACTCGGTGAAGGCGATGCAGAAGGACCGCTCGATCTCGCGCACCGGCCTTGACGCCGGCCTGCGCAAGCATGGCGCGGGTACCCACAACTGGGGCTCGCTCGCGCAGGAGCGCGCCCTTGAGGACGCCGCGCTCTACGACGTCGACGACTACGAGGAAGAGGAGGTCGAGGGCAACGCTGCGGCGCTCTCGCCCGCCAGCGAGCCCAGCGAGTACTGTGCGTGGTCTCACTTAGGCGCTCGCCGCGCCGCGTGTTTCGGTTGCTGACGTATATATGCGCTCTTTGTCACCACTATAGCGAGCGACGAGCCTGTGTCGCCCATTGTTAGCGCGGCGGTGACGCCGGAGGACAAGGCCCGCGCGCGCAAGATCCGCAAGGATGGCGCGAAGCTTGACCTTGGCGCGATCGCGCGTAGCTCGGCGGCTGTGGTGCGTGTTTCCGTGCCCCGTCGTGCGCCACGAAGGGTGCTGATTGCTGTCTTTCAGACGAAGGCCTAGGGCACTCGCTCGGGGACCCTCGGACGCACCTCAAGCGCCCTCTCAAGGCGAAGCTCTTCGCGAAGCTGTATGCGCAGTCAGACTCTTTCTTCCCTCTCATCATCAGCATCTTGAGCATCTATTCACCCATCCTGTTGTCTCCATCACCAAACGAACTCATGTCAGTGTGTAGTGGTATCTCGAAAGTCGTAATCTGTGTGCAGTCGTAACAATCGCATCTCATGATGAGTTGATCAAGGTTATCGTTGTGTGCTTTCGGGCGTCATATCAAGGTATCTTTGCCGCGATGGTCGCACAATTGGTGCTCACTTGAACAACACGAAATGTCGCGTAGCCCTGACGTCGCCTCGACGAACAAAGTTCGTGCAAGTACGCGCCACACGCCGCCGCTTAGGAGGCGGCCCTTGCCTCACGTACGAATGCCGTTACCTTCCAGTCGCGTGATGTTACGGTTGGACTCCCTTGCATGCGATAGCTAACAATGGGGTCCCCTGGGGTACCCCAACCTTACCCATGAACTAGCCGCGGGTCAGATCAGTCTCGATGGGACCTGGACGGCACTGTCAGGCGTCGCGCACCCAAGTCTCGAGCTCGTCTCCGCACCCTCTCCCCTTGCCCCGTCACACGACCGTGAGCGTCGTCTGACCCGGCGTCTCGAGATTCCCGCTTGTTGTCGGCTGGAGGCCTTGTCTCCTGATGAGTCGCTTGTCGTCTGATGAACCTCTTGTCGCCTGACGAACCTCGATTTCTCCGCCGCATATACGCCCACGAAGATGGCGATTGAGTTGCGATTAGCCCTGCCGTCTCCTGACCGACTGCCGAGGGTTCACTTCTTCCGACATACGCTGCCAGGCGCCGCTTCGCTCTCGTGTGCTTTGCTTCCATTGTCGGCAGCTTGCTTCCTATACCAGGCATTCCGCTTCCCCTGAAGGTGCTTCCATCGCCAAGCAGGGGACACCGACCGCGGTTCGCGAACTCTGACGGTGAGTGTGCACCCACGAGGGTAACGGAGCGGTTGAATGACTCATGGGGACTGACACAGCACGGATTTTGCCGAATGCTGCGTGACCCGGCCATTCGCGATCACGGGCCAAGACGTCACACTTGCGTCCCGCCTTCACGCCGTTGACGACGGCGACGACGAGCTCGTTGCTTTCGACTATCACCTCGAACGACTGCTCGACTCTCCGAGCAAACGCGACGACGTCGGACTTGGGCGACATCTCTGTCTCTGCACCACCGTACGACTTTGAGCCTGCGGCTCGCGCGCTTAGGGCGTCCACTGGGCCCTCCGACACAGCATACACCTCGAATTCCCAAGAAATCAAGTATTAGCGCGCGCCAAAGAAGATCTCATGCCTCACCGGTCTCTGAACGATGGCTCGTCTGACTGTCAAATGGGGCCACATTTGAGCGCATATATGCGCCTATTTCGGGAAATGGTGCTTCGGGGAGCTCGATGCCCCAGGTACGTCAACAATCTTTCTAAGGTCGAAGTGTAGACTCACGAGTCTTCTGCAGTGCACGACGGCTCGAGCTGAAGCAGCCACCTTGGACGACGCCGCGCGGCCTCGCAATGCGCCGTCAACACGACGCGCTCCGCTGGTGAAAGCGACTCTCTGGACTTCAGCGTCTTCAATTGTCGACTCACTCCAGCAAGCCCACTGATGGCCGCTTACATCTTGGCTCGACCTCCTCTTGACGCGTCGTTCGACCGAGATGCCTATTCGTTATAGGGCAATCCCCCATGGCTCGACTTACGTCGGCAACTTCAGCTGCGAGCACCCTTCGACCTTGAGACTTCTTTGTCCCTCGAATGGGCCGACAGGACGGTGCTCCGCCGCTCCTAAGGATCATTCCATACAGATGCTGCTGCTACGACGTCCAGCGAAACATGACCCAGGGGCTTTCGACCGGTCGAAGACTCGCAAGGACACCCTTCTTCGGACGATGTACCGAAGACAAGTGGAACGACGCGCATATACCCGGTTGGTGTGTCTTCACGCAGGCCGGCTCGCCCTTGTGTGTGCTTTAGACTCCGTTATTTCGACCCACGCGCCAACTTTTCGACCTGCATCTCTTGTCGTACTGCATCCGAGCCTCGCCAGGCGTATGGCTGACCGTCAGCCATCTGCTTCTTATGCTTGAGTGGTGAATTGTACGTCACTCTGGACTGTCAACTATACAGGCTACAGGGTTGAGGGCTCGCCAAGCCGCCCTTCATGTAGGAAATGCGCAGCCGCCTCCCGATTCTGCTACAAGCAAAGTGGGCCAGACATTGGACGCGCGCCCAGCTTCTATCTACTCGTCTACCTCCCCTGGCAGCAATATTACACTTATCGGCCACGCCTATCGAGTGGTGCACCCTTTGCGATATGTTTCCGATACTCGCGAGATATGGCGCGTACTTCCTACTCTCCAAGTCGCAAGGCCGCTGTCAACTTCCTGAAGAGGCTCAAGTTACCGCTTTCGGATACTTCTCGCCTGGGTTATTGTCCCCCTCGAGGTTCGCTGACCGGGGTTCCTGCGGGCTGCAAAGCCGCCGGTTGTCGTGCGGGCAACCGCGAGGTATATTTTGCCTCGTTTTTTCTGCGCCTCGAGGTGACTTACGGCGCACCAGGATTTTGTCGGGCACACAAGTTCCCTTTCGGGCAGTGACGGACTGGCACTTTGAGGGTTCGCCTCTGAGACACGCCTCGCTTGACGCCTCGAGCCAGGACGTATCGTGCGGCGCAGGACGTATGGCAGGGAGAGTCACGAGGGGTACGTCCCGGAGTTGAGGCTGCTGTTTTCGCGGAGACTGGGTGGAATCACTGGGCAGGCTCTGCGTACTCAGCTCCAAGGTCCATTGCTTGCATTCAGTGCCCATCGATGCCACCATCGTCGCTCGTGTCGCGACTCGCCACCGCGTCGACGGCGCCGGCGCCGGCAGCCGCAGAGCCGGTATCCCTCCAACGCCACAGTCCTCATGGTACCTCTGCTGCGCACGATGACGCCCCCGGTGTGCACAGAGCGGTGCCCGTTGACTTCACGTCATCGCCCCGACCTCCATCAGCGGCGAAGCTGAGAAGTTCGTGACGGGGAGCCCCGTGGCCGCGACGGAAGGCCCGCTGACTGCCCCCAAGGGGGTATGGGCGAGCACGCGCCCCGGCCTCGGTCTTTGGCACCCATTTCGGGAAGGAGGGAGAGGGCAGGAATCTTGGAGACGCCGCGGGCCACAGGAGCTGAAGGCACGGGAGAGGCGTAGCCTCCGCGTTAGCATTGGTATGCCCATCGTTCGCGCTATCGGAAGGCATCCTTACGTTGCTGCCAGCAGCTTCCGGCCTCTCTTGCCACAACAAGGACTCGAGAAGGACGAAGTCAGAAGTCTCGACGATTATCCGGAGGGCGTATGTGATTGGCAGCCTCGAGGCTCGCACCCTCGCATCACCGTTCGCCACCCCCTCTGGTGTTCCTCGAGCGAGCACCCTCGTTCCCACGCGATAAGGCGTAATTCCCGCATGCGGCGAGGCGGGCTTGCGATGGCGGGCTCGCTTGGCGGCTGTACGCGATGAAGAGGGGGCAGGGCGGCGATGCGGAAGAGGCATGGGGAGGTGCGATAGCTGCGATGGGAGGCTACGAACGGGGATGCCAACGGGGCCGATGCGCGGAGAAGGAGATGCTTCCGCCGGAATCGGATTCGATTTGATTCCGGCGCCAATCCGGGGATGGTGTTGGCGCCGAGACGCGTCGCCAGCGCTCGCGACGCCCTCTCCCTCCGCCTCGCGTCGCAGATCTAGTAGATCCTGCAGGTGGACGGCGCGCGGAGGGTGAGGGCGTGCTCAGGGTGAGCGGGGTGTGCGCTAGCGCCGCTGATCGACTCTGATCGCCTTCCAGATCAATTTGCAAACGACTATCTCGCTTGTTTGGGCTGGCGCGTGCTGGCCAAACAGGAGTCGTGCCTATATAGGGCTTCGCGGGCTGATTCGGCGAACCTTCCGTATCAGCCCCCCTGCGATCTGCCCTGCTTGGTCGCCACAATCCATCGTTGCCTGTAATCCCTCCATACCATCGACTGCAGCGTGCTCACCCCGACTGCCGATTGCATCCACTACGCTGCCAGCATAGTCCGATTCCGGCGCCACACCGATCTCAACGCCTTTGTATCCACTACCGTCATGATGCAGGCCGGCGACGTTTTCCATATGTTTGGCTTCCCCTCGTTCTGCTACGAGCCGGAGCAGCTCCCCCCACCCATCCTCTCCCCAGCGGAGCAGGCCGATCGCGAATGGGAGCTCGCCACCTTCGGCGAGACCACATACGGTGCGTTGCACTGCTTTGACTGCGATCGATTAAACCTAATGCGCTCCCTCAAAGACATCCCCCGTTACGAGACCTTCTACCAGCGTGGTGCGCCCTCGGGCTCGCAACCGTACTCGTACGTTGAGAAAGACGAGGAAGAGATCCCCGGTCTCACGTTCAGCAAGACGTGGGGGCTCGAGAGCCGCCGTCGCACGGCACCGACTGTGACCGACCTCCTGCGCGCCACTCGCAAAGGCCCGCTCGCCCGCCGCAGCAAGCGGAGCCCCGCGCCCTCAACGTCGGAGAACGACAGCGCGACCGGTCCTCAGCGCCCGGCGAAGCGCGTCGCGCGTCGCAGTCCCGCGCCATATGCGCGCAGCGACTCGGCGTCGCCCCGCCCGCGCCCCGCGCAGGACCCCGCAGAGGAGCTTGCGAACAGGATGTCTGGGCTTGTGGGCCTGGGTCGTCCACCACGGTCCGTGAACCAGCCCGAGGACCTGGCCAGCCGCCTGCGCGACCTGCGTCTCCGTGCGTAGGCCGCCCTCCGCTCCCCCCATCTGACGCGCGCATGCCAGCGACAACCGCGTTACCCTAATATCGCAATGGCCGCGCGCGTCTGCCGACCTTACCCTCGCTGCTGTTACCACCTACCACCTACGCCGTTGTCATCATCCCACCCACCACCACCCCCTCCGCCAAAAATCGTCGATCGATCTCGTCTCATCGCTATGCTTTCCTCTCTTGTCTCGTTTCTATCGCGTCAGCACCCCACCCTTGTACTCCTCCGAACCCGATCCCTAATACGCGTCTGTGCCGCCACCACCTATAGAGAGGCCCACACCCCGACGCTCTTCCCGCCCCGCGACGTCTCCCGAGGTCCGGCTCGCTCGCTGGCACTGTGCTCGTTGCCTTTGCCATTGACTGGCGTCCCCCCGGGACACGCACGCCGGGCGAAACCCCGTGTACGTGTAACTTATCGCTGTCGCTGTCTCGTCTGTTATCTCTATCCGAAAAAAACGCAATGTGGAATAATGGATTTACATACTTGTTTGTTTTACTTACCCTTTCTTCTTCCCTTCTCCCTTATCTTCCTATTCTTCCCCTTCTTCTACCCTTTCTTCCTCTTCACCTTCGCCTCTTCTTTGTTGGGTTCCCAGTCCGCTCTATCCCCCTCCCCCTATACCTACACACCTACCCTCTACTACCCCGCTCTGGCTACTTGACGTTTACTTATCTGTATGTACATGGACTGGGAGGCGCGGTCTCAATGGTATAAACTGCGGGCGCGGGCGACTTGTGCGCCCGGCGGCCTGCTCGCGAAACCAACTGCTGGTGTGATGCTCAGCAACACTGCAAAGTACTATCGCTGTGATTGAGCTGATAGATCTTTCGGTGCCGTTTGAGTTGGCGATTGACTGTAACGGTGACTGCAAGGGTTGTTGAGCTTCTATCCAACTTCTATCTACGGCCTTTCACAGCATGCAACACCATCTTCTATCGAGCGCCGTCGTATGGGTAGACGAAGGCTTCGGTGAGTCTGCTTGCTATGCGCAGTAACCCAGATAGCCTGCAGTAACTGAAAGAACACGACTGCGAGCTTACTGACCCCGTCTTCCCAGGCAGCTAACAACGTTCGACGAAGTAACTGGCAACGACCGACGAACTCGAAGCAACTGGCAACGTCCGGACGACGAAGCGACTGGCCACCTTCCGGCGACGTCGCATCTCAACGTCCGACATCGACCAATCCACGATTGACAACGTCCGACGATGCCTCTGTTGCGGTCGGCGGGCTATCGGATTGGAATCGATTGCCGTGAAAGACGCAGTGTGCGAGCAAGCGAATGAGCTCTGACCGTTGATGAACAGTGCGCGGTGACTGTTGATGAACAGTACACGGTAACGTTGGTCCTGACACGGTACCGTTGGGGTCTGAATGCTATCAGGCCAGCATAAGATGCATGAGATGGGTCGGGCAGGGCACGCGATGGACGGGTCCGCGCATGAGATGAACAAGCAGCGCGTGAGACGGGCAGGGAACACCCATGCGCCGCGCGATGAACGGACGCATGGCTCGTAGCGGCATCCTTGTTCGAGCCCTTGTCGGGCAGAGGGGGCAGTGCCTTCTATGGCTACGCCTTCCCTTGCTGATAGGAATGCCGTGGGCCATGACCAGAGGATGAACGGCGGACGCCAGGACAAGAAAGGGGAGACGCCAGAAACGGCGGATACTAGGACAAAAAAGGAAGAAGGGCCTGGACAAGAACGGCGGACAAGGGGACGAGGATGGCGAACAATAGGACACTCACAGAACGTTCGATATGCAAGGATGCATGTTCGATATGCATGGATGCACAGACGGAGTCAGCAGACGCCGATAGGTTGTCGATGTCGATAGGTATGGAAGAGGCATCGCCCGCTGGCGCTTCCGGCTGTGGTAGCTCAGCGGCTCTCCAGAAGGCCCTGAGCAGTGGAGTTCAACTTTGGGTTACGCCGGCCTGATATCGCATCGGCTGGCGGACAGAAGCCACGTCGGCCAGACAAGCCACATCGACTGACGGATACAGGTCAATATAAGGCAGATAGCCTTTGCGTAGGATTTGACGTAGGCGCCCTTGCGTTATCTACTCCCTCTATAGACCCATCGCGATCTATGGAGTCAGTGATCACTCACGATCTCGTGCGTGCTAGCGCTTGCAATCTCGTGCTCCCATTCGCGATCCAGTGTCGCCCTCACATCCCCTCCGAGCTGACCGGCTCCGCGAGCGTCATCTCGACCTTGCCGCGCTGCGTATTCTTGTCCTTCTCGACCTCGATGACGACAGAGACGCGGTCGAAGACGGAGATGCGAACGCCATTGATGGTGACGGCGTAGTTCTCGGCGTCGAACTCGACGTCCTGCTTGAAAGTGACGAGGCCTTCGAGGCCGAGTCTATGTAGTAATGTCAGTACGATGGATAGATGGAAAGGGCAGTGTGAGCGATGTGCGTATGAGCTCAGGAGGTGATACGCCACAACGCCACAACACCAACACCAAATGGATAGATGAGATCAGTCAACGGACACTCACTTGGACACAAACACTCCCAAGCCATTCCTGAAGGCGCGGATGACGAACGCGTCCTCTTGCACGCGCCCCTTCTCCCCGCGATTCTGCAGCGCAAGGCCGACATAGAACTCCACGCTGGCGCGACCCGCGCGTTGCGCCATCGTATGTCGCCTGTTGACAACATCGAGGATGCGCTCGACGTGACTTTTGTTGTGCAGCGTCGGGTGCAGCGGCGTGTGCCCGATGGCCGCGGACAGTTGGCGGTGGACGAGGACGTCTGGGGTGGAATTGGTCAGAGGCAGATAGAGAAGGAGCGCGAGTATCGTACCCGCGTAACGCCGGATTGGACTGGTGAAGTGCGTGTAAATCTCGCTGGCGAGACCGTAGTGGCCGTAAGTTTCGCGCGCGACGCTTCCCGCGGCAAAGTATTCGGCCGACAGCATGCAGCGGGTCGCCATGATGCGCACGAGCGTGTTGAAGGCGGGCTCGTTGGGATCCTGGACCGGTTGAGATTATACTGAAAGCGAGGACGAAGTACCTAAACTTACTATGCACTTGTCGAGCGAGGCGGCCAGCGCACCAGACGATGACACGTCGAGCTCAAGACCCTTGCGCTTCTTTAATATGTCTTGCAAGTTCTTGAAGTTGTCCCTTGGCGGTGGAAGATGGCGTCTGCGATTCGTCAGGCCTTTTGTCCCATTGACTATGTCGTCAGCTCATACCTGAGTACAGCCGTCTGCACGAACGTCTCCTGAATCTTGCGCGCGACGCTGATATTGGCGAGCAACATGAACTCCTCGACGAGGCTGTTCGTCTCACGCAGCTCCTTCTGTTCGACGTCGATGGGGTCGGAGGACTCGGCGCTGTCAAGGTGAATCTTGACTTCTGGTGAAGCGAGGTTGAGGGCGCCTGCGGCCATGCGCTTGGCCTTGAGCCTGATGGCGAGGCTGTTGAGGAGGCGGATGGAGTTGGTGAGGGCATCTTGCTGATGCCTGCGATCCGAAACCAACACACTCAGCACAAGGGGAAATGTTAAGACATGGATCGAGACGTACACATCATCCTTGCGGATCTGCGCCTCCTCGTAGGTGAAAGCAGCCTTCGACGCGATGACTGACTTCGTGAAGCGCACATTGACGATCTCGGCCTCCGGAGTGAGCTCCTTCATCGATGATCAGCACACAGACAGCGAAGAAATGATTGAACGAACCCAGATAGCAGAGAACGCCAAGCGCTCGACGAAAGGACGCAATGAGCACAGATTGGTGCCTAGAAGCGACGGCAGCATGTCGATACGCTTGTCAACGAGATATACGGTCGTGCCACGCGACGCCGCTTCGTGATCCATGGCATTGTCGGGTAGAACGAAGTGAGATACGTCCGCGATGTCTGTCTTGATGTTAGACTGGAAGAAGCCGGTGGATGGGTTACTTACGGACGCCAGCCTCGATGTTGCCGTTGGGAAGCTGCTTCGCATGCAGGGCGTCGTCGATATCCTGACAACCTTTGGAGTGTCAGCGAGTGCTTCATACTGCAGAATAGCGTCGCATACCCGGCGGATCAATGCTGCAGATGATCTCCCCACGCAGATCCTCTCTATCCCTCCACGCGCCCTTGTCCACCGCCGTATCATCCGGGCGCGGCGGTACGACCCACGAATCGCCCTCAGGTGGCAGACACGACAGCACCGCGGCACCAAACGGCCGATACGGCACATCAAACTCGAGCAACAGACTCTCCTGCTCAGTCTCCTTGCCCCCAACCGCGCCGAGCGCGCGCACGAAGTGCCCCTCCGGGTACCGTGACGTTGCGTCCCAGCGGTCAATGGTGACGAGGATCTTTTGCCCGATAAGGCGGGGGGCCTGGCGCGTGCGCATGCGGATGCGCGGGAGTTGGCGCGCGGTGGGCTGCGCGAAGACGGATTGGAGGGCGTGCGAGGTCGCCGCGGCGTTCGAGAGGGAGGCGCGGTCGATGTGGCAGACGTAGCTGATAACGAGAGCGATTGGTGAGAGAGACGAACAACAGACCTGGAAGGCGCACTTACCTGCGCCAGTTGCGCTTGATGATGCCAACGACGCGCCCGGTGGGCTGCTTCTCAGCCGAGCGTTGCTCGCTCTTGAGGATGCGAGACTCGCGCGCGATGACTTCCGCATTCTCCTCATCGCCCTCTTCATCATCGTCATCCTCGGCGTCGTCGTCCTTAAGCATGGCTGTGCGGAGGCGTCAGGACATCAAGCTACATGAATCGGAATCAACGCACTCTCGGCATCGACCACCTCGTCGGCAGGAGCCTTCCACTCTCTCTCGTCGAAGACCTCAACCACGACAACGTCGCCTTGGACAGATCGGTTCATATTCTCACGGCCGACAAGCAGGATCGGCTGGGAGAAAGCAGGCACGTTTACTGAGCCTTCCAGGTAGTTGAACGGATTGGCGTTGAAGTTCCCTTGGTGGAGCATGCCTCCTTTGACACCGGCAATTAGCGCAGCTTGTGGTAGATACTGAACGAAGATAAGCGACCAACGGAATTGGGAGAAAACCTGTCTTTACCTCTGGGTACAACGCCTGACGACCAGCCGCGGCGCGGGTGGGCTCAATCTCTTCCTCAGATGATGACAAGAGATCGAGCAGCTGTGTCGCCTGCTGCATACCCTCGACATACTTCTTGACTGTAGACTCGCTCAGATCCTGAAGATCGTTTGGACTGGATTGACCTACTAGATAAGCAGGTTAGGCCCTCCTTCTGTGCCTTCTCGCGGTTGGCAGCATCTGCCGTGAGCAAGACGACCTGCGGAATTTTGGGCTGCGTTTTGCCTCTGATTGGTGGCCGAGTGACCGACAGATGCGAGCTGTACCAGGCTGTGGCCTTGCGTATACCTAGACAGAGTGAGAATGGCGCGTAGATCAGGTGGAATGCGCCTCGTCACCTCTGTCGTTACGATCATTCGGCGTCTCCTCCGCTTCACGCACGACAGCGGTCTCCCTGGGTCTGGTCAGCCGTTTTCTGGTACAGGATTTCTGAAGATACATACGAGCGATACTCATTATAGAAAACCCAGACTTGTTTGCCGTCCATTGTGGTAAGCGCCTTGAGACGGTTGTACAGAGGCATCGACCGGTGTCGTACTTCCTCCATCACCGTCTGAAGGAGAATTATAGGAGGAGTGAAAAGGTCGGATTCCATGAGATCCATCTGCGTGAGGATGCTCACAAGTGAGCAAAACAGGGGACCGATACAACGGATTGCGGACCTGTGACAGAAAGACATTCGTATCCGGTATGATGAAATGTCCCTCTGGGAAAGCGCTGTGCGTGTCGTCGCCAGAGGCTGGCAATCCGTGGTCACAGTCGCATGCCGTGCAGTTTTCTATTCCGCATGATACGTCGTCACGAAGGTATCTCTCGCGCAAAACTAGTATAGTTATGATCAGTAATCATTCCTCATGTCGTAAACTTATTGCGAATACGGCCTCTGGACATGGTCCCTCCAATTGAAGTGTGCATTCGGTATGACAAACGAACCTTTGATTACTTTTCCTCGAGCTGTCTTCTTCAGGAATTTCCTTTGAGTGACCGCTGCCTCTGTCCTTGAGCGCTTTCTTATCGTAATTTCGACCATATCTTGTTATTTTCTCGGCCTTGGACGGATACTGGAAAGGCAGATGGCTGATGGAGGCGAAGGAAAAGCAAAGGAATGCCAATTGCGGAACGTTCGGCCGTTTCGGCAAACACCGTCCGGCCCGGTGTCACATCGTCACAGACTGCGCCAGGGTCGCAGGGAGTTGGCATCTCTTCTCCCACCTTCTCGGCTTTCTCGCGTGTGCTCTCTTAATCTTCAGAGGCGGCTGTATCGCTAAGCGGATCTGGATTGTCCCTCCTCTCTTAGATTCAGGCTGTAATGGCTAGCGCCACTACCAACAAGAGCACCGAGCAGCTGGCTGACCAATCTGTGCCGCCAGCGGTCCAGAGCAGCGCAGGCGGGATTGATGTACCTCAGCCCGAACCACCTCGCCCTAAGCGAAAGGCTGTCTTCGGACTGGGTCAGAATATTCGCAACCCAAGAACCGGTGAGCGAAGAATGACATCGGCAATGCCCTTTCCATCGCACGAAAGTTAATGAACAGCATAGTGAACCCCTTTGACTATGAACAGAAGTATGAAGAGGATGACTATGGGAGCGAACTTGGCTCTAATGCTCGCTTCTGGCGTGTGTTGCTCGACGAAGGTCAGGCGTACGACGCGGAACTGATTGAAGGATGGCGTGATACGCTGGACGTCCTCCTCGTTTTCGTGCGTGTGAGATCATCTCTGAAAGCGTTCCGCTGAAGTTATCTCACAGGCTGGGCTCTTCTCTGCCGTTGTTACCACTCTTGTGGTCCAATCATCCCAGGCTCTTCAACCGGATTACGCTGCGATATCAGTCTCGCTTCTAGCCGAAATTGTCTCGCTACAGCGGGCGCTGGCTGACGGAACACCTTCCGGAAGGGTACCGCGCTCGAGCTTGGCCCTCAATTCTGTCACTGCGACTGCGCTCGATTATTGGTGCAACGCTTTCTGGTTTATCAGTTTGACGCTGAGCCTTTCGGCTGCTCTCATGTCTGTGCTCATCAAGCAATGGCTTCAGGTGGACTAGTGCCTCGTGCCCATCGATGTACTCTTTTATTGACCCTTCACCCAGGCATACAGCAGTAACGTATCTGGAACCCCGCGGAAGCAAGCACTTGTACGCCAATTCAGGTTGATCGGCATCGAGCGCTGGAATGTGCCCCTCATCGTCGGCCTACTCCCTATGCTTCTCCATCTGTCCTTGCTCCTCTTCTTTGTTGGCCTGTCGCTCTACTTGTTTACATTTGACACTGTCATAGCCTCGATCGTCGCCGGTCTCGCCATCTCCGTGTACTCCCTATACTTCGCGGCGAACATCCTTCCCATGTTGGACTCGCAATGACCGTATAAGACGCCCGTATCGCAGTATGGTTACGCCGCATTCCAGGAGTCGGTGACGGCGACAAGTAATTTCCTTCGCCAGTACGCTCATCGCGATGCTCCGGACGTGTTACCTTCCGCAAGTCGTCGGGCAGGCGCGTCTGCACTTTCAGAAGGACCCTCTACTAGCCGCGGTGTCTTCTCCGTCAATGTAGGCACCCTAGTGCGATGTCTCTCACGCATCCGTTCGCCAGCATCGCTGTCACGCTCTCGCGAGGCTGATGCAGTAGCCTTCATCGAGGATTCACTGACAGTGGAATGCCTCAACTGGGTCTTCTCTACGTCTTCCAATCCCACAGTCGCTAGCATCACGGTCCAAGCTGTGTCAGGCCTCTCAGACCATGTTGCCCCTCTCAACAACGTCACCATGTTCGAGACGCTCAAGCACGACATTCTCAGCTGCTTCAGACGTGCTTCCGAGGAGGAGAGCTCAGCGCTCACCCTGATGTTTGGCCAGGAGCGAAAGGTAGAGCGTCTTGCGCGCAGCTTACTACATTTCGTGGACAGCGGGGATGGATTTACGATGCGCCTCCTCACGAATTTGCAGCCTGCGATATTACGATCTCGAAACCCCGCTATACCCAACATATCCGAACTTGAAGGAGCGGACATGGCGTTGTCGACTGCAATATCACGCTCCAACGAAGCTGCGCGAGCGATGCTCCTTCCTTACCTCCTCCCAGTGGATGTCCGAAGAATGCGACTGGCACTGAGAAATTCACTCGCCGCAATGAAATCGAGCTTGCCTTTCTCAGCATATCGCCCACGTCTGCTCTCCGTTTACATCCGGTGATATGGCATCGTATGCTTCAATACTTGGCTTCCTAGCACTACCACCCAGCAAAGAGCTGTACGCTACTCGCCGTCTTCCTTTGGAACAGCGCAGGAAGAGCCCACGACTATGCTCTTCCTGTGTTCGAGCGGCCATTGACGATGGAGGCCAGCTCATTGTATACGCTATGCGCGTTTGACTCGGGTTACAAAGATCTCGTGAAAGCGGCTGTGCGCCGTCTCCTGGGTGGCATGTTCTGCTCGCATAATGATCAAGTATACCAGATCCCTACCCGCATCATGACGCCACTGACCACTTGTGGCAGAAGACCTGCGTCTCCATATGTTGCGACGCGCTCTCGAGACCTATGCGTCAGAGACGCTCACGTCCTCCAAATTCCATAGCAAGCGGCAGATTGTCAGCGCAACTGGCTTCGATGAGGTGGATGATGCGAACATTGGCTTTCTGGCTCGTTATCTCGACGAAGTGCCGCGTGAACACGCATGGGCACTCCTCAAGACAGTCAACAGAATTATTGCTTGGCCTGGCCTCTCCCTGCAGACACTCCATCTCTTCTTCTACATCTACTATCTTCAGGGCGGGCAGAGTACCGCAGACATACCGTCATCGTCGGTGGGACCTCTTCTCCGATTCTTGGCCAAAATGCTCTCAGCTCGTCCTATAGTCAAAAGGACAGAGAAGACGCATGTAACGGTCTCCAAAATCGTAGAGCTCATGAGCCGCGCTATCGAGCTACACTTTCATTGAGGCCCTCGATTCTATCCGCGACGACGATATTATGTCGGCTTTGCGACCCCTCGCTCTGGCTTGCATGGACAACCCGCGTGCATCGCGCCTTACTGCCGCTCTTGAAGGGCTACTGGCTGCATACCTACAGCGCCTAGTCCACAAGATCAATCTCGATCCTAATAGCCCAGAGGCCACCGCTGCTCGACAACACATAGACTATCTCTTTCACGCTAGCGAGGACCAGACCATCCATCTCGCATGGTACTGGTCGATCTACGTCCTTGTTGCCGCCACGGATCCGCATCGAACAAGCCCTCTGCGCCCGGCGATGTGAACGCTCGCCAGACTGACGTCCGAGCGTACGTCAGAATGGAACGAGACCCTGCGGCAAGCCGTACGCGAGCCCCTGCCACTCGCTTTTGGGATGGCATTGATGGATCCCCGGGGCCTGAGCGCGGTAGATGAGCTAGCAGGGGTGCTACTGGCCACCTCCCCCGTGCCCAATCCGGCGGAGGTCTACGTCTGTATTACGGGGGACAGTAGGAGAATAAATGAAGTATGGTGCGTGTCTTTCATTGGTGGCTGGTCGCTCGCTTGAGTTCTAACATGACCTTCAGGCGCTGTGCCGTCAACGACAAGAGCAGGACTTCCCCAACTCCGCCTCATGCGCCAATTATCTTACCCGTGTCGGATCTGGTCACTTCGAGCGAGTATAACCGCAGATGGAAACGGGAATACGGCTCTGGATGATCTGTTGCTATTGCGCTTTGTAAACAAGACACGAGTATTTTTGCAAAGGAGAAAATGCGGAACGGGGTTGTTTGACACACGCAGCGTGTCCATAAGTTCAGTCTACCTTGCCGACGCAGCGTGGTATACTACATTGTCTACCTATCAGCGACTGTGACCATCCTGCCAATCTCCTTTCTCGGGAACTGAAGCCTCCGTTGAGTATCTGCGAATGTTCGACTGCAATAGGCACTGAACGCACCGATCCTAGCGGAAACCTGGGTTCCAGGTGGTGGCGTATACTCCGGCGGATCCTCGTTCGTAACCTGCAGGCCTCCGAGCCGCTCCTCCTCAAGCACCTGCACTCGCGCAGTCATGTGCGCCAGGACGTTGCGAAGTTCTTGATCCTGCGTGCTAGGAGGAGTCGACATATACCCCGGAGTGCAGCTGCCACTGGCTTGTCGCTCAACGTCAGGATCCCGACGTGTCTTTTCAGCCCGCGATGGTGGAGGCGGCACAGTGAAAGGCGCAGCGGATGCGTCCTGAGCGAGGGCTTTGCGCAGACGTCGGCGGCGACATACGTAGACGAGCGCACCAAGCAGAACAAGGGCGAGCCCACCACCAACCGAGCCGCCGATTATCGCGCCAAGGTGGGCGTGTGGGGAGGAGTTCGCGCTGGTAGATGAAGTGCTCGTTTCGGCGGAGCCAGAGGAAGTCCAGGTAGCACCTGGGAGATGTCAATACCTGGACCGCTAGCCGAGGAGGCGGCGCGCTCACTAGGCAGCCAGGGCGGTGGGCCCGAGCCCCAAGGCGGGGTTCCCGTGCCCCAGGGCGGGGTTCCCGTAAATGATTGGGTACGGTCGGGTGCCTCGGACATGAGCAGACTTTGAAGTGAAGATACCAAAGGCGCAGGTCGGCGGCGAAGGATATGTCCAGGCGATGGATGCGAGGGTTGCGCTGAGGTTATGTATCTTCATACTGGAAGCACTTCGTCCGTCCTCAGTGGGTCTTCTTGGACGGCTATGGGAAAAATCAGCATGCGCTGATGAGTCGTTCACGACCGTGCAGTTCTCGTCTATAGAAGCCCGTCAGAGTGAATGCCAGCAGAATGACTTCAGTAGAGCGGAGGATAGAGATATCAGCGCATAGAGAGATCAGTGATGTACGACCGCCGCCGAGCTTGTTGTGAAAACGGTGATCCCGGATTCCAGATCGAACTCCAAGGATAGGGGCAAGTCATCCAGCGCTCAAGCCCTTGACAGAAACATGAAGTGAAGAGCATGTCAAGAACTCTGTTCGAGCTGAGCGCACTGTGATCAAAAGAAGACTACGCACTTCGACGCGGAGTTGGGCTATGATGATCACCATGTGAGTACGTGACCTCAGGCAGCGAGTCCAAACTCAGACTGAGAGCTGAAACCAATATCGTCAAAGCAAGATTTCTGTCCATCCGTCGCCATCGACGTTCAGAACAAGTTCAGAACAAGTCGCGACTTATTGGCCTCATTTGGGCGGGATCTTCGGGCCGGATGCCCGGCAATCAAAGATATCCCTCGGAAATTTCTTTGTTTTCTTCCCCACTCGTCCGCCATGTCAGAAACGACGGTGAAGCGGATCCATATATCTGGAATAACACCAAACATCAGCCATGACGACCTCAAGCAGCGATTGTCGACTTTCGCGAAGGTCAACGCATTGGACGGCTTGGGCGCAACAGACAGCCTCGGCGCGCCACGACGATTCGCATACGCGACTCTTGAGGGCCCACCGGCGCAGATAACTCGTTGTGTGGCAGCCCTGAGCGGTGCTACATGGAAGGGGGCCCGCCTACGTGTCGGCGATGCGAAGCCTGATTTTCGTGAACGGTGCGTCTACTCTTCGCATTGCTCTCCATCCTGCTGACATCCTATCCAGAATCAAGCGAGAAAACGAAGCCGCTGAAGCTGAGGGGGAACGTCCCAAAAAGCGGAGGAGACGCACGGCAGCGACTCATGCTCCAGACATGGACCCCGTCACCCCCGATCGTGCAGAGGGGAAGGCTGGCTGGACGGTGACACCGCTCGGGCGGACGTACTTCTCCGCTCGCATGCGGCCGGAGCGACCGCTGCCACCGCCTCCTGGGGAGGCTCAGCAGGAGGGGAAGAAGAAGAAGCGGGCGCGCGCACCGCCGGTACGTGCGCGCCGGCGGAGGATCGACATGGGGAAGTGGGGGAGCGCGCAGTTGAAGGGCGTGTTTGTGGACACGAGTGCGCTGCCTAGCCCGGATGTGATCCTAGGGAGGGGGAAGGCTGCGACGCGGGCATCGCCGGATATGCATTCCGACGCTACTGGCACGGAAAGCGACGAGGAGGAGGAGGAGGAGGAGGAGGAGGAGGAAGAACACTTAGACGATCAGGATGCGCCAGGCGACAAGGACAACGAACATGAAGGTGCTGCCGATCGCATGTCGGTCGATCCAGTCCCCTCAAACCCACCACTACCACTGCCCACTCCCGCTGAGAGTATTTCACCACCCTCCGACATTGCGCGTGAGCAGGCCAAGAACGTCGACTTCTTGCGCTCCCTGTTCGGCGACACCGACGAATGGGGCGGCCGGGAGGAAGTCGACGACGTTGCGCTGCGCGAAGCAGAGGCTCGCGAGCGCCTTCGCCCCGCAAAGGCGGCTGCTGAAGATAACGAGTTCGAAATCGCGCCCGTCTCCTCAGCGACAAAATCACAAAATACCCCTGCAGTCGAGGAGACCGTCGCACAAACGCGCTCCAGCTCGCCCACGATCTCCGAGGCGGAGTCCGCCTCTTCCGCGGCGTCCTCGGAGGAGTTTTCGTCCTCTGCCCCGGAGACTGTCGCCGCGCCGCAGGCAGCTGGACCGGCCAGGCTCAAGGACCTTTTTGCGCCTCGCGACGAGGAGCCTGGCTTCTCCCTCCTTAGCGCGCTCGACATCGACCTCGAGCTGGACGAGGATGCACCGTTCCCCATAGAACCGACCGAGCCTTCACCAAGCCACGCATCCGGCATCCCCTTCCATCAGACGTATACCGCGCCAGCGGCTACGACCACTGCCACTGCAGCAGGTCCTCTCGTTTTGGACACCTCGAAGCCGTTCTTCTTCCCTCGATCTGGGAGAGGACAAGACGTGCGCGATGTGGCCCGGGCGAACAAGTGGGACTGGAAGGGCGCAGCGTTCCATCAACCGATCGAGGGGAATGTGGAGGAGATCGCGAGGGCTAGGTGGGAGGCCAGCAAGCTCGAGCTGACCCGCGATTGGAAGCGGAGATGGAGGGAGGCGGCGAGGCTGAGAAGGCGAAGGGGTGGTGGGGCGGAGGAGTGATCTCTGAACCGTATGTCTGTCATTGTTCCTTCCGACCGGCTCACATCATTGGTTGTCGCCACGAAGTATGCAATACATCTGCACAGATACTACAAGTACATGGAACTCATTGGTGCTATCCCGAAGATCAGATCATGCCCCCATATCATCGAACAGCGCATGAATGGCCCTCATTCCCTCAAAACATGGGCGGGAAGTACAAGGACTCGACCTGCCTGTCGAACTTCTCCCTCTCCGGCGTATGCTTGCCCTCCGCATACGGACTGGCTCGCTTCCTCTCCTCGAAGACCCTCGCCGCCTCCTCCGCATTCGCCCATAGCCACCGCCGCACGCGCATGCTCTTCGTGCGGTGCACATGCGAGAGGTAGAGCAGCCAGTCGCCGTCGTGCGGCGAGCGCACCGGGTCGGGCACGGCCTGGCGCATCGCATCCGTCATCTTCTCGAGCTCGGAGGTCATGGCGAACGCCCAGGGGAGGGCGAGGACGAGCCGACGCGCCTCGGGCTGGAAGGTGATGAGCGCGTGCGCGCGGAGGAAGCGACAGGTGCTGGTGAGCTTGACGAAGGTGGGCGCGTCGAGGTGCGCGATAATGGCAAGCAGGACGTCGAGGGGCTGGCGCGTGAGAATGTCGGTGCCCGCGGGGATAACATCAGGGTGCGGGATGGTGCCCCAGTGCTTGGCTTCGACGACGGGATAGAAGCGCGGAATGCTAGGTGAGCGTCAGCTTAGGCCATCTAAGGGGATCCTGCATGCAATCTGCGCACCTATCCGGGCGCGTGAAGAGCCAGTCGCCGAGCGGGCTCTGCTGGAACTCCTCGTACTTGAAGGAGTTCTGGCCATGGTCGTTGCCGACGCGCCAGAAGGGCTTGACGTCGATCTTCTGCCCAAGGTTCGCGTAGTCGACGCCGCGCAGCTCGCCCGCATCCTCCAGTTCGCCCAGCGGGCCCATGACGACTTCAACCTCGCAAAGGCGCTTCTGATCTTCGAACGTGTTACCCTCGCACCCCATGACCCGTCGGAAGAGGGCGCCGCAGACGTGGTGCATCATGACGAACTATAAGTGGCATCGGATGAGTTGGGCGTGTGTGGACGAGCAGAGCGAAGAGGGCACGTACGGTGAACTCTGGGTGTGCCCATGCCACGTTCAGTAAGAACGGAGGGTCGAATGTCCCGAAGTTGTTAGGGCCTGGGCGCGAGTCAATGTTGAATCAGCGCACTATGGCAAGGTACAACGCACTGAGGAACTTGAAGTTTTTGACGAGTCCATGAACGCGGGGGCTGATGTACTCGATGAGTGGCATGACGGAAAGAATAGCCACCCACGTACCCAAATCCGAGCGCGGACTCGAAATAGGAATACTGGGCCTTCGTCATGAAGCCATCGGGGGGAAAGTGCTCTGGCAGTGGGTTCATTGAGCCCAGCGCTGGCACGAAGGGCAGGCGGCAAAGGCTGCAGGACATGGTTGCGCGAAATCAGATAGGCGCCGCGAGCAAAGGCAAGGGGCGTTGGACGCGCAGCCTTCTGGCTTCTTATATATCGGCAAGCTGCGAGCCTTCATTGTTCTTTGAGGGCGTCGATTGTGCGGCACGGCCACGGCCATCAGTAGTCTCCGGTACCCGTGAGTCAATTGTCTTGGATAGGCGAACAATGCCTGGAGGACACCAGAGGACATATGACGAATTGGTCGGCTGTGGCATGGCAGGACGACGGCGAATAGGAATCCCCTTCGAGAACAAAAGGATCACGTGCTATTCATGTCAAGTTCATGTTCGACTTCGATGTTTGCATATCAGTGGGTATCATGGAAGTAAATAGCCTTTGTGCTTGAGATGAAGCTCTGGAGATATTGCTTCCATTGACCGAAGTGGACATCATGCAAAGTGGCGGCTACTAGCCACACAATCCTGCCGCTGCCCCGGTCTAGGAGAAATATTTGTGGCATCTCGCCGTCGGCTGAAAGCATCAAAGGGAAGGTCACCGTTTCGAAAATCGGGTCGTAGCTTAATCGTCTGCATTGAGGGTAAGTATGACTTTGAAGGCGCAATCCGCCCTTTAAGTGGCGGAAGTCCTGCCACCCAGGCCACACCTATATAACGGCTGGTCACTGAGAGACGTGCCACTCGAAAACTTGCATTCTATCTATCTTATGTCGCCCACTTCCTCCCCGCTATCCAGCCTGACGTCGCTGTCAGAGGACGACGCGCCGACCGCGCCTCACCTCGACACAAACTCCGCGCCCGAAGGCACACATGCCTGTCCAGCAACGTCGGGATTAACAAACGATCCCACCTGTCCAGATGATGAAGACCTCAGCGAGGCGCAGAAGAGGAACCGAATGAAGGACCGGTGGGTGGAGGAGGTCTCGCAGCTGAGCACGAAGTGTTTCGGCTGCAAGGGCGCCATTAGACTCAGCGACGTGTACGAGTCCAGGAAATGGTACGAAATCGAGAAGTACTGCTCTCATGCCGCACTCTTGGAGGAAAGCGGGACGTTGGCACGTTCGCTCTCTGGAGCGAAGGGTTCGATTTTCGAAGGAGACGCTGCGAGGAGCAATGTCCGACGCGAATCTCACGGAAAGGCGCGCATCACCACCGCCTCCGCGAAGGCTGAAAAGGACAACAGCATCCCTGAAGATCCTGCGGCGAAAGACACGAGACGCCAGCCGTCTCGAAGCCGTCCCCGTCGGAACGTCAAGAGTCGCAAGAGTTCGGCGCACGCACCGCAGCAGCCAGCTCCTGCCGCGTCCACCCCTGATTATCGGGCGACTGCAGAGACGGAGGACAGCAAGACTCTGTTCGACGGCAGCGACAGCGAAGCGCCAGACAATTACAAGGGATCCAACGAACCCATCAGGCGGGGGCTCGGCGACGACTCGCTGGAGAAGCCTTCGATCGCGCCAGTCGCGAGAAAGGTTTGCGTCGGCAAAGATTCTGGCACGAGGGATATATCCAAGCGCAGAACAGGCAGGCGCGACGAGGGGGATGCGAGATCATATGGGTCTGAGGTGGACACACAGACGCAGGTCGGCAGTGTGTTCCCCGAGGACGAGGATATGGCCGCATGCGCGCCTCCTCGTCGGAATCACAGAGGTAAGGTCGCGCACGTTCGTTTCCAACAGAACACACCTTCGAGATCCAACAAGGATAGTGATCCCAGAGAGGCCAAGAGCGCGAAGACACCGGTCTACGGGGACATCCCACTTGTCGATGCGTTTCCTGCCGCTTTCACTCATAGCGACACCTTGTCTGCCGAGTTCCCTAAGGTTGCGTACTCGATCAACGGCATAGACGGGTTGCTGGACCTTCCTCCGCTGATCACATACGCGGAGTCCTCGATGCGGTCCACATTGCAAGATACGCCAACGGACGATGCTGGAGGCCCGTGCAACGGTTACGACCATGGCGATACGAGCAAAGATATCACCGTCGAAGTGCAGTATAGGGGGGTGGATGATATGGTCGTGCGCGCCGTAGATAGTTAAGTCCGGTAGCTAGCTACATGATGACGGAGAAGCAGAGCTCGTAGATATCGTTCGCCAAGTGTTGGCGTTGAAAAGTCGCAGATACGTTATGATACCCAATGGAAAGTTAGACTGCTTAAACAACGTAGGATCTGACCAGGACAGCGTCAGCTCTTTGAGTAAAAGTGAGTTCATGATGGCGGGAAGAAAACACTGGCGGGAGTTGCCGAATAAAATATTAGTAAGTCAGTCCGTGAATGCCCTTGTCCTTTACCCCCATCACCGGCTCGCGGAGCGGCAGCCCAAGCTGCATGTGCACAAAAGCGCACATCGGGCCACGCTGGCCGTCTTGACGTCCCGGCGCTGCGTGCTCACAAGTCTGCATTTCATGGCTATCTTTCCCGAAGCGAACAGTGAGAGCTGGGCCTTCGATTCGTCGAATGATCAAGAGATGGAGGCGAGGATCTCCCAAGACCCATTGTCGATCGCTGGAGACACGATGCACAAGCTAGCTTTATCCCAACCTCTTAGCAACAGACTGTGCTTTCCGATGTTTAGAATTCCTCCCTCCGTGCCTCGTCCTTCTCCCGGAGACGCGGTGCAACCACGGGGCCTAGGACGCATGGATGCGAAAGCCCGGGCAGCATCGCTGGGTCAACTGACACTTTCGCGATGTTCTGGTCATTTGATACGACGCTCGACGTCACTTTCCTCGACGGGCCGTCTCGCAGAAGGACCGCCGTTGCCGTCCCTTAACGGCCCGCTTCTGCACATATATATCGCCAAGATGTTCTGAATCGCGGCGACACTTGGTACCCTCCCGAGATTACGACGATGATTCATCTACGCTTCGCTGCTCTCGCTCTTCTGGGGTCTGTCGTACGAGGCGTGCCCGCCGTTGTCGAAGACCGTGCGCCTACCCCCTTCAAGCACCTTGCAGCCACCGAGCACGATGCATCGAACGCAACCATTCAACACACCCCGCGCGCCCAGATCTCCGCGAACTACGTCTTCACCGCTTTCACCGACCAGTCCGAGTCGAATTTATACGTGTACACCTCCTCCGACGCGGTCAACTTCGATCTGCTCGCGGGCCCGACGTACACGCCGGCGTCGGGCTTGATTCGCGATCCGAGCGTTGTGTACTGGAATGATCAGTATTATTTGGCTTGTAAGTGCATCACTGATTCTTCTTGTCGACTCAGCTTGATTGTCGATGGTGCCTATGTGGACGGCGGTGTCCAACTATGAAGGGAACCGGAATTGATAGCGCCCGCAGACACTACCGATTGGACCGGGACGAACTTTGCTATCGCGGTGAGCATGGGTGTCTCTGTAGTTGAGGCGACGCGATCCTGATGCACGGACAGAGCAGTACTGATATGAAGACCTGGACGTTGTTGACTACTGTGTCCACCGCCTCGAGCGTGATCACGCCGCAGAACACCTGGGCTCCGGTGCGTGTGGTGCTTCCCTCTACCAGAGCGTCGCTAATCACTAGGCTTCGTACAGGAGTTCTTCCAGGACCCCAAGGATGGCAGCCTCAACATCGTCGTCTCACTATCGACTGGGTCGTATGGCCCCTTCCTCCCATACGTGTACACCGCGACGGACGACTCGCTGAAGAACTGGAGCGGGCCGACGGTCATGTCAGGCATCTCCAACGCGGGGCTCGGCTACATCGACACGTTCCCGGTCTACTACAAGTGCGTTGTGTTTATTATGTTTCCCATGGCGTTGCTAGTCTTGAGTTACTTGACTGACGATCACCTCAGCAACGAATACCACATCTTCACCAAGGCGGAGAGCAATGACAAGAAGCATATCGAGCACGCGGTCGCGTCTTCGTTGACGGGTCCGTACGAGTTCGTGCAGACGGGTGACTTTGCGGGGTGGGGGCAGTTGGAGGGGCCGTGTGTTACCCGGCTGGATGACGGGACGTTCCGCCTGTGAGTATCAGAACAACATTAACGAGAGAGTGCTGACGAGCATACCTAGCTTTGCCGACGGATACAGCACTAGTAAGTCAGCATGAGCACGCCTAATGTCAGAGGACTGAAGGCATTCTTGCAGGCAAGTACGTGTACACGGATTCATCGGATCTTTACAACTGGACGGCAACGACCAACCTTCCGGGAGGCCTAAGTGGATTTGTCCGCCACGGAACTGTATTGAATCAATAAAGATACTTCGAGAATGTAATATACAATGCATATTTGAAGTGGGCATATCATATTCAACGACCGTCCTAAAGATCAAAGTTCCGAGCCTGGCGAAACGGTCACGTGATTGTTGAAAACTCAACGATGGTCACGTGAAGGAACACGAGGTAAACGCGTTTCCAGGATTACGGGTTGGATTTTCGTAACTTGTCCTCGGCGCTCTCGCTGTTCCTCAAGTCCTCAAGACCTCCTTTCTTCCCTTTCTCTTCGACGGCGTCAGGCCCAGCTCGAAGCATGTCCGCCCAGGTGTACCCGCCCCAGACGTACCGCATGGCACCGGCGCCACCCGCGGGCCAGCCGCAGCGCAATCGCCATCCCCTCAACCCCGTCTACAGCAACGCCGGCGCCGGCAGGCAGTACGTAGCGCAGGCTACGCCGCCGAAGCCGGTTCATTATGAAAAGCACCCCGAGCCCAAGGACCCGCCGCTCCCGAGGCAGAACAGCAAGACCCTGCCCCCATCACCCCCGAAGATCATCCTCGACCACTCAGGCGGCCTCCAGTTCCAGCGCATCGGCTTCCTGGGCGAGGTGCGTGGGCTGCGTACTGGACAAGTCTCCCTCGCTGACGTCGCCACAGGGCGGGTTCGCCCGCGTCTACGAGGTCAAGGACCACCGCGGCGTGCTCTCGGCATGCAAGGTCGTCACCAAGACCTCGCTCAAGACGAAGAAGGCCAAGACGAAGGTGCGCCGCCCCCTCATGTCCCTATGCCTACTCACCCCCACCCTCAGCTCTATGCCGAGATCAAAATCCACAAGTCCCTCTCCCACCCAAACATCGTCAAGTTCCAGGAATGTTTCGAGGACGCCGACAACGTTTACATGACCCTCGAACTCTGTCACAACGGTTCCCTCATGGATATGCTCCGCCGTCGCAGGCGCTTCACCGAGCCAGAAGCCCGCTACTACATGGTGCAGCTCATCGGCGCTTGCCACTACATGCACACCCACTCAGTCATCCACCGTGACCTTAAGCTCGGAAACCTCTTCCTCGACGCGAAGATGAATATCAAAGTCGGCGACTTCGGTCTCGCTGCGCTCATCGAGAGTCCAGGAGAGCGTAAGAAGACTATCTGTGGCACACCCAATTATATTGCCCCCGAAGTGCTCTTCGACACGGCCAATGGGCATAGTTTCGAGGTCGATACATGGTCGATAGGTGTCATTATGTACACCCTCGTCATTGGCAAGCCGCCTTTCCAGACCAAAGACGTCAAGGCCATCTACAAGTAAGCTCAAAGGTGTCGTTGGCCTGTCCTACGCTAACCTGTACTAGGCGCATTCGTGACAACGATTACGAGTTCCCGGAGGAGAAGCAGGTCTCTGCGGACGCTAAAACCTTGGTCCAACAGATTCTCATCAACGACCCGCAACTGCGGCCGACACTACATGAGATCGTGGACCACGACTTCTTCACGCAGGGCACTGTTCCCGCGTTCATCCCACCCACGGCCGCAGACAGTGCGCCAGACTTTAGGTACATCACCCGCCCAGTGAGCAAGGAAAACCTGAAGCGCCTGCGCCGGCAATGCTTGCTCGACGAGGACCAGACGACGTCTATTGCGCTGCCGAAGGGCTCCAGCCAGCAAAGCGCGCCTACACAGAAGACGGTTACGTCCAGCATCGCCGAGCAGGAGAAGGAGTTCCAGCGCGCCGTGCTGCCCGGATCGCCCATCTCGGCGCTTCTCAGCTCCGCGAGGCAGCCCCTGATGATGGGCACAGGCTCTGCGGCCCCACGCGAGTCCCCTCTGTTCCGCAAGCTGCAGGCCGCCGCTGCGGCAACAGCAGGCAAGGAGACGCCGCGGAAGGGCCACCTGCGCAACATCTCCGAGGAGGACGACGCGAACGCGGCGCTCCGGCGCGAGGACGAGCTGCGGCAGAAGGAGCTCGAGTCGCAGAAGGCACGTATCGTCGCGCAGATGGCGCCGGAGAGGGTCGAGGTGGAGGAGCGTGAGAACATCGCGCCTGCGGTGTTCGCGCACAAGGAAAAGGCTTCGGGCGACTTGTATGGGTCCGGGATGCCGGCGCGATCGACGTCCCGGTTGGCCACTGAGCAGACGCGCCCGGCGGGCAACTTGGCGAGGGCGCTTGATCCTGCGGCAAGGCAGCTGCCATCTTCGGCGGCGGATCCTGTGATGAGGCCGGTGAAGCAGACGGCGGCTATGAACGGCGCTAGTTCTCGCTCGCGTCCTGGCATGACGAACATGCCGCCGCCAGGCCAATCGATCCGCCCAACGCACACGGCGACATCGTCCACATCGTCGCTGTCTTCTACGACGAATCAACTATCGAAGCTCAGCGGCTTCGATGCGGCGGCGTATGTGCTCACTCTCGCGTTCGATGCGCGGAACAAAGGGCGGGTCTTCCGCGACCCACGCCCGGATCCCCATCTCCCGGTGCCCGATGAACAGGTCTTCATCGTATCCTGGGTGGACTACTGCAACAAGTACGGGATGGGCTACGCGCTCACGGACGGAAGTGTGGGGGTGCACTTTAACGATACGACGACTATGATATTGAGTGCTGACAAGGAGTAAGTTTGCGTTTGTACCTTCTCAGCGATGGCGAGCTCATCTCTCTTCAGGCATTACGACTACATCACGACGCGGCACGGGGGACAGTACTACGTGCGCAAGTCGTTCTCAGTGAACGACCCGCCGCAGGACAAGGACATGAAGGCGAAAGTCTACTTGTTGAAGCACTTTGAGCAGTATATTATGGGTCGGCTCTACGGGGCCTACGACTACACGTACGAGGACGTCGACCGTAAGACGGGCATGGAGTGGGTGCGGCAGTACCTGCGCATGAAGCAGGTCATCGTCTTCAAGCTCAGCCATGATGTCATCCAGGTGAGCTATCGTCTGCTCAGCTCATTGTCGTCGCGGTGCTAAGCCTCCGTAGTTCAACTTCTACGACCACTCGAAGCTCGTGCTGTCGAGCTCGGGCCTGCTCGTGACGCAGATCGACAAGAACTACAACATGCAAAAGTGGACGCTGCGGGATATAATGGCGGCGAGCTTGAGGCCCGGCGCCGAGAGCGACCGCACTACGCAGCGGCTGATCGAGAAGCTGCGCTACTGCCGTGAGGTGCTCCTGAGCATCCAGACGGCGGCAGGGCAGGGCGGCGCGGTGGAGCCCGGCGCACTTGGAGCGTTATGAGAGTCGATCGTTTACGAACGTCGACCGTTCTGACCGTCGACTGTCAACGACGCCGGGTGCAGGCAGGCCTCCGTATTCGCGCACCAGACGGTAAATCGGAGACGTAGGTCCTCGGTTTGCGCACGTTACATACATACCCCCCAGTGTGTCTATCTGCTCGAACTTCTCTCGCATGGCATCTCCTATACGCATTCATGATTCAGATACCGAACTCGCACGCATTCTTCCTATCTATTCTGGCATTCTTGTAAATCGTAATACGATATCTCCGCAATGGAAAGCATACAGTTCTGTACCCTCGAGATGTCGTTTGATAGAAGGAAGGTGACCAATGAGGCATATCGCTTAGACCTGTTTGCACTCCTTTTGCGGCACAATTTTGTTTCACCTGCTTGACCTTTACTATGGCGCACATCGTCGTGTACAACAACCGCGAGACCATCAGCATACCCCTGGGTGCTATTGACCTGCCTCCTAGCCCTTTCGAACCATCTTCCGTTGCTGATGAAGAGCAGACGTGGTCTACGGTGTCCGACGAATGTGGCAGCTCTGGTTTGCTTTCAAAGCTGCGACAACTGGATCGTCGTTCGCTCTTCACTGGCTCCATTGCCGACCTTGAAGTGACATATCTTATCCCTCCCCCCACCGACGGTGACGATGCATCACGAGCCCGACTGGTGAGTGGCACAGCGTCGCGCACTGACTGGTTTTAATCGTCCCCTAATTGCGTAGGAAAGTCTATGCAATGGCCTTAAACTTGGAGGCAACGATGAGACTTTCCGACTGGATGGTCTGATGAACACCTTTCTTTGTGCGTTATCGGTTTGTGACTTAGAACAGACCATCGCTCACGATTGCAGTGGAATCCTCGCTCCGCGTCAATTTGGACGCCTTCGCCACATTCATGATCCATATGCCATTATTGGAGTTCGCCCGTCTTTGCGACCAGCTCAGGAGAGACAACGAAGCCTGGGCCGAAAGAGCAAAGCACAATCCCGGCGCGGAGCGTATTCTAGGTGTACGTTCATCGCAATCGGCCATAACATCGCACTTACATGTTTGTCAAGAGCGCCAACTCGTACGAGATTCAGTGTCTGTCTTTCTACGCCCTTTCGCCTGCTTTCCTACCCAATGGCGCAACCATCCCGATCCTGCCGAATGAACATCGGACGCTTGATCGCCCTTGCCCCCATGCTGTACCTGATCATCAGAGGCCTAGGCATGCGCTTGACCACATCTGCGAGTTTCCGTATCCGCCTACGTATCGCGAGAGGAACGAGAAGCTTTCCCCGCTCGCATTGGCGGTCAATGCGCATTTCAAGCTGCAAACCTGGAAAGCAAGAGAATTCGATACCTCTGATAACTTCATCTTGGAGCAATACTGCAAGTTCTCGGACATGTTCATGGATTTGCTATATTTTGTACCCTCTGTCTCGCCTCGAGACAGCGAGAACCCAGCTCCGTCGCTCGTCCCCAGCACCGCCAGGGATAGCTCAGCTCTGCTACATCTCGGTACATCATTTACAATCGCTACTGTCGACGACCTCGATGACGATTACGATGACGATTACGAAACCGACAGCGACGAAAACACTGGATATGACCTCACCGCCGAGGAGGTGGCCATCGTTTCCCAACGGGCTTCAGACGGATCCCTCGGGGATACTGAGAGAGCCGAGGCGGCAATGCTCTTGATCGGGATGGCAGGATGTACGTACGATGATTGAATATGCTCAAAAAGGAACGTGTTGCTGATATATGCCAGATACCTTGCAACCGGACAATCCACTCGCAACCAGATTCTAGCAAGAAGCCAGTTCGTGAAGCCCTGCGCAAAAGCCGCTTCGTTTGGGCCAAGATGTATCAATTAAGCATGTATAATACCACAGCTAACTGCAATGTTCTCTCGGGCGTCAATCTTGCACACTTGGACCGAGCGGTGTGATGTACAAGTTGAACCATCACGTGGATATCACGGCGTCCAGCATCGGCAACAGCCGAATACTCCTTGGGCATCTTGGAACGTGCCATCACGAAGATTTCAACCCGCCTCGCAGTGATGCCAGCCCGACGCACTGGTCCCTTGGCGTCGGCAGCGCACTATGCTTCTTGACACTGGCAACACGCCCCCCACGGCCATCAGGAGAGCCCGACGAGGCATCGACGATAAATAGGGCACGTTCGTCTCTGGCGAGCACGTTCTCAGCAATTTTCGCCGCTAGTCGTGCCACCCGGGCGTCTCAGCGCTCTCGGCATCTCCGCCACCATACTGCCGCCCCGGTTACCTATCAGTCATCTCGCGTCGTGGCATTCATCGCGCGTCGGGGCATTCATTGGGCGTCCCGTCGTCATCCCGCGGCGAGGCATCCAACTGTGATTCAACTTGCGCCTAGACTCAGTCGCTCGCGATTCACACCACACAAACACCGAACAGACCAGTACGCGTACACCGGGCAAAGGCCCTGCACAAACGTAACGCGCTCTTATCGGCGGCCTTGCCCTGATTCGCCGTGCATTGACCAGGACGCGTTTGTGGGGACCGAAATAGACGGCGTGGCGCGGGCTTTATAGATCGGCGTGGCGTGGGCTTTATAGGACGCTGACGCGACCGGGAGCTTCGTCTGCAACCCTCGTCTCCTTCGGCATCGTTCAACTCTGTTGACACCGCTCACCTCCCTCTTCAACACCTGCTTTATGTCTACTTCGGTGATGGCGTCGGCGTCTGTGGCTGCACCCTACAAGGCGGGCGCGTCGTCGCGCCCGGCGCTGCTTCAGCGGAATTCCTATCAGTCTGACATGTCGCGCAAGTCGTCGAAGGCCCGTGTCATGGAGGTCTTTGAGGTGGGGACGAGTCCGCTATGCGTGGAGTCCCTTATTGACACGCCACTCATAGGCTGGTCAAGAAGTGCGCGTCCGGTATCGTTATGGCGGGCTCGACACGGAGTACTGGGCGCGTGCGAAGGTGGTGCGACCGCGGGACGGCGCGCTGTACGAGATTGAGCTGTCCGGCAGCCTGCAGACCCAGCGCTGGACCGTCTCCGCGCGCGACTTGCGCAGCGTCTTGCCCGCGCAAGTGCTGGACCCTTCGCCCACGCCCATCGTGGTGGAGCGGCCTGTGAACATCGTGCGTCTTGGCTGGCGCTCGAGAAGCTTCCCCCCACTGACGTGCCCAGAACGACGTCGTCTTTGCGGAGGTCAGCAACGGCGCATACTCGGTCTTCGTCCCTGCGCGCGTCGTGGTGAGATCTGCGTGGTATTGTCCGTTTTTGCGTCGGCTGACAGCTCGTTCCTAGGCTAAAAACGAGGGCGGCGGACTTCGTGTGGTGTTCCTCGATGGAATGCTGAAGGGGAAGACACAGACGACGTCCCGAACCGAGGTTTACTCGAAAGAACGCGCCAGCGCGCTCAAGAAGGCGGGTAAAAACGTCCTCGGCTCGGGCACGAAGAATTATCGCCTCTAGATGTAGAGGTTTCTTGCATGGACGGGATTATACTAATCTATAGATGGACTAGCGACTGACATAGACATAGATGGACTTCCTCTTTACATTATTGGTAGATCATGGCTCCGTAGAAGTGCTCTTGGGCTTTAGTATGGTAGATTACGACTGCTTTGAACTTGTTGGATATTGCTGCTTGTTACTTGGTTGTGCGGAAATCTAGTGGGCATTGGTGCTGGAAAAAGGACGTTCTGATATTGCACTTGCCTGCCGCGTCGTTTGTGGCGCTTCGTTGAGCTGGACGACGTCACAACAGCGTCCAATTGAGGAAGGTATTGTTCTTCGGACGTCACGGGCCGCAACTGCAGGACACGTCTTCTCCGTCGACGTCGACGTCGGGATATCTTCCTGACTCCGTACACCCATCTCGAGAGCAATCAGCTCCTCCCCAAAACGTGCATACTCCTCGAGCGCAGCGCAGCGTGTTGCACAGGAAGCCCGGCGCGCGTCTGGACGCGTAGCCACGAGTCGCAGCTATGGGCGTTCTGCGGTCCATCCTCATTCCCCTCTATGCTTGCAAATTGGCCTATGCCGCCAGCCCACCAGTGAAGGTCTCCCTGAGGTTGTCGTGGGCTGCACCACATCCCTTGGTTGAGACCTTGTACGTGTCCGTCCCCAACGTCTCCGCCAGCGGACTGACCGTCCGAGCAGGGAGACTGTCGCGCAAGAGAATCGGGATGCATTCTTCCCCCTCCTCGATGCCTTGACCGATGGGGACAAGCTGGTATCCCCACAGTCCCTTACCCCCGAAGCTGCATATCAGGCAGCACTCGAGATCGCAGCGTCTGGTGGACTGCTAAGCAAGCCAGGCTCGCTGGCGGCTGTGGAGATGAACCTGGCATTGCACTCCGCAACACCAACAATCGAAGCCTTCCACCAATACTACGAGAACCTGAACCAGTGGGTAGAATGCGGCTCCTGGGTCGATTGGTATGGCCAAGTGGTGTGCGACGTCGAAGAACTCGCCCGCCTCGCCGGCATAGAGACCCTAGACGCCAACACAACTGAGAAGAAGTACGTGACGTGTCTTTTCCTTCGTTCCCTCCCTGACTTTCAACCCCCAGCGAAGAATTCATCCGACCCAAGCTCCTCGCATTCGATCACGTCTATCCAGATCCCCAATATGAACTAGCGCGTCCCCCTCGCACCGCCATCCTCTACGCGTCGTTATTCTCTCCCAACTTCCGTGATCTGCACTCGTATCTGTACGAGCAAGCGTCACGACCGGCTACACACGTCGAATACGTCGTCCGCTATGTGCCCGAGCAGGATGCACGATCACCAAACTCGCTGTCGGGCTACGGCGTCTCCCTCGACTTGAAGAAGACAGACTACCTCGTTATTGATGACAGGGCCGCTCGTATACGCTCTTCGGACGGCATTGAAGAGGCGACCGACGACGACGAAGCCCGTGACGATATCTTGACGCTGATAGAGGCATACCCGGTCAATGACACGGTGTCAGATTCCAGCGAACCACTCTCAGAGGACGAGATACGGGGTGCGTATCCCTCAGCGGACATTCCTCAATCTTAGCTAACACCTCAGCAGAGCTCGACATGAAGGCCACCCAAATCATCATCGACTCCTCGGACCCCCTGCGCACCCTCCTCGACCTCGCGCAGAATTTCCCGCGCTATGCCGCTCCCCTCGCGCGTCATTCTATCCCTCTCAACGATACCGTCGCCGCCGAGCTCGCGCACAACGCAGCCAAGGTCCAGCAGGGCGGCAGTATGATGTGGCTGAACGGCAAGGGCGTCGCCGAGAGGGACATCACCGCGTTCGGGCTGTTGAGATTACTCCGCAAGGAGCGCGAGGTCGTGCTGTCGTTGACGGGGCTCGGGCTGAGCGCCGGGCAGGCTGTTGAGCTGATCACGCACCCAGCGATCGCGGCAGCGCAGAAGGGGAAGGACTACGCGGATGGGGTCTTCGACGCGAGCGACAGGGAGGAGGGCGGTGACGTGATTGTGTGGTGGAACAGTATGCTCGAGGACAGCCGGTACGCGCGGTGGCAGCCCTCCATCAATGCGGTACGTGCGCTGTTGGGGGGCGTGCGCTCGCTTGACGCGGTAATTGACGGCTCTTTGCCTATTCACAGCTCCTCCGCCCCCTCTACCCGGGCCAGTTCCCGAGCCTGAAGCTCAATCTCTTCAACATCGTCATCGTCGCGGATCTCACGGACCCGGTCGCGTTCAACTTCGTGTCCAACTCGGTCTCGAATATAATAGATAGGAACTTCCCCTTCCGCTTCGGTGTGGTGCCCATTGGCGAGTCGTTGGATAGTGAGTGGCTTGCTGCCAGCGTTTTGTACTCGATCTCATCTTGCGCAGGCGAAAGGCTCGCCAAGCTTTTCTACGGCATGATCCAGGAGTTCGGGCGCAAGAAGACCATCATCTTCATGCGCAAGGTTGGCTATACTGGAGTAAAGCCTTGGGCTCACGGCGCTGACAAGTTGCTCAGGTCGCGGGACGGCACACCACCGAGCCTAAGATCGACTGGGGCATCGTCGAGTTCGAATATGACGATATGGTGGACCAGCTCGAGGCCAAGGACCCCTCGAAGCAGTACCCCGAGCTCGACGACTTACTCAATCGTGATGTGTTGCCTCAATCCAAGATTCGCAGCTACACTGAACGCCTGGATCTGGACACTTCGTCCAACAAGCACGGCTACGTCTTCGTGAATGGGAAATACTTCGAGCTTGACGATGTGGGTAGCCTCGATAGACATCCCCTTTCATCACTGAATCGTGAGATCCCTGCAGACCTTCCTCCGCGCCATGCAGAGCGAAGTCGCACTGCAGACGAACTTTTTGCAGGAGCAGGTGGGTGATGATAAAGCAGCATACTCTGAATGCTCACCAAGACTACGCAGCTCTACGCCGGTCAACTGTCCGAGGACGACTCCGCGAGGATGGAGACCTATTTCTACGACCTTCCTGGCGCGCAGAAGCGGCGAAGTGCATACATCCATCAGCCGGCGGATGAGCTGGTCATCGAGAGCCTCCCGGAGTTGCTAGCTAAGGCGAGGCTGTCTCTCGCGCCCTCGTCATACGTGTATCCGCGTGCGTAGTTCGCTGGTGCTGCCTTATGGGTCGCTAACGTGCATGACTAGCCGAGGCCGGATTCTTGCCTCTCACAACATACGTCGTGGCGGATTTGGACAGTGAAGAAGGTCTCGGGCTTGTCAAGGAAGCGCTGCTGTCCCTGGTGAGTGGTCCGAGCAACAGCACTGCACCCACGCGTACTAAATTATATCAACCTTAGGACGAGACGTCGCGCACGAGACTATCCTTCATTCACAATCCCAAGGACGTCGAGGGAAGCCTCGTTGACAAGCAGCCATACTCAGTTTCGTGGACCATAGCGCATCTCGTCATGAAGCAACGCCTGTCCCGCGCTACCCCCGCGAAATTACTCCAGGCCTTTGGTCTCGATGCGGCACCTGCGGAACAGGCGCAAGGCTCGCAGACGCCCTTGTCCCGCGAAGGAGGTCTTGCCGATCTTGTCGATGGGATCACCACGGACTCGGACGCCTACGAGGCTTATATCAAGAGTTCTGTTCTCCTCGCGCGCGAGCTGCATCTCCAGCCCGGGCAGTCGGCCGTCGTCGCTAATGGTCGGGTGAGCGGTCTTCTGTCCTCTCAGATCAGGTTGGACGACTGACGGGTCCGGTCTAGGTAGTCGGTCCTATCGAGCGGAAGGAATTCAAGGCGGTCACGTTTAAGGACCTCGAAGAGTACGAGATGAAGAAACGTGTTGGTCCTATTACGGAGGCATTGTCCAAGATCACTCCTGAGGCGCTCGAGCGCGATAGGTTTGTGTGCTGTCCCTTGCGCACGACTTTAGTATCTCACTCTTTGCAGGGCTTCTGTTGCAGAGTTGCTGTCTACGGCCTCATCTGTCGTTGCCTCGCTACAGATCCCCGATCCGAGTGAGGTTGGGCTGTACCAGGCTCCGGCAAGCCCCAGGCTGCGCAACTATAATCTATTGGAGGGTCGGCATACGTATGTGGCAGCTCCCCTCGTAAATGGCAGGTGTTTACGCTTTGACTAGGTCATTCGAGTTTGGTGACAACTCGACTGCTCTTTATCAGTTGGCCGTCATTGTAGACCCCTTGAGCGAAGCTGCGCAGAAGTGGACACCGTTGTTAGCGGTATGTGCTCAACTCATGGCATTGCTTTGCTAGAACTGAAGCCTCGTCAGTGGCTAGCCAATGTTCCAGATATCTACATTCAAGTCTATCTGAACCCAGCACCACTCAAGGAGGTACGGCCTTTGATTGAATGCAACCCCCTTTGCTGACGCTTGTTCAGCTACCTTTGAAGCGGTTCTATCGCTACAACGTCCGTCCAGCTCTGGAGTTCGACGAGCAGGGCAATGAGGTCACCGCCGAGACCATCTTCCGAGGCCTCCCAGTCGACCCGATCTACACCCTAGGCATGGACGTCCCTCAATCCTGGCTCGTTCGGCCAAAGAAGGCTCTCTACGATCTCGACAACGTCCAGCTCAATCACCTTGACCCCCGGGATGACGCCCTTGAAGCTGTCTTTGACCTGGACTACATCGTCGTGGAGGGTCACGCTCGCGAAGGGTCCGGCGCTCCTCCCCGGGGTCTGCAGCTCGAGCTGCTGGCCGGCGAGACCCCGATTGACGACACACTCGTCGTTGCCAACCTGGGCTATCTGCAGTTTAAGGGCAAGCCCGGCGTGTACAGGCTCGCTATACGCCCAGGTGTCGGCCCGAAGGTGTACGAGTTGGAGAGTGTTGGGAGCCAGGGTTGGGATAGCCCGCCGGTCAATGTCAGCGGCCCGGAGGTTGCCGTGACGAGCTTCGAGGGCATCACTTTGTACCCTCGGTTCGCAAGGCGGCCGGGCATGGAGAGAGCAGACGTTCTCTCCTTGCGAGGTCTACCCGAAGAGCCGAAGGGTTTCCTAGAGAGTCTCAAATCCAGGTAAGCTCTACTACCTGATTGAAGGTGGCCGGCGCTGATCTTTGCTCTAGCCTTACCTCTTGGTTCTCTAACCCACCTCCCATGCCCGCTGAGGTTGGCAAAGCGCAGGCCGACATCAACATCTTCACCGTCGCCTCAGGCCTGCTGTACGAGCGCTTCGCGTCCATCATGATCCTCAGCGTGTTGCGGAATACCAATAGCACGGTGAAGTTCTGGTTCATCGAGAATTTCCTCTCACCGACGTTCCTGGTACGAACCCCCTGTCTCCTTGTCCTATCCTGCCGCCTCACCCAAACCCAGGAATTCATCCCCCACTTCGCCGAGGAGTACAACTTCCAATACGAGCTCGTCACATACAAGTGGCCATCGTGGCTTCGCCAACAAAAAGAGAAGCAGCGCATCATTTGGGCGTACAAAATCCTCTTCCTCGACGTGCTCTTCCCCATGGACCTCAAGAAGGTCATCTTCGTCGATGCGGACCAGATCGTGCGGGCAGACCTCAAGGAGCTTGTCGACCTCGATCTGCATGGTGCGCCGTACGGATACACCCCCATGGGCGACGACAACACGGAGATGGAGGGCTTCCGCTTCTGGAAGTCGGGCTACTGGCACGACTTCCTGAGAGGGCGCCCGTACCATATCAGCGCGTTGTACGTTATCGATTTGGACCGCTTCCGCCGTATGGCTGCCGGGGTAAGAATGCATTGCACCCTCTCGAAGTCCACGAGCTGATGCGTGTGAAGGACATACTGCGTCAACACTATCAGGCGCTGTCGGCAGATCCTGGCTCGCTGGCCAACCTTGATCAAGATCTTCCGAACAACCTGCAGCGAGAAGTGCCAATCGTACGTCGAAGTCGTTGTTTGTACGCATTACTGATCAGGTACAGTTTTCCTTGCCCGAGGACTGGCTATGGGTATGTATTCCGAGTTCTCCAGCCCTTTTTGCGCCCCTCATCTGCCCTCCAGTGCGAAACATGGTGTAGCAAGGATCGCCTACACCGCGCAAAGACCATCGATCTTTGCCAAAACCCACTCACCGTGCGTCTCTGGTTCATCATATCGACCACCACTTTGCCTCCAACGCAGTCTACAGAAAGAACCGAAACTCTCGCGTGCGCGTCAAATTCCGGAATGGGAGGTATACGACGCTGAAATCGCTGGGTTTACCCGTCGGTTGGCGGAGGAGGGCGCAATCCAGTCTCGCCTGGCGGCCGCGGATGCGAATGCGCTGGCGAATAGCGGGGGCTCAACGGAGGACGCAAAGACAATGGCATCAAGCGCAAGTGAGGTTGAGACTCAAGTCGCTAAGCCGGGGGAGTACCCCATCGATACGCACTTTGGTCACGTTGCAGAGGAACTCTGATGTGGCCATTCTAAATATTGTCTGAGCTGATCATGCATATATTCGCGGACCAATGTGTGAACCCGGTCATTGAGTACTGTATAAGGATACAGTCACGGTGTCGATGTGACAGCCTTGCACTGGCAGTGGCTGTGCGGTTCTCCATTTGCTTTCCACCATCATGTCGCTCGATTCTGAATCTCAGCAACGAATCCCCCCACAGCTCTACGACAATCTGGAACGCCTCGATGCGGAGGACGCGCGCGTATGGGAAGCGAGCCCGTTGCCCGGTATCGCCCAGCCTGCAGACGATCTGATGGAATATTGGCGGCAGGCTCGCGACGGCAGCCGCTCTCAAGAGCTGTACAGTGACCTGAAGGATTATCGGACGTTCGTGCCGTGTCCTTTGGACCCGTTCGATGGACTGCAAGCCGTTCTTATACGAAGAGAGTACGAAGCCGCTTGGAGCAATCTGGAGGAGGCTTTCGTTGCTGGGAAACAAAACTTCATAACGAAGGAGGGACCTTTGCGTTACGGTGCGCAACCTACTCCTGTGGACTGAGTTTCGACTAACCGAGCTGGTCTAGCTGGTCATCCGACTCCTGCGGCTCGTGCTCCGTTCAACTACGCGTTCACCCTCACAGGTTATCCGGGCATCGGTACGTCTACATTCCCCTGCCGTACAGCATCTCGGCTGAGCGCACCGTATAGGAAAGACCATGTTCCTCGCCTTGGCGCTATTACGATGCCTCGAGAGACATTGGACTGTAATCCTACCAGACAATTCCCGACAAAATCCTCATCTTCAACTCTAAGGGCGTGTATGCGATACCATCCACGGTCGAACCGGCCGAACTCGCGCAAGGGCTTCCTCGGACAACTTGGTGTCTTGTCGACTCGAACACTGCCCTTGAAAGCGTGCCCCACCATATCCTGATCCTCGATCTGTTTCTCATTCAGGCCACATCTCCACAAAGCAACAGAACTTCGTGGTCAACAAAGCGGGAGACCATGTTTGATTTCTACATCATCGATCCCATGCCTCTCGACGAGGCGCAATTGGTGTGCGTGCACGCGTATCGTCCTATCATGGATGTCGCGGCTCATCGCCTTTAGATATTCCTTACAGCGCGACGCGGTGCTATCGCAGGCAACCGATCGCATCATACAAGCATATTACGACCGATATGGGCCCTCTATGCGCCTCGCTCGCGCCGCCGGCGCAGAGGAAATCGAGGATTGGGACAAATTTCCAGCCGAGCGACTCACAGAGGCTCTCGCGGACCTCACTCTGCCGCAGCTTGAGAAGCTCGCGAAGCACGCATCGCTCTTGCGCATGGATGACAAAGTCTCATCGGCCATCCTCTTGATTCGTCCCGGAGTCACGCGCGACGTGGTGCAAGTTGACTTCGTCTCCACACATGTCCTCCTTCGTTGCTCGAATAGTCTGTCGCTATCTCGGTTTGATCTCCTGCGACACTTCTACCGCCTCTTCGCCTCGAGTCCGCAAGCCAAAGCTGTAGCTGGCAATTTGTTGGAAGCGCACATGGATCATCTACTGCCCATGTCCTATTCGTGGTCGGTCACGAAAAGGGGGGACTCTGCCGGCAAGCCTGACGATAGTACTAAATATCGAATGGTCGTCTATGGGGGCTCGACTGATACCCTCCGTATTGAGCTGGATGATGGCAGCACGCAGGTCCCATCCAACGAGGTGCTTGAGTATAACTCAGGAGAGAGCATCAAATTGGAAGGGAAGTACTACATGCCAAAAGCGCGGAACGAGCTCACAATAGACTCATTCATCTACAATCCTACAACAAACACCATCACCGCCTTCCAGATCACTGTCTCAGAGCAGCACTTAGTCGACATAGAATATTTTCTATGGCTGAAGACGCTTCGTGGCTCGAGTGCAGATGCACCAGCTATCGACCTTGTCATCATTTCCTCTGACCCAACCGTTAGACTTCCTCACAAAGACACCGCGACGAGCGTCATACGGAGTATGTATGATTTATACCTTGATGACCTCCCTGCACCATGCGGTACGTCGTCCATCCTCGCCTTGCTTCGGCGCGCTCAACAGTTAACAGATGAGCTGCCACCTAAACGGCGACGTCTTGCTGACCCTGCAACACAGACGATCGAGTAGGATGAGTCATGCAGGGCTGCCAGTGAGCATGCAAGCACTGTAGTATCCCTAGATTGTTGTGAACTGATACTTATATTGTGTTTGCGACCACTGATTGTAATATATTCATAAGCCCACGACCGGAGAGACGGCGGACGCATGCACCTTCCCGAGTTCGCCTCGCCGTCATGGAGCGAGCGACCGCTGGTAGAGCACCAATAAGTACCGCCAGTGTCCAGAAAAAACTCACCTGGAAGTCGGCGACTCAGGCATTTCCGGTGCACGAGTGTATCGCAGTGTATGATCACCCAGAAGAGGAGGGCCAAATGTGGCCAAGGGAGCATACACCATTCCGGTTTCAAAGTACATTCACAGGATAGTCATCCAAAACGAGCTGATTGTGAGGCAAACACTGTTTGTATACTACCGTCTACAACCAACGCCGCACGAGCCACAGCATCGAGAGAACGAGTACAGCGAGAGGGTTGTGAAGGGCGAGCGCGCTGTTGTTGTCGCTGCTGCTGTCGCCGCTGCCCACTGTCTGGCTCGGGCTGGCCCCGGAGCTCGTCGGGATGGAGTCGTGAGACGACAAGTTCCGAGGGTCGTACTCGGACGGGACGGAGAGGATGATACTGTCGAGGTCTGGGTACTATCAGCTTCGTATTCATGTACGCGCCACAACGCCGAGTGCACGCGTAACGGTACCCCACTCACCAAAGTACGAGTTGTTCTCGCCCGCGATGTTTGCGAGGCGCAGCGTGTACGTCTCGTTCGCGAGGTTGGACGCGAAGTACTTGAGCGACGGTAGCTGCTGCTCGCACGTCTCACCGAACGCGCCGCCGCAGCCGGAGACGCCGCTCAGCACCTGCGAGCTCGAGCCGGAGGAGTTGGAGCTGAGCGTGACCTCGTAGAGCCCGTGGTCGTTCTTCTTGTCGCCGAGGACGTAGATGGCGGAGGCTGGGGGTGGGAGTGTTGAGGCGCGAGGGACAAAAGTGGAGCGAGGAGACGAAGCAAGCGTGAGCGAAATGCAATCACGAAGGAGAACACCCACGCACCGGTGAAGTTGAGCTCAAAGTATGCGCCGTCGCCGTTCGTGTACGTCGAGCCCCCGCCGCTGAAGTTGCCCGACTGGTTGTTTCCCCACTCGCCCTCGTACTTGATCCGCCCGTCCGTCTCCTCCAGCGTCTGGTTCTCCACCGTCGCCCCCTTCGGCGCGAGCTGCACAGTGGTCTGGATGAAGTCGAGCAGGAGCCCGCCGTTCCCGCGGCTCGACAGCGTGAGCTCATGGTGGTCGTACGTCAGGTTCTGCGCGCTGTAGAGCACGTAGGGCAGCGTCGCGTTGCTGTCCTGGTGCGCCGAGCGCTGGAGCACGACCTGGTCCAGGCGCACTTCGTAGTCCCCGTAGTCGGGCCCCGCGGCGCCGAACACCCAGACGGTGGGGCCTGTGGCGCGGAAGGGTGGTCAGCAGAAGCACAGCGCATCGCGACAGCCACGCACCAGTGAAGTTGAAGCTGACGCTCGCGCCCTCGGTCTCGGTGTAGTGGTACGTGCCGCGCAGCCACTCCTTGCTGTCCGCGTTGTAGTCCGCCGAGAAGGGGTCTGGCGTCTGCCAATCGCCCTGGTTCGGATACCAGAGCACCGAGTCGAAGTCATCGACCGTCACGTTCACGTTCACCGCGTCGGAGTCCATGGTGGGGGGAGGGCGGGAAAGGCTGATTGCTCTGGAGAGGCTGCTTGTTCAGAGGGCACCTGTTGTCGTCGTCGCCAGTAGATGATCGGCTCTCCACAAGATCGCACTCTTTCGTCTTCAGCTTGCGTGCGCTCGTCGTCAAATAGGGTCAAGTGAGCAATAAGGACGGTCTACAACAGGACAAAGGAAAGCAGATGAAGGCAGGAGGAAAGACAATGAAATGCATGTCATAAGACGCAAGTTGCAACGCCTTCTCAGGATCGGCCGGCGGAGGCGGCGACGAGGCATGTTTCCCGCTCATTCAACCGCGTCCTCCGACATTCACATCGCCTTGGCATCGCCGCGAGGTACTGCATATCACGGACCAAAGATCCGGTGATGACTGACAATGGCCAGGTCAGTGGCTAGAGGGTGAACCCCAGGGAGAAGTCCGTCTCACGAGATGCGACGAGATATTACCAGGGCGTTGCCAAGCTTAATTTAAGAGAAATGAATTCTTTGAATACTTCGAGATCATACCCAGTCCATGACAAGTACGACTGAACTTCGTGAACCCTCTGAACTCGCCTGAAAAGCTTGAGAATCACCTGAGATGCGTACGAATCGCAAGGCGGGCTCTCTTGTTTTTTCTAAGTCCAACTCCGGGCGCGAAGTTCGAGCGTGAGAGTCGCCTAACATGGAAATGCCGCCGGTACCTTCTTGACTCCCACCACCACCACCACCACCACCACCACCACCACCACCACCACCACCATTGTTGTTGTTGTTGCCGCCGCTTCTAGGTCGTTCGTGCAAGTGCTTATCCTACTGCCGTCGCCGTCGTATCGCTGTTCCCGAAAGGCTCTGGTACGTGGCAGCACACGAAATGAACCCACGTTCTCACTATCCGTTGTCAGCGCCGAATCTCGAGCAGTCGCGCCTCCTCTCTGCACTAGCCCACGTCGCGAACCTCTCTTACTCCCTCCGAGTATTCCACTAGTGTAGTACCGCCACGCCGCTGGACCACCACCCTCTCCCACATCAAACCAGTAGCCGCCACTGTCTGCGAGACCTCCCGTTGTGCGGCCCCTTCATGAATCACCACCACGTCCTACAGGCCGGTGTGTAACGCGTCGTGTTAGCCCGTGTATATTTACATCACATCCTTATTGTTAGCCTACGAGTCGTTGTAAATAGTGTCCTGTGCTCAATATACTTGATTTTTCCATCTTAAATCGTGTGCAAGGCGATGTGATATAAGTACAACCATATCATGAGGTGCTACTGTAGCGATGTGATGCTTGAAACGGATGAATCTGCGTAAGACCGCGCACGACCTCGGACAATTCAAAATATCTCGTGGTGCGACGACGTGCTACCATAGCGATGCAAAGGATTTCGAAGCGACCTGAAGTGACCTGGACACACGGTGTTCTCGCTGGGGGTGAACACTGAACAGACTGGCAAACCAGTCAGTCGCCGCGTATGGGCGACAGCTAGGAAATCTCCTGCTCGACTACCGCTTCACATCGAACAAACAGCGTCCGGAGTACACCAAGGTTACTAGTGATAGATGTACAATAGTTTGTGGAGATAGATAATTTGTCCGAAGTCCTCATGAAGTGTCCGTGGTAGTTCGTAATCATGTTCGGGAAGCCTCTTCACTTGCACTGAGAGCCAGTGCCTCAATTGCACCAGAAGTAGTTTCCGGGGATCACATTCGGGCACCCCTGGGTGTCTGCAGGAGCAAGTGAGCGAGGGTGTGAGCTAGAATGTCGAAAAACGCTCACCCTTGTCGACAGGGCAGTCCGCAGGGTCGTCGCAGCACTTAATGCAGGCGCGGTTGCCCGCCGGCTCAACCAGCTCGACGTAGTGGTTGTAGCTGGCGCGCTAGATGAGTTTCTAACCCATACAAGAGTCCACGCAACTCACCCGAGGCAGACGCTACCCTGAGGGTTCCCCTGTTCGCCAGCACCGCCGCTGGAGTCGTACTGCCCGCCGGCGTCGTACGCGTTCAGGCGGTCGACCTTGTTGGGGTCGAAGCAGCCCGTCACTGTATCGCCGTCAGCACCCCGCTCGACTCGGAAGGATCCTTCCGATAGGTAGATACGCACGCTGAGCGATGCGCCCGCCATTCTGCCCATTGCCGGACACGAAGTCCACGTTCGTCCAGAAGTCGCCGGGGAGCGTGCCCTGCGCGTCGTCGTAGTGCCCGGACGGCGAGCAGTACGTCTTCATCCCGCCCGGGTGCTCACTGTCGCCGACGTTCGTGTGCTTGGTGCGCGGCATGATCATGCTGGCGGCGAGTTAACCGTTAGCGAGGATAGCGGCGCCCGCCAAGTGCGTAAGCGTACCAGAAGTCGTTCTGGTTCGTGATGTAGACGATGTTGTCAGCCGCCTGGCGGGGCGAGATGGACGCCGCGAGGGCGGGGGCGCCGAGGGCGCCAGCAAGGAGGAGGGTGCGGAGGGAGAACATGGTGTGTGCGCGGGTCGTCAACGAAGATGAAGGGTAGAGGTAGAGGTATGTGCGCGTACGCGAGGTGGAGGGGGATGCGAAAGGCGATAACGCAAGAGGACAAGGACGCGCCTAGCGGGCTTATATACCCGCCGCCGCGGGTGATCGTGGCTGGCGTCCTTCCGCATCGGCCCATGTCAAAACGTCGATCATGCAGAAAGCATAATGCTCGGTGGAGCGCAAGGCGTTTCACGTGCATATGGGGGAGCGCGTTCAGTTCAGTGAGTCCAGTTCTGAATTTACTGAATTCGAAACCTGCGTGGCCAAGGCGAGCTTGAAACCGTCAGCTGGACTTTGGCTGTTCAGTGGTGTCCTCGGGCAAGGTCCCCGACCCTGCACTTAGTCCTGAATGCGGTACGAAACCGTGTAAGATGAAAGAGGACCGCCGTAGCCTCACAGCGCAAGCGAAATTCGGGATGTATGAAAAGCAGCGGCCAGGGTTCCGCTTCTTGAGGATTCGAGGCTCTACATCTGGGTATTCATGGCTTGTGGATGCGGGCAGAGGACGCCGAATGCCAGCCGGCGGGCGTACTGTATATTCGAGAAGAGGGGGCACGACGTGGGGATCGCGCGCGGGGATCATGAGGGCCGGAAGCAAGTCCGATTTGGAATCCGGAAGGTTGAAGTAACGTCACGTTTTGTCACGTCGACCATTTTCCTCTCAAACTGTGGACGGAACAGTATTCTTCGCTTCAAGCCAAAAGAACCGCCAATTGTTCCACAAAGAGCGGAAGCCCACGTGCGTACAGTCGTCCCATCGCACCCTATCTACCATTCAGGCGGCAGCTCATCAAAATCCGTGATTTTCTGAGCAAACGTACGTTCACATATACGACAGATCAACGCATCGTATGGAGCAGGCGGCAGGTCGAGACACGAATTTTGAGTCGCGCGAACACTGCATCGATCGCCGCAATCCTGCCGACTGGGGAGGGGAAGATAACGAGGAGGTCGACGGATGGCGCTTCGTGGTTCGGAGGACGAAGCCACCTCAGATACGGGAGGTCTGTACAGTCAACTCGCCGCCGACGCGAGGCAGTAAGGTGTGGCTCAAGACAGTGATCTTGTGTGCCTCTGGGCCGAGAAGTGGACCGTAATGCCGAACTGCACGTACGATCGGTAGTAACTTCCAAGATGATTGTGTTTCCTTTGCCGTATACCTAGACGAGCCACGCATTCTCGCACGCCGTTGCCACATTATCACTGTCGACTTCGATACAAAGAGATCGGTAGACCCATAAACATTTCTGCAAAATTTGTTGATTCCCGACACTGGCGCATCCTGCCCCCTCGTCACCGACCACATGCAGGACGTCGGCGGTGGTAGACACTGCATGCGCTTCCAACAGTTTGCAAGCGGCAGATCCCGCTTATGCGTTACAGATCGACCGGCCGATAGAGGAATGCTGCGATATCTCATTCAGAGACACCGACAGCTTGTCCGCACAGTGAAGAAGGACATGCGCGGAAACAAAGTCGACTTCCACCACGTCGCGTTCGACCCCAGGGCGTATGCAAAGAATGGCGCTTGCGCTCTCGGCGTCGAAGCGCGGACCTCGGGATATGCGGAAAAGGACCTGAAGCCGAGCCAGAGTGAGGCCCAAGAGAGCCACTTCAAGTCGCTCGCTTGATTGCTTTTCCCATGAGCAGGAGTCCATATCGAGGGCGGCGACACAAGCAAAACGGGTGTCGGGCCCGTACTTGTCGAAGTATTCCTGGATGACGCGATCGGATCCCTCCGTTTGCTCACGGTCGGGTTTCAAAGAGAACCTGAAGATCGTGAGCCGTGAGCTGGTAGTCGAAGATCCACATGCACGTACGATATCTGCGCCTCCTCAATGGACATGGGATGCATCAAATAGCAAGAAGAAGGTGTGTCCCTCTTCGATAACCATTTTATGCATTCTCTTCGCGCCGCCGCAGCTTGGACCGTAAACAAATTGAGCGTCGAGATCGCGTAGGGTACACTCTCGGTGGTCGCGTTCGAGTCGACCAGACACCAGGTCGTCCAAGGAAGCGCACGTGCGAGGCCATTGGCGCTGACGAGGGGGTTCATCTGCCAGACCCCCACTGAGTTGAATATGCAGATTTCATTGGCACTCAAATGCAAAAGCACGGTCCAGTGTCTCTCGAGACAGCGGAGAAGAGCAAAGGCGAGAAACATGGTCTTGCCTAGACGGCTTTAAGTCCATTGTCTGCGCGAATAGGAGAAGGGTGAACATACCTATGCCCGGATGACCTGTGAGGGCAAAGGCGTGATTAAATGGCGCGCGAGTCGACGGAGTCGGGTGACCGGCTGTCGCAGAATAAGTTGCGGGCCAGACGTGGGGAGGGAAGTGCGAACCATAATGTACGGGACCTTCCGTGGTAGTAAAGTGCCGATCGCCGACCACGAAGGCCTTCTCGAGGTCTCTCCAGGCAGCCTCGTACTCCCGCCGGATAAGGATGGCTTGCATATGTGAGAATGGAAGCAAGGGACACGGAACGAATGTGCAGCAGCCGTCCACATCACTGTAAAGCTCCTTTGAGGCGTTGGGATCGCGAGCTTTCCGCCAATATTCGTCCAGGTCATGTATGCGCTCGGGTCTGCCTTCGGGCCTCCTGGCATTATACCATGCACTCCACACGCGAGCATCCTCCGCGTCGAGGGCGTGTAGATCGTCGTAAAGATTCGGCAGGACTTGATTATTGGCGTTGGAGACCATGACAGGATGATGGATTGAAGCAAAAGCCAAAACTGCACAGCCACCGCGGATGGTCTCGGGTGGACGCTGACCAATTGCCAGTGCCACATATGTTGCCGTGACTCAATCTTCTACCGTCGACTCGGATAGCTGACAAGACAGTACCGTACGTATACCATATACATAGGTGACCTGGAGAATACCTGGAACTATCTAACTGACCACTGCCGCCACATCATTCTCGTTGAGCGTCATCTCGTCGAACCCTTCCAGCAACTCGTCGAGCTTCACGTCGGGGAAGTCCGGCTCATCCTCCGCCTCTGTCTCTATATCCTGCCCCGCCTCGTCGACCTCCATCGCGAACTGGGCGCGCTTCTTGCCCGCGCCCGCCGGCCTTGCGGCACCATCGCTCATCTTCACGTCGCCCGCCTTGTACAGGTTCACCGTCGCGCGCAGCTCCGGGTCCTCCTCGAGCTCGCGCAGGAACAGCTCGTAGTCCTCGTCCACCTTCTTCTGGTCGCGCCCGCCCATGCGACCCACGACGCCGCGGCCCGCGCCCGTCTCGCCCTCCTCGCCCGCCTCCTTCCCGATGCTCCGCAGCCGCCAGTTGCGCGCCCGGTTCTTCTTCCGCCGGTTCGGGTACGCCTTCTTCACGAGCACCAGGTCCGGGATGCGCTCCGCGGGCAGCGCGGCGAAGTCGTCTGAGTTGAAGTTCGCGGAGGTGAGGAAGTAGCCCAGCGCGGCGTCGCCGGGCTGGAGGATGCCGCCCAGGTGCGTGCGCGTGTGGAAGATCTGGGACGTGCTCCCGGCGTCGTCGAAGTCCATGTCCATGTCGGAGGAGGAGTGGCCGCCCGAGGCTTTCGAGCGGAACGCGCCGGAGAGGGCGACCTGCGCGTCGGCGGGGACCAATCGGCCCTTGGCACGCGAGTAATCGGGCTCGACATCGAGGACCGTGAACTCAACGAGGTCGGGCACACTGGCAAGCGACTCGAACGGTGCGCGCCAGTACACCTGCGCGGGGATGTCCGCCGTCTGTAGCGTCGCGACGTCGAGCAGCTGCAGCGAGCTGCCTACTCGTATGCAAAGGGCTAGGGGATTAAGGTTGCCCAACGACCTTGCCTGCTTTTGTGGTATGCACACCAGGTCCTCCTTGCACACGGGTACGATCTCGACGGAATACGTGTGCTTGAAGTTCGCCGTATTCGTGTGCGTGTCCGAGGAGAGCAGTCGCTCTGATGACTTGGACCGGATCGGGACGACGCCATTAAGGAACTCGACCATCTTCAAAGCGTGTGCGCGATTACTATAGAAGAAGTCGAGGCCATCGCGGACCTCCTTGACGGAAATGGTGTCTTTTTGGGCGTTGTGTTTGAGGATGAGCTGCTCGAGGTAGAGGAAGGTGCGTTTGTGGGGGACTTTCTGACGGACTTGAACGAGGGCTTTCCAGGTATCCTTCGCCGCAAGCCTTGCGCAATCTGGACATTGGCCGTACTGGACAAGGTATTCGATCTCGAACGTCTGTTCAAGGATCGTGTTCGTAAGGACCTAGAAGTTACGTTAGACGGTGTAGATCGAGCTGAAGTAAACCACGCACCTCTTTCTGTATCGTGATAGATACCCTCAACCGTTTCGAGTGCGGCTCCGTCCAGATGAAGTGCGCATCCGTCAGCCGCACTTTGTTCAGCCCCTTCAACTTGCGCAAGCATATCGACAGCAGCTCAGATGACTCCGGTCTTGCTATTGTCCAGTTTTGCGGCGGATTGAGGAAGCGTTCGCAATTCCTGCAGAATGCGACGGAAGCTGGAGACACAACCGATCTCAGCGAGCGATCAGCGGGGGAGATCAACGATCGCACCTTGCTTCGGTATCCCTTCAGTGATATCGACACTACGTATCGCTTAGGATCATGAGTGCTGCATTGTAGCAGAATACGCACGTATTCCTCAAGCACGCGACGCAAAGATTGGCAGAGTTGGGGACGATGGGGGTACCTTGCGTGGGATCAGCGTCTTACCCAGCCATCTTCAGCCAGGGGAAGCCCCTTACCGCAATCTGCACACAGCACACGGTGCACTGGAGGGGCGGGAACAAACTCCATCCTCTGGGGTGGTCTCGGCGGAGAGATGAGGGGAGGGGAAGAGTTCGAATGTGTCAGCCACAATTTGCGGGCGCCTAATCAGTGCGACCACGTGTGGGACATCCCCTTTTGGCACATCAATTGTACTTCTGACTCTCGAGTGACTCTCGTTGACTCGCATATCCGCTTGGCCTTGGCGCATTCGACAATCCTGCGTGCTGGCCAGAGAAGATCTGTTACACTCAATATATTCCTGCCACGTAGCATTGGACCAGGTGGCTCCGCGGCACGTACCACTACACCGAGACCGAGGGCGCGAGCGTCAGCTTTAACTTCACCGGTGCGTGGCTGTCGCGATGCGCTGTATGTCTGCGCTGACCCTCCTCCCGTGCCACAGGCCCCCGTCTGGGTGTTCGGCGCCGCGGGGCCCGACTACGGGGACTACGAAGTGCGCCTGGACCAGGTCGTGCTCCAGCGCTCGGCGCACCAGGACAGCAACGCGACGCTGCCCTACGTGCTCTACAGCGCGCAGAACCTGACGTACGACCACCACGAGCTCACGCTGTCGAGCCGCGGGAACGGCGGGCTCCTGCTCGACTTCATCCAGACCACGGTGCAGCTCGCGCCGAAGGGGGCGACGGTGGAGAACCAGACGCTGGAGGAGACGGACGGGCGGATCAGGTACGAGGGCGAGTGGGGGAACAACCAGTCGGGCAACTTCAGCGGCGGGGGCTCGACGTACACGAACGGCGACGGCGCATACTTTGAGCTCAACTTCACCGGTGCGTGGGTGTTCTCCTTCCTGATTGCAGTTCGCTCACACTGGCTTCGTCTCCGTGCTCCATTCTTGTCCCTCGCGCCTCAACACTCCCACCCCCAGCCTCCGCCATCTACGTCCTCGGCGACAAGAAGAACGACCACGGGTTGTACGAGGTCACGCTCAGCTCCAACTCCTCCGGCTCGAGCTCGCAGCTACTGAGCGGCGTCTCCGGCTGCGGCGGCGCGTTCGGCGAGTCGTGCGAGCAGCAGCTGCCGTCGCTCAAGTACTTCGCGTCCAACCTCGCGAACGAGACGTACACGCTGCGCCTCGCAAACATCGCGGGCGAGAATAACTCGTACTTTGGTGAGTGGGGTACCGTTACGCGTGCACTCGGCGTTGTGGCGCGTACATGAATACGAAGCTGATAGTACCCAGACCTCGACAGTATCATCCTCTCCGTCCCGTCCGAGTACGACCCTCGGAACTTGTCGTCTCACGACCCCATCCCGACGAGCTCCGGGGCCAGCCCGAGCCAGACAGTGGGCAGCGGCGACAGCAGCAGCGACAACAACAGCGCGCTCGCCCTTCACAACCCTCTCGCTGTACTCGTTCTCTCGATGCTGTGGCTCGTGCGGCGTTGGTTGTAGACGGTAGTATACAAACAGTGTTTGCCTCACAATCAGCTCGTTTCGGATGACTACCCTGTGAATGTACTTTCAAACCGGAATGGTGTATGCTCCCTTGGCCGCATTTGGCCCTCCTCATCTGGGTGATCATGAACCGCGATACGCTCGTGCACCGAAAATGCCTGAATCGCCTGCACACTGACTTCCAGGTGAGTTTTCTGGACACTGGCGGTATTTATCAGAGCTCTACCAGCGGTCGCTCGCTCCATGACGGCGAGGCATACTCGGGAGCGTGCATGCGTCCGCTCTCTCCGGTCGTGGGCTTATGGCTATATTGCAATCAGTGGTCGCAAACACAATATAAGTATCGGTACTACACAATATGGGGGTACTACAGTGCTTGCATGCTCGCTGGCAGCCCTGCATGACCCATCCTACTCGATCGTCTCCGTTGCAGCGCCAGCAAGGCGTTGCCGTTTAGGTGGCAGCTCATCTGTTAAGTAAATTGATGAGCGCGCTTAGGCAAGGCGAGGATGGATGACGTACCGCATGGTGCAGGGAGGTCATCCAGGTATAAATCATACATGCTCCGTATGACGCTCGTCGCGGTGTCTTTGTGAGGAAGTCTAACGGTTAGGTCAGAGGAAATGATGACAAGGTCGATAGCTGGTGCATCTGCACTCGAGCCACGAAGCGTCTTCAGCCATAGAAAATATTCTATGTCGACTAAGTGCTGCTCTGAGACAGTGATCTGGAAGGCGGTGATGGTGTTTGTTGTAGGATTGTAGATGAATGAGTCTATTGTGAGCTCGTTCCGCGCTTTTGGCATGTAGTACTTCCCTTCCAATTTGATGCTCTCTCCTGAGTTATACTCGTGGATGGCAAGCACCTCGTTGGATGGGACCTGCGCGCTGCCATCATCCAGCTCGATACGGAGGGTATCGGTCGAGCCCCCATAGACGACCATTCGATATTTAGTACTATCATCAGGCTTGCCGGCAGAGTCCCCCCTTTTCGTGACCGACCACGAATAGGACATGGGCAGTAGATGATCCATGTGCGCTTCCAACAACTTGCCGGCTACAAATTTGGCTTGTGGACTCGAGGCGAAGAGACGGTAGAAGTGTCGTAGGAGATCGAATCGAGATAGCGACAGACTGTTCGAGCAACGAAGGAGGACATGTGTGGAGACGAAGTCGACTTGCACCACATTGCGCGTGGCTCCAGGACGAATCAAGAGGATGACTGACGAGACATCGTCATCCATGTGCAAAAACGATGCGTGCTTCGCGAGCTTCTCAAGCTGCGGCAGAGTGAGGTCCGCGAGAGCCGCTGTGAGTCGCTCGGCTGGAAGTTCGTCCCAAAGCTCGAAGGGCTCAGCTGAGCCGGCGAGGAAAGCGTGGTGCGTAGAGGGCCCATATCGGTCGTTATATGCTTGCAGAATGCGATCGGTTGCCTGCGATAGCACCGCGTCGCGCTGTAAGGAAAATCTAGAGGCGATGAGCCGCAACATCCATGATAGGAGGATATGCGTGCACGCACACCAATTGTGCCTCGTCGAGAGGCATGGGATCGATGATGTAGTGACGATAGATGGTCTCCCGCTTTGTCGACCATGAAGTTCTGTTGCTTCGTGGAGATGTAGCCTGAATGAGGAACAGATCGAGGTTCAGGATAAGGTGGGGCACGCTTTCAAGGGCAGTGTTCGAGTCGACAAGACACCAAGTTGTCCGAGGAAGCCCTTGCGCGAGTTCAGCCGGTTCGACCTTGGATGGTATCGCATACACGCCCTCAGAGTTGAAGATGAGGACTTTGTCGGGAATTGTCTGTAGGATTACAGTCCAATGTCTCTCGAGGCATCGTAATAGCGCCAAGGCGAGGAACATGGTCTTTCCTATACGGAGCGTTCAACCGATATGCTATACGGCAGGGGATGTAGACGTACCGATGCCCGGATAACCTGTGAGGGTGAACGCGTAGTTGAACGGAGCACGAGCCGCAGGAGTCGGATGGCCAGCTAGACCAGCTCGGTTAGTCCGAATTCAGTCCACAGGAGTAGGTTGCGCACCGTAACGCAAAGGTCCCTCCTTCGTTGCAAATTTCTTTTTACCACCAACGAAAGCCTCCTCCAGATTGCTCCAAGCGGCTTCGTACTCTCTTCGTATAAGAACGGCTTGCAGTCGAGTGAACGGGTCCAAAGGACACGGTACGAACGTCCGATAATCCTTCAGATCACTGTACAGCTCTTGAGAGCGGCTGTCGTCGCGAGCCTGCCGCCAATATTCCATCAGATAGTCTACGCGCTGGGCCTGAGGGCGCAATGGGCTCGCTTCCCATGCGCGCGCGTCCTCCGCATCGAGGCCTTCCAGATCGTCGTAGAGCTGTGGGGGGGATTGTTGCTGAGAATTGAGCGACATGATGGTGGAAAGCAAAGGGAGCGCACAGCCACTGCCAGTGCGGGGCTGTCACATCGACACCGTGAATGTATCCTTATACTCCGGGTTCACACATCGGTCCGCGAATATGTGCATGATCAGCTCAGACAATATTTAGAATGACCACATCAGAGTTCCTCTGCAACATGACCAAAGTGCATATCGATGGGGAACTCATCCGGCTCAGCGGAGACAAGGCCTGCTGGTCATGCGTTACACTGAAGCAGCCTTGTAGAAAATTGTTGTTGAACAGCAGTACGAGCGACGAGCATGCGGCACAGAAACAGATAGTACAACAGGTAATAAAGATACATCCTAGCCAAGAGTCACGCAAAAGCACCGGCATCATGAAGCAGCACTTTACTCTTCCTCCTCTTCCACGGCCTCCATCCGCACCTTCCTCGATGGCGGCTTCCGCGCCTTCGCTGTCGACGACGACACCCGCCGCTTCTTCCCCTTCACCCGCTTCTCCAGCTCCCGATCCTCTTCGCCCTGTAACCTATGCTCCTCCAGTATCTGTAGGAATTATCATCATCAGCAAACACGATCGCCGTTTCGCCACCCACGCACCTTCTCAAACTCTGCCAGCTCCTCCTCGTTCTTCTCATTCTTCGCCGCCTTGCTCGCCTTCGCCTGCTTCACGATCGCGACAAAGCGCTCGTACACGACCGGCTCGTGCAACTTGTCCCGATACAGCTGCTGGCTCTCGATCAGCCGCTTGATGCTCTTCTCGCCCTTGTAGCTGATCAGCGACAAGCAGAGCGCGATGTCCCTCCACTGCCTGGGGTCCTCCGTGAGACGGAAGCGCTGGCAGAGGCGCTCGACGATCCCATCCGTCTGCCGCTCGCCGGCGTTGACGTATGTGAAGATGTACTTCATCGTGCTCTCGAAGGTTTGCTCATCCACCGCCCGCGGACCCGTCGACAGGTGACTGATGACTATGACTGACATTAGCTGCATTCCTATGAAGGGATCGAATACAAACTCACTGTCTTGCAAGTTGTTGTAGATGGTCTTATCCTTCGACGAGATCTGAAGGAAGAAGTGCTTCGCCAGGTCCGCAATCCGCGGCTCCGGATCGCTAACGAGCTTCGCAATCTCGCCGATCTGGCCCTTGACCTTGATCATGCCGTTGTGAATGAGATGCGTGAGGACCATGAGCGTGTTCTTCTTCACGACAATGTCGTCGTCGCTCAGCCCGCGGTACAGGTGATTGTTGTTCTCGTCGATGAGGTGGCTGAAGGAGACGGCGACATCGCCCAGGGCGACGACGATGTTGCTGCGGATGTTGGCGTTCTTTGACGTCTCGAGGATCTTGAGCAACAGAGTGAGGTTGGCATCGCAGAACTGGCTGCTGACGCAAAGGAACTTGGCGAGAGAGAGCGTAGCCGCGGCGCGTAGGACCTTGTTCTGGACCATCATCAGCAAGGAGACTTGAGGCAAGAACCTCCACTAACCTTGTACTTATGAGGGCTAGCGCAGACGTGATGGAGGATAGGGCCGTAGAGCGCGAGCAAAGAGTCCTCCCCATACAATAGCTCGCGCTCCCGTATCCCCAAGAACATATCACCAAGCTCGTCCTCCGCGTTGCCCGTAACGCCGTCCAACCCATCCGCTTCCTTCGACGTGTCGCGGTTGTCTTGCTTCTTGCCTTTCTTCTCATCTGATATGATGTTAGCCCAAGTGCGCGGGCGATATGCCTTGATCTACTCACTGGCCTCCTTCTCATCCTTCTGCCGCTTCCACTCGCGCTCCACAACCTCCATGAACGCGATATGCCGGATCGCCACATGCCCCACGACGAACAGCAACTGGCTGAGCTCAAACGCATCCCCGAGATCGCCTTGCTCCCCAGCGCCATCGTTCGGCGTACCGAAACCATCCGGCCCTTCATCCATCGCATCCTCGTCGCGCTCGCCATCCTGGGCGGCAGACCCCGGCGCCGCCCGCTTTGAAAACGCGCGCATGGTCAGCGTCTTGATGACGGCGTTGCAGAACACGTCCGGGTGCTCGCTCAACGCGTACACGGTGTTAATGATTTGCTCGGCGAGCCCGAACCAGTCGATCTTGCGACACGGACGTTCGATGGTCTCCTGCAACTTGCGGAAGATGGGATGATCCACGGGGAAGCGCACGGTGTTATCGGCCAGGGAACCTGCAGGATAATGAGACCGGCCGATACAGTCGACAGTTTTGCGGTGTGCTCACCTTTGACCTTCTTCGCGCTGCCATTCAGGCGCTGCAAAGCTAGACAGGTATACCGAGCGAGCAGCAGATCCGTCTACAGCAAACTTCAGCCGAAGTCCCCGAGTGCTCAGTCTACAGACATACCTTGCCATGGTGCCCCAAACCCGTCTTCAGCATGAGATCGACTCGGTCCGTCAATACATCCCGTCTTGCCGTTGCGAGCATGCCGAGGATGATGATCGCGCCACGCCGCTGTTGCCTCGGTAAGGCCTTCTGCGCGCCTATGGATCCACGTTAACATACCTCCCACCTATAAACATATTTGGGCGTACTGTACACGCTCCAGAGCTTGCTGATCACGTAATCATGCACCAAATTCTCGCTCATGAACACGCGCATGAGTTCCTCCAAGCTGGTCAGCTCGGCTAACGTGCCGTCGTGCGTGAGTCTAGAATGACACGTCAGGGGGGTCAATGAGGAGGAAGAGGACAGATACTTACTCGATGAGGTTCTTCGTCGTGTTGTTGACGACCTCCTTCTGAGTGTTACCTTGGCCCTCGAAGTACAGCGTCTGGTAGCACTTGACCACGCGCTGCCGGATACCCTTGGCGTCAATAGCCTCCGCACCGTCGTCGTTCTCTTTCGAAGGCGCCGCCGTCGAGTTGTCCTTCTCCCAGATCAAGTGCAGCATCTTCTTCAAACCCTCCTGAAAAAGACGTCAGCATCTAATACCGAGCAAACCAGCCGATCTGGGCCGAAAACGCACCTCGCACTTGAACCCGCAAAGCTTCGCTCGCTCAAAGAACCCAATGGCCTCCAGGACCTCTGGGCGACTCTTAGAACCCAGCAGGTTGCCCATAGGCTCGACGACTTCCTCCACTTGCCCGATGAATGTCAAGGCGTCCTTGGCGTGCTTCCGCTCAAGCAGCGCATGCCGATACTCATCGCTCGTCATGTTGTTTACCACCGCGGCGACGGCGTCCGGGTCGATCTGAGAGTGACGCGGTTTCTTCTTAGCCTTCTTGGGACGCGGAGGCGGGGCCTCCTCCTCCTCGTCGACGTTCATCGACAACGATGGCTCGCCTCCTTCCTCGTCTCCTGCTTCGCCCTCTCCCTCCTCTTCCTCCTCATCATCGTCGACTTGCATCGCCTCCTCGTCTTGCGAGTTGTTGAGCTCCATTTGGCCAGCGGTGGGTTGCATGCTCTGCAGCTTGTCCGTCCACTTGTCGTACTCGGCCTGCCAGTCCTCCCGCCGCAGTTCGTCGCCGTGCGCGCCACCCTGATACGGGTGCAACTCGATGAGCGCGTTGATGAGCTGCACCGCGGCCCTCCGCACCGACGGGGTCGTGTCCTTGATTGCATCCGCAGCAACGGACATGATCCAGATGCGAGTCTTGTAAAACGCGGGCTTCGTGAGCTCGCTCTGGACGATCTGGCGGCAAACACCGAGGGCGCGTACACGGACAAACGAGGAGACATCCAAGGCGCGCTCCAAAAGAATCTCATAGTGCGCGCGCAGCTGCTTGTTGCGCTGCTCGGGGTCCTCCGCCTCCCTGGTCGAAATATCTGTGATAACATTGCCGACGACGTCCATGACGGCAGAGCGAACCTGGAAGGCTTGCTCCTCGAGCAGACTAGTCACCAGCGCGAGGTTCTTCTCAAACGTTCGCGGGACGAGGCTGCTGAGCGCAACTAGGAACTTCTGAAAGTTCTTCGCCTCCTTTGCCTCCGTAGGAAAGTGCCGCGAGGAGATGTCGGCGAGGACGTTGGATGTGAGCTCCGTGTTGCCGCTCTTCTCTATCATGTAAAGCAGCTCCGACATGCGCTCAGCGAGGTGCTCGTGATTGGACAGGCTATACATGACGTGCACTTGGGCGGCGGGGCCATGCCCGTGTTGGGTGACGGCGAGCTCGATGACTTTGTAGAAGTGGTCGCGGACGTCCTTGTCTTTCATGTGGGCCTCGATCTTGGCCACCTCCCATGCGGGTCGAGTGACGGCGCTGACATTGTATGAGCATGAGTACTTGCGATCGAAGGCCACACGTACTTGATAAACTCGTCCCTCTCCTTCGCGTCTGGCCACATCTTCTGTGACTGAATGCCTGACGGGCCGAGGACGCGTATGATGTGCTTCAACACATTGTCGATCTGAGCTGACCAGGACCACTCGCTCGTCTTCTTCTTCGCTGCCGAACGCGAAGCTGCCGCGCTCTTTCCCCCACGGCCACGCTTTGACTTGGGTGCCGGCGCGCTCGCCGCCTCCTCCTCAATCGGCTTCACTGTTTCCGCGATCGTCGCAAACCAGCAGAGCAAGAATGCATACATCTCAATCGCCGTCTTGTGCTCCACGTATGCGTCCTCGCCCATCGCCTCGAGGTCGCCCTTGGCCGTCAGCACGTCGCTCTGCAACCCGGAGCAGATGGAGTCGAGCATCTTGGTCATGAGTTGGCCGTAGACCTGGTTCGCGTGCTTCAAGACGCTGCGGTAGACGTCGAAAATCTCGGGATTCGTGATGGCGTCGCTGTTGCTCGCGACTTGCTCTATGGCGGCTGCATATGCCCTCAGTAGCCGTCGACGCGTCTAACCATTGTCTCGTACCTTCGAGGTAGCCTGCAAGGTCGCCATCAGGTTCGTGGTCGTGTTCTATCTCATAGTCGTCGTGCCCGCATGCCTGGAGCTCTTCGCGGAGGTCAAAGTGAGGCGCCATCGTTGCCGACGATGAGCGCGCAGAACGAGTTTATGAGATCACGTGTTCGTCGCGTCCAAATCCACGTGGCGCACATGTTGATGTGGCGTCTCGGACGAACGGCCACCTCTCGCGCGCGGAACGTCAGGCAATCCGTGAGATTCCGCTTTATACCGGCTCACAGAACTTCTAAGCCCTCTCGATAGCCATTGCTAGCTCGTGACAATGACAAGCGAACGCTAGCACACCCGACCCCCGAATCTCAGTCTGGGTTTCCCATTGTCAATGACCTCTCAGCTGCGCAGCTTTGGGCACGATTCACAACCCATGACAACAATCACAACCACCAACTTCATACATAGACTATCAAGTCGCTGAAGCCTCTGTGATTCGGGGGTCTTTCTCCCTATGTGCTCCTCAGAAAAGCAGCCCTCGTGATCCCATCTACGTTATCGGCCGCAGTTCAGGCGTGCTTCTTGGCCCTACTAGGGCTCTCGGTCCATGTCTTCCTGGAGACATGCCCTTGTCTTCTCCATAGATGCTCCACCGATTAGCTGAACTCTATACCTGCCTGGCCGCTGGCGACGTCAACGTCCCCCTTATCGTTTCGCGCGCTGTATATATCTGACTTGCTCGACAATCGCACGCTGAGCTTCCCCGCGTTCCTGCTCTCACCAGGCCTTTGCGAGGTCTCTGATCTGTCATTCCCGCGCACGATGTCGACTACGAAAGAGTACGTCCACTACCAGTGACAATCGGATTCAGCTGAACTACTTTCAGGAAGGCAGCAAACCAAATCCACCGCTTAACAGGCGGTGTGAAGAGCACAGTGAGGCCAAAGTTTATCCTGGACTTGCCGATAGACCGGACGCTGATCCAGAATGGATTGTAGTTCAACACGCTGAAGTCCAGACGTAATAGCAGGTCGAGCAGCAGCGGGAATACCTTGTCTTGGACGAACACCCTGACGGGAAAGGTGGGTGGTGCGAAGAACACTGTCTTACGTGGACTAGGGCGTCGTCAATCCCATAGTCAGTCCTCCTTGCTCTCGCTCGCACGCGGACTCCACTCATTCTTCGTCGTAGATTGAGATCGGATGAGTTGAACGAACAAGTCGCGGATACCGACGGAAGCTGCAAACTGTAATATACGCAAGTGTACAATATAAATTTATTCGCTTTGATCGGTTTCAAGGTTTTGGAGATGAGAACGCAAGTACAGGGATGGAATGCACCGTCAGGGGAGTCAAAGGCTTCCAGCACCGAAGCTGAAGTCGACGGGGGCGATCGCGAGCGCCGCTTCGGCGGTTCCCATATCCCTTGTTTTCCTCGACCGACCCGGAGATGATGGACAATCGACCCAACGCGGCGTGAGAAGGGTCAAGCGCGCGTTGAGTTTCGGGGCCCGAGCGTCTGCATTGGATGCTCGACGAGGCAGAACGATGATCGCAAGCCACAATCTGGGGATAGGCAGACATCGCCCGATGGCGGTGGAAGGGCGAGCAGACTTGCTGATGGACAGTCATGCACGCCAGCCAGGCGCTGGAGATCGGGGGCCTAAGAGCAGCGAGCGCCTTCGTGGTGCGTTGCGTGCGTACTAGGGCTTGTCCTTGTGCGGCCGGTCGTACTCCTAGCGGGGAGAACGGTTGATCGCATGCCCGGGGAATGACTTGCGCACTCGAGATGCGTAGGAATGTCACTTTCCTGCGTTTTCCGGCGGCGAAGCGTACCGGTCGTGTACCGTGGAAGGTACTCGCTGGCCTAGAAGCCGTAGCATGCGCCTGCTGATTCCATGCTCGAGGCTCGGCGTAGTGCGCCTGGCGTCTCACGACACGCAGGGATCGGCTGGCCGAGAGAGCGAGGGGTATCTACCGATCTTGCAACCAGTTGGAAAGACGCTGGCCTTCGCAAGGGTGGATGACAATATCGTCGAATGGCGGCGCTAAGCACGGTGCGCCTCGCCCGCCGTGGCTAGTAGATCCCCGACGGTGGCTTCGAAGACCACAGACACTTGCGATAGAGATATAGCGCCCAATCGTTACTTGAGTAGCCCGACCGATCGCGGACGTAGGCGCCGCACTTGAGGACGCGGCCGATGCTGGTGAACTTCGTGGGCTTCAACGCGTTCTCGGGGTCGCGGGCCACCTCGCGCTCGTACGCGTCTGATTGCGCGTTCTCGTCATCGTCTAGGTCGCCTGTGTCGCCGTCCGCCTCGCGGCAGACATCGTCCAGCCAAGGCTGAACGTCCCTTGCGATGTATTCAGCGCCTCTTCCATCGGTAACGTCAGATTGCCCGGAAAGAACGCTGCGAGGCAGGACAGCGGACTTTGGGCATGTCGGTTTCAGCCGATAGTCGTAGATGGAGGGCTTTGAATCTGGTGCCTTCGCCGTGGGGTATGGTGCCCTTGCCGAGCGCCGTAGCGCGCGCAATAGCTGCCGTGGACTTTCGTGGTTGACGGTTTTCAGAGCCGCGCGAGCCTCGGAGCCATCATCGCTCAGAGGATGACGATGGGGCTTCCATATGTCTGGTACAATAACGAATTCAAGAGGAGGCGGAACTCGCCAGGGATGTATGATATCGTCGATGAGCCCTGCAAGCCGGCCTACTTTGGATCGTTCGGAAGTTTCATAGGAGGTGAATCGAGTGTCGGCACAGAAGGCTACGAAGAGGGGGTGCGCGCGAGACTTGATGCGAGGTAGGTGGGCATATGGCGCCCTCATCTTCTTCACAGACGTCCCGTCATCGACGTAGAGAGGCAACCGTGAATAGTCCTTCAGGGTCAAGGGCACGAACTCGTACTCGTAGACTTTCTCCGGAAGTAGCTGTTAATACGATCAGAGGCCCATCGCATGCGCCATGATCAAGATGCAGATACCTGTGTATATCGCTTTCGATGGCGCGTGTTCCGAACCTTGCTATTGACTTCGACCAGTCTAGAGATCGAGTCCAAGACCTGCTTGGTGGCGACTAGCGTCCATTCGCCTTCGCATAAGAGTTGAGCCATGTCACTGCGCACTACAGAACATGGGATAAGCAGATACTCGCGTCGCGCAACACGCCACTCACGTTCAATATGGTTGAGGGGAGTCGCGAGATCGAGTTCACCTAACTGGAGACCCCAGCAGTACTCGAAGTGTTCTATCTACGCGGCAGTGACTGGTCAACTATTGCCCTCCATCATCGAGACTGCTCGTACCTGCCGACGGTACAGGCCCGCGTCCAAGTCCACAAGGCGGAAACTGACAATCGGCAGCGCATCCATATCTTGCTGCGTTGACAACGCGCGCAACCATACACTCGAAGACATCTGATACTACAGAAAAGTGGTGGCAGAAGCTGAGGCGGGCGGGTCCTCGCTGCTGGTGCAGTGACCGTCAAAGAGCGCCGGTGATCAAAAGCGAGTTCGGTCACGTGTAAGAACAAAGTCGATGTCTGACTCTCAAGGTGGTTACGAGGGAGAAGAACACGTCTGACGCAAGCTAGGATAGAGTGGTCGAGCAGAGACACCACTCAAGGTGGCAGCCTTCTTTGGGTTTATATTAGGGTTGGACCCTAGCATGTAGTGATACACTCTCGCCTCAACACTCTGTGAGCGAAGTGGATCGCCCTCGTCGCTCCAGTTCCCATGTTTCGACGGGCGCTGCACGCCATATCCAGCGGGTGGATGTTGTGGATGGCTAGGTGGTTGAGCCGCATGTTGGGTCGCGGACGCGCTGCGTGTACGTTCTTCCCGCCGTGCAAGACGTCGGCCTTGATTGCGATGCATCCGCAGAACGACCGACCGGCGACCGGGCATGGTGGCGCACAGTACGGGCGCCGCAAAGCCGCGCAGCCCGTCGACCTGCGCTGCGAGTCGGCCCTGGAAGGGGCCGTTCGCGCTGAATTTGTGGGTCGGCTATCGCGACCAGCTACGTGCCGAAGCACGCGTAGTCTTCGTGACGACGTCCAGGCGCGCCCCGAGATCGGATTTCGAGCTAGGGGATGAGGTCTATATAGCCCATCTTAGCTTGCTCGGGCGGATTGGAGGACCATAGGCATGTGCGATAGTTATGCCTCGCCCAGTCGTTGCTGCTGTAGACAGCCCGATTGTTACCGTCATCGACGCCTCCCACCAGTCCACCGAAAACATAGAACGTTGAGACACGAAGGGCGTTGGCGGGGGCGCGGGCGGGTTCCTTGCGATATCGACCGAGAACAGCGTCCCGGCCCGGTGATGGGGGAGGTGCGCGCTTCGTCTTCGCCGGGCTGATAGAGCTCAACCATTCGCGGAGATCGACTGCCGAGAAAGTGGTGCCCGTGTCGCTGTTGGAGGACCCGGACTCGGAGGCGCGGGTACTACGAGGAAGAGCGGGTGATTTAGGGCGAGGAGGAGGATGGCGTGCGTAATCGTATATGGACGGTCTGTTCTCACGAGACTTGGGCGGAGGTGAGGGCGCGTGAGTCACCTTGCGTCGAGAGCGCGCGGGCCTTTTCGCTTTGTCAGGATTGCAAGTGCTGAGTTGAGCGCGAGCAACGGAACCATCATCACTCGAGGGATGACGGTGCTCCGCCCAGACGTCGGGACCGACGAGAAACTCGACTGGAGGAGACCTCACCCAATGGTAGAGTACGGCGCTTATCATTGACCTAAGTCGTTCCTTCTTGACCTTTGGTAGCGATGGAGAGCCAGTAAGGATAAGGCTGTCCGCGCGAAAGATGACAAACAGTGGATGCGCATGCGACTTGATGCGAGGCATCTTCGAGTAGGCCTTGTTGATCGACCTTGAGGTGGAACCTCGTTTGAGGTAAATGGAGGGGCGGTCTCGCTTGGCTATGTGTAGTGGCACGAACTCGTATTCATACTCCTGCTCAGGAAGTTCCTATCTTTATGAGCATGTGGATGATACTTCGGCGCGGGGAACGTACTTCGGTAAACCGCTTCCTCTCATGCAAGTCTGCGCTTTTGTTGTATTCAGACAGAGCATTGATAGTGTCGATAGTTCGCTTAGTGGGAAGAAGGGCCCACTCGGATCTATCCATACGTTCGGCCATGTCGCTGCGAACTAAAGCGGAAAGAGAGGTTAGCGTTGTGCATACGAAGTATGTATTGTGACGCACGCTGAACGTGGTTGAGTGGCGAGGAGAGATCAATCTCCCCTCTTTGGAGACCCCAGTAGTATTCAAAGTGCTCGATCTAGCGACACGGATGATGAGCAGACCGCGGGTTTCCGCGAACTTCACAGACCTGCCGACGATAGAGGCCAGAATCAAAGTTTATGAGGCGGTAATTGACGATTGGCAACGCGTCCATGTCTTTCTGTGTAGACACGGAGGAGGAAAGGATAGAGGGGGACATTGTGTGAACGGGGAGGAGGCAAGCAACAGCGGGAGGGAAAGAACAAGGCGGTAATCGCAATCCCGGCCCGGCAGCCGCACGTCGCATTGACATGCTGCTCCGGCTCGGGATCAGCCGAACAAACGTTGAACAAAACCATCATCTGAAACTTCGCGCCGCCTTGTCTGTTCCAAAACCGGTCAAGCATTCATGGGTGTAATGTTCTTGCTGAGCTTTGACCACACACACACACACACCAGTAGCATGCATTCTCGAACGGTCATAAACACATTCTCGGCATATATAACTCCTGGACCGTCACTTGCGACGACTGCCCGTCAACCTCTCCTCCCCCCTTACATGGTGAGTGCCTTTCAACGTGGAAAGGGAGATGGGCAAGAGAAAACCCAACGCAACCCTTTCCGTGGGTGGTGCTGGCCGCAGGCAGCGTGCCGCCGGCAAGAGTCGTCAGAAGACTGTCACCCCCGCGCCATCCCAACTTCGTCGTAGCCCCCGACTTCAGGCGAGACTTGCTTCCAACGTCGTAGTGACAATACCGACACCGACACCAACACCGACACCAACACCGACACCAACACCGACACCAACACCGACACCGACGCCTCCCCGCAAGCGCCGCAAACCGCGACCCTTCAGAGTCTGCGCCGCTCCCCGCAAATATGCTTCCTCCAGCGCCTCCTCTGACCCTCCGTCTCCTCGGCCGACTCTAGCGAACTACGACAACAACAGAGACTACCATCCCGCTCAATCGATTCGCAGTGACGATAGCTCTACAGTGGGCGAGGAATCCACGCCACCAAAGATCTTTATGCCTGCGCGGAAGCCTGACCATGAGGACTTGATCCTCATATCTCCTAGGGGCCGTGTCTGTGTCGTAACTCTGGAGCACAATGGAAATGGCACCGTCGAAGATTGCCACTTGCTTGATCGTGCTTGTGGTGCCGACCCGCAGATCGTGAGTCTCACTTATCGTGTTCATGTACTGGCTGATGCTGACACGTATTCACAGGTCGATGGCATGGCGATCCTCATGGCTATCGAGCGTGGCACGCTCGATGTCGATTGTCCACGGAACCGAGTCTTCCGTGCGTTTTCCACCCACTCGCTTAACTTTTGACGTTCTGAACCCCTTGTAGTCGAGTCCAAAATGCACACCGCGATGGACAATGGGAAATGGGTACTTTTCCCCACGGTAGAAGACCTTGAGAGGATGCTGCTTGCGCTCACTGGCGAGCAGCTGGATCCAATCGAGGGTCAGCAAGAACCGCCACGCCGTAACTCAAATGGTTTCACTCGCCACACGGATGTGCGTAAGAACTACTTTTCTCATACTCCGCTCTCAACATGGAACCTGACGCGTTCTCGAAGGTCTTCCCCAACATCATCCGGAAGTTCTACATCGTTCCCCTGTCCACCTGGGCCGAGGGCCTCAAGATCTATCGTGAGCGCGAAGTCAACAGCCCCGAGCCGCCTATTGTGTATGGACCGCCGCCTTTTGAGGAGATTCCACCAGAGGACCTACACTGCGACCCCTACTTTGTCGTCTGGAAGGCGTACAAGGCGCTGGTTGGATCGGGCGTTCGGGCCCCTGCTCATCATTGGGCTCAGGAAGACCTGATCCGCAAGATCGGCGAGATCATGTGGGCCCGCGGCCTTGCACCCAAGGCATAATTTCTTCATGACTGCTCTGCGCTGGCGCTACGACGGCCCTGGACTCGTCGCAGCTTCGTGCACTCGACGCTCCTTCATCTCTTTATTCTTACTTTATTTCTCCCCGTCTGTTGTATCCCTGCGGTCTTTGCGTTGTATTGCTAGCTGGAACACCCTCGTTAATGTGTAATGTCGACGTAGTCTGGTTGGAATGTGACGTTTACTTGGGATATCTCATATCGCTTGAGCTTGAGAAGCCACCTTTCGATAGATGGGGTTTTTGTTACGATATCGCGCCAACTGGCGACGGTCGCTGAGTCCGAGGTTCAGGTTTTTCGACGCCGCAGATGGCCAGTCTTCCGGAGTAAAAGCCAGGTAACGTCAATATATTTGCAGACGGCGGCAATGACAGCGCGAAAGTGCGACGAGATCTAGTCTCCCGTAGGCAGACGTTCGAAGAAGCTCCGCAGTGAGGGATTGAGACGAGATCCGAATGAGCTTCGTAAGTGACTCGCAGGCCACAGGACGTGAGCTGTCGACGTTGTCGAACTCCAGTAGTATTCGAAGGCCAGACCTGCCGATGATAGAGAGGCCAGAATCAAAGAACATGGGGCCGTTATCAACGATTGGCAGCGCGTCCGTCTCTGCGTTGACACCGTAGAGATGGAAAGTATAGAATGCGCCATGCTGAAGGGGACGAAGAATGAAGGGCTGCATACGACGTGATGAGCAGCGGTAGAGAAGAGGCAGGACCGTGTACAGAGATACCACACTGGTTTCCATTTCCGTCCATAATAGAACCCGGCAGTATAGACAGTGCATCCACGCAAACAAATTCGATCAGCGATCCACAGCCGTTCTGCTGAGTATATTGACAAAAATACAATAGAGCCCACATCAAAATTCAGTCCGAATCAGGCTGAATCCCGCAGACGACGCGACGAGGTTGAGTAATAATAAGTCGGCGAGGCCTTCTGAGCATCTGTACGGTCGCAGTGTCCCGCCCTGCGGCGCTCGCGCAAGCAAATCGGACACCGCTCCGCGCTGGCTGATCCACTCTTCTTGCATGGACGTAGGGACCACCTGCTCGTACCCGTCGCGCCAGACTCCGAACATGGCGAAGGACCGCATAGGCGATATCAGGGCGAAGATCGATAGCATGCACGCTACGCTATGCGTAGGGATCCCGCCGACAATTAGTAACGCCGTTGATACACAGCTGCGTGTCGAGAGTAGGGCCCGGTAGGTATCCTATCGTCCATTGCCTCGGAAGCGGCTGCACCGTGGTCGAAAAGGGCACTAGCTACCGTGATAGCCCACGGCGTGGCAAGGTATGCAGCGGGCTTGGGATTTATCGACGCGGTCGGTGGGGCCTTCGCATGCTCTTAAGCGGAACGACGAACGAGGACCAACGGCAGGCACACTACCGTCGCAGGGTCTTGCCGTCGTCTGGCGCCCAGCCTCGAGTACAGGTTGGGCTACTCTTGGGCGTCGACCGACTATGCGCAGCTGCGCGCCCAAAGGGAGCCCGGCGAGCGACATGATCCAGTCGTGCGTCGCGTGCCACCTGACTCGCGATGAAGTACAGCGTCAGCTGTCGCGTTGACTTGCGAAGTCGTGAGCGACACGAAGAGCGTGGGACGATATCCGAGAGGACGTTTCACAGTGTACTTGACTGTTATGTGACGAGGTCAACGTAGTCGAACTGGGCCGCCTCGGGTGGATTGGACGACCAGAGACACTGGTCATAGATATGCATCGCCCAGTCGTTGCTGCTGTAGATGTAGCGACAGTTCGCATAGCCACCTCCCCCATACAGTCCACCGTGTCTTTGAAGCAGCGTGCCGCGGAGCGCATCGGTGGGGGCGCGAGCGGGCTCCTTGCGATAGCGGGCAAGGATGGAGTCAACGCTCGAGATAGGAGGCAATGCGCGCCTCGTCTTGGACGTGGGGCTGATGGAGTCCAACCAGCTACGGAGATCAACCGCCGAGAAAACGACATCGACGGCGCTATCGGAGGATCCTGAGTCCGAGGCACGAGCGCTGCGTGGAAGCGCCGGGGATTTCGGGAGAGAAGGCGGGCTCCGCATATAGTCGTATATGGATGACTTCGCCTGAGCAGTTTTGGGCTGAGGAGAGGGGGCGTGGCTGGATTTGCGCACAGCGCGCGTCGGCCTCTTCGTGCGTGCAGGATTACAGGAGCTAAGCTTCGCTCGAGCGACAGACCCGTCGTCGCTTGAGGGATGGCGATGTTCGGCCCAGACATCAGCAGGCCCCACGAGAAACTCTGCCGGAGGAGAATCTACCCAACGGCGGAGCGTGTCGTTCACTGTTCGGACAAGTCGATCGCATTTGGTTTGCGATAGGGACGTATAGCCAGCGAGGATTTGATCGAATATGCGAAAGATTACGAAGAGAGGATGTGCGCGAGACCTTATACGAGGCACCCTGGAGTATGCCTTCTTGATTGTCCTGATGGTCGAGCCTCGCTTGAGGTACATAGAAGGGCGATCTCGTTTGGCGATGTGCAATGGCACGAACTCGTATTCGTATTCCTGTTCAGGTAGTTCCTGGATCCATGAACATTGGGTCGTGACGACGGTTGATGGAACGTACTTCGGTGAATCGCTTCCTGTTATGTATGCTTGCAGTCTTGTTGAAGTCGGACAGCGCATTCATGGCGCCGAGCGTTTTCTTGGTGGGGAGTAGGGTCCACTCAGACCTGTCCATACGCTCGGCCATGTCGCTTCGGACTGTGGTAGAGGACGAGGTTTGTTAGCACGTAGCAAACGGGAGGGGCTTTGCGACGCACGCTGGATGTGGTTGAGTGGCGTAGAGAGATCGAGCTCTCCCTTCTGAAGGCCCCAGTAGTATTCAAAGTGCTCCATCTGTGAGGTCGGATGAGAAGAGGGGCTAACGGGTGCTGCGGAGTCCACCGACCTGCCGACGATAGTAGCCAGCGTCGAAGTTAACAAGCCGATAGTGGATGATGGGCAGCGCATTTAAGTCCTTCTGCGTCGATATAGAGGTTGAGAGTATTGAGGGGGGCATGTTTAGCAAGCAAGAGGAAGAGGGGATGCAACCAAGAAGGCGGGCGGGGGGCGAGATGGAAAGACAATGGAGTCGAGGACGAGCGCTGATGGCAAACCCGGGCCGGATGAAAGGCATCGGGCCGACCTCGGCATCAGCCGAACAACAGTCGAACAAAAGATTCTGAGACTTGTGCCTGCATATCCCCGCATTTGTGACCGCGCTGACCAGTGCAAACAGGCAACATGCTGGATGCTTTGTTCTTCCCTTACCCCATACGCAGAATGCATAACATGCATCTTGTAATGATCATAAACACCACCATATATAAAGGCCTGCTTCTGCTGGCGGTGGATAGCTCGTCGCTTCCCGTTCATGGTGAGACCTCATCCCCCCAGGTGCTCTATATGTGCTCACGAAATACAGGCCCCCTTCTCGGCGAATGGCTCTCAAGAGAGGCAAAGCGACTCCTTCGCCGACCGGTGTCGTCCGCGGACAACGTGCCACCAACAAGAGGCGTCAGACGACGACTGTTCCCCCTACGCCGAATCTCCGACGCAGCCTGCGGTCGCAAGCGTCAGCCAAGAAGACATCTGCTCGTGGCGGTCCTATCCCTCAAGAAATCCCTCCTGATGTGCCAGCTCCGTCGGTGTTTGTAACTGCTGAAGAGTCTCCGAGCCCCGTCTACCAACGCCGGAGCATACGATTGGCAGAAGCGCGCGCAAGTGGCAAAAAACTGGCCCCCAAATACGCGTCCTCTACTACCTCCTCAGACGCGCCGTCACCACGCCCTACGTTCGCGAAAATTCCGACGCAGATTTCGTTCCCTCCAATCTTGATGACTTGGATGACGGCTCCACAACATCCACTCCGAGCAGGGAGTCTACGCCGCTCTGCAACATTGACAATAGCATGTCACGTCCAGGCCACCAGCGTCTGATCGATAGATCTCCCTTGGGATATGTCTGCACGGCCTCCTTGCGCCACAATGCCAACGGCGAAGTGCAAGACTCTCATATCCTAGACCGGTGTTGCGCAGGCAACCGAAAACTCGTGAATTTGGCTCGATCTTGTCTACTATTGCACAGCACTGACGTCAATACGCATAGATCAAGGGATTCGAGACCGTCATGGTATACGAACCCGGTACCTTCAATGTCGACAGTCCTTCGAACCGAGTTTTTCGTGCGTTGCTCTCCTCTCTGACGTGTTTTCACTGTGCTTACCCCCGTCAGTTGCGTCCAATTACCACATCATGATGGACAAAGGGAAATGGGCGTATATTCCCAAGGCTGCAGATCTCGAGCGGTTGCTGGCCGCATTGAAGAAGGAGCAACTGGGGCCCATTGAGGGCCAGCAAGCGCCGCCCCCGCGTGGCCCGAATGGGTTCACGCATCACAAGGACGTGCGGCCCCTTCTTCTTTTCTTTCGCGCTCGCAGTGGCTGACATTCCCTCAAGGTCTTCCCCAACGACATCCGGGGATACCACATCGGTCCTTTCTCAACCTGGGATGACCCTGCCCTCGAATTCTCGCGCAAGCGCGAGGTTTACAGCACCGAGCCATCTCTGGAATTTCGGCCTCCTTGGAACACGCCGCTTCCGATCGTCGAACTGCCTTGCTCTCCTTACTTCGTCGCATGGAAGGCGTACAAGACGCTGCAGAATGAGGATGTGCACTTGCCTGCCCATCTTGCTACTGAAGAGGCGCTGCTGCGCAAGATCGGTCAGCTGATGTGGGACTATGGGCTTGGTGTTCCTTGCCCCAGCTGAAGGACTAATCTGGGCTCTCCGGTCTCCGTATCTTCTCAGCGCTGGCGCCACGACGACATCTCTTCCCATGAATCTCAAATGGTCCATGACTTTTCGCAGCTTCGTGCTCTCAACGCTCATTCACCTCTTTATTCCTATTTCTATTTCTCGCCTGTTGTATCGCCGTGGTCTCTGTGTTGTATCGCTACCTACAACACTCTTTTGTGTAATGACAATGTAGCATGCTTGGGATGTGGCATTTGTTTAGGATATCTCTGTTGCGCGAGCCCGCAAAGTCGTCGTTCAATATATGAAGTTGTAATGCGACATCGCATCGACCGGCGATGGCTACTTGGTTCGAGGCTGGAGTCGTGGAGCGCCGCACATAAACCAATCTTGTCGCGAGGGATTCGGGCAAGGTCAATGATATCCACAAACAGTAGCAATACGACGATTCGAATAAGCTTCATAGGGGACTCACGAGCTATGAGATCGTGAGGTCGACGTGACCGAACCTAGCCTTCTGTGGCGGATTAGAGCACCACAGACACTTGTGATAGACGTGCCATGCCCAGTCGTTGCTGCAGTAGACGGAACGCTGAAGGCCGTCGCTGGCAGCTACAAATTCAGCGTGGGTGACAAGCAACGTGCCGCGGAGCGCATTGGCGGGATCTCGCGCTGGTTCCTTGCGATACCGAGTGAGGATGGCGTCGCCGGTTGACGAAGGGTGTTGTAATTCGGCAAACCCCGAAATTACCCCTTTTGAGAACAAGGAAGGTCTGGATCGCGTGGTAACGAACGCCGCGGCGCGGGTGCAGAAGATGGCGATAAGGTAGCCTGCGAATAGATACAAAACTCGTACCAGGCTTGCTCTTTACCTCCACCAGGGAACTAACTGGCGTCGGCAGCAAACGCAGACGTGACCATGGCACCACTCACTTTAGACTCGTCTATCCTCGTCTTCGGTGGAGGGGGCACTATTGGATCATCTACGGCCTTGCACCTGGCGCGCAAGGGTTACCAGAATATCCGGGTGCTGGACGTGTACCCTATACCTAGCGCGCAGAGCGCAGGGAATGACCTGAACAAGATCATGGGGACGAGCCTCCGCAATCCCGTGGATAAACAGCTCAGTCGCGAAGCTAACGACATGTGGTAAGGCCTCGTTTCTCGTAAGAAACGGAGCTGCTACTCGTGGGACTCACCGAATCTCCGCCAGGTTGAACGACCCGACATTCTCCCCCTATTTTCATCGTACCGGACGGGTAAGCCAGTATAACGCGGGAGGTCGATAATTTGCTCACATCCTCACCGCAAGCTGGACTGCTGCGGGTCTCCAGAAGGAATAGAGGACTTGCGGAAGACCATCGAGAAGCTCAACGATGCCGGGCTTGGGCACACCGCCGAATGGCTCGACAATGAGGAGGATATTGTAACGCGGGTACCCTGGCTAGCTGGTAATGAGATGCCTGTGAGTGTTGGGTCGCACATGAGAGCAATCCTGAGTGAACTCCACTCACATTGACGTAGGGGTGGAAGGGTATCTACTTCGCCGACGGAGGCTGGCTCGCTGCCGCAAAAGCCATCAACTCTGTAGGCCAGGAGCTAGCGCAGCTCGGCGTGAAGTTTAGTTTTGGACAGTGGGTCGCCTCGAATACAAGCCCTGCGGGCTATATTAACGCATCCCAGATCTGGCGCATTTGAGCGTCTTCTTCTCTCGGACGACGGGAGTACTTGTGTGGGTGCGGTCGCAAAGGATGGCACGGAATATCGTGCCGACCGCGTCGTCCTGGCTGCAGGTGCATGGTCGCCCGTGTTGGTTGACCTTGAGGACCAGTGCTGCTCGAAGGTGAGCTGCTGCGCAAATGACCATAACTCTCGCTCATTGTTGCAAGGCCTGGGTCTACGCACATATGCAACTGACCCCGGAAGAGGTTGAGCAATACAAGGGATGCCCAGTCGTCTACAACGAGGACCTTGGCTTCTTCTTCGAACCCAACGAGTACGTCTGCGCACCTGAGGTCGGCCTCGTAGATCTTCATGGTGATCACCGCTCAGGTTCGGCGTCATCAAGGTCTGCGACGAATTCCCCGGTTTCTGTCGCTACAAGTTGCATCAGCCGTTTGGTGCGCCTGCGCCGAAGCCAGTGTCTGTACCGCGCTCGCATGCAAAGCACCCTACAGACACCTACCCCGACGCATCAGAGGTGACCATTCGCAAGGCCATTGCTGCGTTCCTGCCGCGTTTCAAGGACAAGGACCTCTTCAATCGCTCGCTGTGCTGGTGCACAGACACCGCGGATGCTAACCTGCTGATTACGGAGGATCCGCGTTGGAAGAATCTCATCCTTGCCACGGGCGATAGCGGGTACGTGAGGAGCCCCTATTGGGACGAGCAATGCTAAACTGCTGCAGGCATTCCTTTAAGCTGCTGCCGATTGTAAGCGATAGCTGTTGTACAACTAGAAGACGGCTTACCGTATCTACAGATCGGAAAACATGTTGTCGAGCTGCTCGAGGGTACGCTGCAGGAGGACATGCGTCAGGCATGGCGTTGGAGGCCAGGCTCCGGAGACGCTCGCAAGTCAACGCGGGCAGCCCCCGCCAAGGACCTAGCTGAACTTCCGGGCTGGAACCACGACGGCGAGAAGACGGAACTCAAGCAAGGGCCTGGTAAGGAGACTGCCCGGGCGGCTAAGGCAGCCAATGTTCTCGAGCCCTCAGGGTCGACGTGCTGTACGGTACTGTAAACGGTAGCAAGGAACTCGTTCACTTACTCTTCATCGGGAGGGACGACTCGACGAGTTGAATATCGACTCAATCCTGGCGCAAACTAGTACTTTGACTGCAAGCAATACAGAAAAACACCAATATGTATACATACTTACTCGTCGCTTCCAGCGTTCGAGCTGGCTGTTGGGCTCGGCGGCTCCGCTGGTGCCTGAGGTTTGGAAGCCGGCGCGAAACCGGGCAACGGCCCCCCCGGTGCATCGCCCCCGTTCTTCTGAGCTTCCTGAGCGGCGCGCCACGCGTGCGCCATCTGCAAGAACTTGAACGACGTGGGGTTCGCCTCGCGTTCGTCGTCGGCAAAGACAAGGTCCCAATCTGCAACGAGAGTCAGGGAAGGGGAAATGAGAGGACGCGAGATAGCACGTACCCTCGACCGTCTGGCCGGTTTCCTGGTCGACCTGGCGCCGCTTGCTGACGATGGGCATCATGCCCTGCACCTTCTTGATATCCTCCTCGCTGCCGTGCTGCTCCTCGAACGTCTTCCAGACCTCCAGAAGGGCGACACGCTGCGGCACAGTGAGCATATTGCCATGAAAGCAAGTATTAGACATACCTCGCTTTTGAGGCCCTTGCTCTTCAAGTCCTTGTACGCGCGGTCGAACACCTGTCTCGCCCTGTCCGCGTCACCCGGCACCGTCGGCACCTCCGCCTCATCGTCCTCCTCGTCTTCGTCTTCCCGATCCGCACGCGGTATAGGTATCGGCTCGGCCTCGAACAGCGCGTACGATATCCAGACCTTGACGTGCCCGCTGATACCCACAAGGCGCTCGTACAGCGCGCGCGCGTTCTCGCGCTCGCCCTCCTCGACCTCGAAGTCGATGTACTTCTTCCACAGAAGCTCTGGCATGGTGAGCGCGCTCTGGGAGATGCCGAGCTCGAAGATCGCACGCGCGCGGGCGAAGTCCTGCAGCTGCGTCTCGATCTCGGCGTACTTGATCCAGGCGGCTGAGTTCGAGGGATCGTATTCGATGGACTTCTCGAAGAGCTTGCGGACGTTGTCGAACTCGCGGAGCTGCATATAAGGCGTGAGCATTTGCGATGTAGAAGTTTCTGAAATTGAGACGCACGTCCTTCTCGAGCTCGATGTAACCTTTGAAGAGGGCTTCCTTTGGGCACATGCCGATGGCAGTACCAAGGATTTTCCGCGCTTGTGGTAAGTTCAGTCGCCGTATTTCGAACTTCGCGAACATAAGCCAGAGCTTCGCAAAGGTGAACTGCTTGTGGGGAACGACACGTATGGCCGTCTCGTAGATTTGCCGTGCACGGTCATAGTCCTGCTGTGTGTAAGCACAGCACTCCTGAAGCGCGAATATATAGACGTACCTTCGTCTCGATCTCCTCAAACAAGGCGTAGTACAACCATAGGAAGATGTATCGCCGCCAATGTCTCTTCTCTCCGCCGGGTGGTATTTGCGCAACCGCGCGCTCGTACACTTCCCGGACGCGATTCGCAGCAGCCTCTTCCTCTTCTGCTGTGCCCGCCTCCTCTTTGACTTCCGCGTACGCGCCCTCTTCGAGGCGAGCATAGTCGAACCAGACGTCGTAGTTTCGGCCGTCTTGCGATAGCTCTTCCTCGTACTGGATTCGACGTTTGCCAAGGACAGTGTTCTCCAGCGTGCGGCGGGTCCCATGCTGCTTCTCGAACTTCGTGTACGACGCGTACAGCGAACTTGACTTCGAGCGCGGTATCCTCTCAAGTGCGAACTATGACAAAGAGGTCAACGGGCAGTTCAGCGTAGTAAGGAGGTGGCGTACCTTGTAGATCACGCGTGCTCGGTCGTACTCCTTCAGACGGGTCTCCATCTTGGCGAACGCGTTGAAGACGGTCTGCGCCTTCTCGATCTGCTCCTCGTCGTCGCCGAAGAACTCGAGCGCAGTCTGGAATACCTCGCGCGCCTTGTCTACGCGCTGGCGCTCCTCCTCGAACTTGCCCCACTTGACCCATACGCGCGGTTCTGGGCGGACGGCAACCCAGCGCTCGTAAATCGCACTCGCGCGATCGAGTTCATTATAGCGCTCCTCAAGCTTGATGTACGCCTGCCACGCCTTGTCGTCCGGCTCCCACTGCATCCAGCGCTCGAAGACCTGTCGCGCGCCGGGGACATTCTGCAGCAGCTCCTCCAGGTAGACGTACTTGTACCAGAGCTGGTCAACGCGGGGGAGGAGGGTTACGGCGCGATCGAACAGGTTGCGTGCGTGGTTGACGTTGCGAGCCTTGAGCTCCATCTCGGTGTAGGAGAGCCATAGTTGGATGGAGCGCGGGTCCACGTCCAGAGCGCGCTCGTAGACGGAGCGTGCGCGATCGAACTCGTTCTGGCTGGCCTCCCAGTTTGCGTATTGCAGCCATTCCTTGCTAAAGGGGCGTCAATAAGGGGCGATGGGAAGGGACATGAGCACGCACATGCTCCCCCTCGTCCTCCGTATACGCTCCTCGAACTCTTTCCTCTTTCGACCGCGATATTCATGTAGTTCCTCGAAGTCTTCGACGCGCTGCTTCGGGGCGCGGAAAGCGGACTCTTGCCGCTCTTGAGCTTCGCGCAGAAGTTGCTCGGCGGTGATCTATTGCGTGTCAAATTCTATTTTTCGAGCCTATGATGATTCCCCTCACCTGTATCGCCGCTGGGGCGCGGTTTTTGATTCTGAGTAACAGGTAAGAGTACAGTGGAAGGGTAAGGAAAGAGGACATACCGAGGCGCTCGTCCGTCCTGCATAATGCTAGCCAGTAAGCCCTACAGAAAACTAGCACAGAAGCGGGCAGGGAATTGTGCTCGTCGTCTGGAACGTCAGGTCCGACGTGGTCAACGATGAGGTCGAGGACAAGAACAGCGCGGGAAAATATTGCCGAATTGGCGTGAACAGACTCGGGCCGCGCCATTCCGCTTGAACCTCAACAACTGTTCGCTCTCGCCCTCATCTCGAATCAGACGGAGGTGAGCATCCCGAGAAACATATGGACGCTATCATCAGGCGATACCCATTCTTCGACTAGCTCACTCTATGCGCATGTGCTCTCGATAATGCAGTACGCGGACAGTATACGGATAACCCTCGGAAAGCGCTATGGCAACTCTGGAGCCTATAGCAGAGATGTTTTCTCGACCGTATCAGATTTTCTACCAAAGCAGTTCTCTCCTAGCGATAGACTCTCTGGGTCAACCCTTAGAGACTTAGATCGACCTAATACTCTTGCTATCGACGGTCCCAAAACCATGAGGGCCAGAGAAGGGACAGCACCGTCGACGATGCTTCTCTCCGCGCTATGCATGCGTCTTCTGTGCCTGTTGATACGGGCTACGGACGGTATAAAGCTCGAAGTCCGGAGCGCCGTGCTCCCCTCGCTCTGCTCTATCTCGGTCTGCGGATACAAAAATCGATACTAACCCATGATCTTATCCGCTCTTACCACCGTCGGACTTGCCGCCCTCGTCGGTGCGGCAGACTGGTATACTGTCGAGTGGGATGCACCGTGAGTTCTTTGTACTCCTTACCGTCTGATGGTGCTCACGTCTGTGGCCAGCGAGTTCACTGCCCTCTCGGGTGATATGGTAGTGCCCGGAATTCCTTCTGGCGGTGCGGCTTTCCACCATCGTCGATAACGCCCATGTTGATCGAAAAAATAGGAACACCGTATGTCTGGCCTGCTCTCCAAAGCGACAACGGCGTTCTACAAGCCGTATGTGATGGGCGGAGTGGTACATGGTGGATCGGTGCGTACTCCTCTAACAACCCAGTCCAATTTATTATCTCCCGATACGCCCGCCTACAACGCAGTGCTCACAAATACATCGCAGGTGACGGCTTCTATGGCACGCCAAGCCTGCCGTGGGGCAACGGATTCAACGTGAACCCTGGCGACACGGTCCACTTCACCTTCACCGGGGTGCGCTGAGCACTTGATGAACGTTTGTCTGGACTCACTCCGTATCCGCCTACAGAACGGCGACACTTGGACTACCACCCTCGAGAGCAATGGCCAGACGGCGTCGACGACGCTTGACATCACTGGCAGCACGATGAACCGGTGCGCTCTCGATTCGTGCACTGCCGCCGGGTCCAAGGCTTGACAATCAACTATCCAGCGCGATCTTCGCTGTCGAGCTCTACGACGTCCCCTTCGACTTCGGGCCTGTTAGATACGTGAGCCCGACGACCGTACTCCTGTTATACGACACTTCTAACATGATTTCATAGAGCAACGTCAAGATCACCGCGACCACCGCCGCGTCTGGCTGGTGCGGCTCCGTCGCGCATCTCGGGTCCTACGTACGTGGTTCGCCTCTGTCTTCGTCGCCGAGCTCTGTCGATGTTGATGCTTGCTCTCTCAGAACTACACCTACTCCGGAAACACCGCCAGCGGCAACACATGCTCCATCGCGCAGATCGTGCAGAACAGCGCTGTCTAATGGGGCTTGCGGGAAAGAACTTATCTAAGTTTGTATTATCCGGCGTGGTTGAAATATCTGGCGTTTTGGAAAATATTGGGAGGCTCAAAGCATATGCTGAACTGGTGGAAGCCAGCAGTGACAGCCTTCAACGCTCCGTCCGTTGTACTCTAGCAACGACTGGGCGAGGCATATATACCACAAGTGTCTTTGGTCCTCCAAGCCGTGCCTAGGAGCGAAGTTCGACTATGTCGACCTCAGAGATCCATAGCGCGCAAGTCCTCTGCGAAGAGCACCCGAACGTCGTCGATGTTCGCCCTATACTTTGCCGCATCACAAGCTCTGGTGATTCGCTCTCCTGGCACACGGTACAGCTGCCACCCGGAGCAAGACCATGGACTATCGGCTCTTGCGGCGCCCTCCGCTCAACTTGCCTCTATGTATGCCCGGCCGACCTGACACCGCAGCTTGAGCGACTCATGCTCGGTAAACACGAGCGACGGCAAAGTCATACGCAAACTGGACCTCCGATATGCGCAGGACTTGCGTCTCAGTAAGGAGAGGGGATCAGCGGTGGCGCCGTTTGGTCTGCCTGCGCAGGCGCTGTAGTAGAGCCGACACTGCGTTTAATTCACGGATGCCTGTCTGTATAGGCAATCGTACCGATGGCTTCGAAGACGTGCCAAATTCTTCAGGTCTCCGACCGGATACAACCAGCTTTAAGCTGAAATAATCTTGCTCAGAACTGTAGCGAACCAGGCGCGAACTACAAGTCCGCGGATGTGCCTTCTTTGCCTTTGTTGTCGACGGAAAAGGAAGTTGATCCACCACGTTTTGTGCTATGGTCAAGGCGCCGGCCCTGTCCTTGGCAAAAACCACTCAGTCCCTCATCGTCTTCTACTGCTCACCGCGTTGTAGTCAACCCTCGACCTTCACGCTTGTCATCATGGGCGCATCCATACTCTCTACCTCCATCTCGACGCTGAAAGACATGGACGCGTTGCCGATAGTCGACTACCGCCTCGTCGACTTCGATACAGGCTATCATCGTCTTCAGGTTTGTAAATGCCGCAATGCAGACGACTTTGGCTTATCCAAGGACTTATCGGATGGAATACTTCGAGTACCACTGGGGTCTGGACAAAGGGGAACTCGATCTCTCAACGCCACTCAACCACATTCAACGTGCGCCACTTGGCTCCCTTCGCTTGTCGCAGCTCTAACGCCTCTCGATCGTAGTTCGCAGTGATATGGTTGAGTGCTTGAACGATGCTGACTGGACTCTTCTACCCACCAAGAAGATCCTCGACGCCATGGTCGCCCTGTCAGATTTCAACAAGACCACGGACTTGAATAAGAGGAAGCGCTTCACTGAGGTGAGTTCCTTGGTCGTCAGTGCATCTACCTGCTCACCATCTCAGATACTACCCGAACAAGAATACGAATACGAATTTTTACCCATGCGCATATCTCAGCGAGACCGCCCACAGCTCTATCTCAAGCGAGGTTCTACAACTAGGACGATCAAGAGAGCGTACTCCAGGATGCCCTGCATCAGGTCACGCGCGCATCCTCTCTTCGTATCGTTACGCGCCTACGACGACATCCATTCTGGCTACGACTCTATGCCGGAAGCCAAGATGGACCGGCTTCAGAAGATGCTTGCCAACGTGCTCTGGCGCTGGGACTCACATCCTCCTGTCGAGTTTCTTGTCGGCCCCGATGTCTGGCAAAAACACCGTCACCCCAGTAGTGACGATGGGTTCATCGCGCGCGCGCTGCTGAGTACCTGCAAACGTACGGACACGAAGAAGCCTGTGCGACGTGTGTGGAAGTCCAGTCGTGCGCCTGCACCTCAATCCAAGACTCGTCAGAAGGGAATGTCTGTATATGACCACGCACGTCAGCCGCCGCCACACCCCTCATCGCCGGTTCTTCCTCGGAGCGTCTGCGCGTCCGAGGCCGCGTCCACCGTCAGCGATGCTGATGTCCATGCCCACGATTTCTCGCCGGCCGATCTGCGCCAATGGTTGGACTCCATCAATTCCCAGACCGACACCACGACGAGGACCCAATCTCCCGCATCATCCGGCCGCGATTCTGTCCTCGCCCGCTATCGCAAGGAACCGGCCCGCAACCCCGTCCAAGTTCGTCTCACTACCTTGTATCATGAGGGTGGCCTTCTGGGGGGACGCGACTGCATCCGCCCCCGCTCCGTCTTTTGCAGCAACCTTTGGGCAAGGCATAACTACCAAGTCTGCCTCTGGTCGTCTACAGCGGCCCAATTTTCTGAAGTCAACCTCATCCCGTAAATAGGCTCACCGGCCGGTGTCCTATGTCCCCTTCTACCGCTACGCTCACGCTGGGAGCACTGACAGAGGCGATACGTTTACCATCGCGTCGATTCTGCCGAACAGCGCCGCGTGTGAGCAACTTGTCCTGAGTATCATCAAGGTGACCTTCGCGTCCATGATTTCGTAGCTTATCAAGGTCAAGGCGGAGCGTAGCATTGCAGCCCATTCGTCGTAATCGTGATAGTTGTATTGAGACATCTCGTCACTAGCGATACAACACAAGGAGCCAGAGATTGATAATGAGTATAGAAATAGGAATAAGGAAAGAATGAGCGTTGATAGGACGGTGCCGACAGTGAAGTGAACAAAGGAGCTATAGAGGACCCATAGACAGGTACACAGCCAAAGCGTCGATATGGGGTTAGGTTGTAGAAGTGTGAACTAGTAGCACTCGTCGGGAATACTAGCGTATTGCCACATAATCCGGCCGATCTCGATCACCAGATCCTCCTCATCGGCAAGATGAGCGGGGGCGTGTGCACCCTTTCGAAGCCACTTGTACGCCGTCCAGACGACAAGGTAGGGGGAGCAATGCATCTCGGTGATCGGCAACGGGTCATTCCAAGGCGGCGAGTACTCCTTGTGTAGGGCTCGACCATTCTCGTCGACGGAGACCAAGCAAGTGATCGGCCGAGTGCCAGTCCATGAGGACAGGGGAGCAGTGTGGTAAAGCCATGTCTCTTCCGGAAACACCTGAGGAGATTTGTGAGCGGATTGGCGAAAGCGAGGAAGGGAAGCGACACACATCCTTGTGGTGTGGAAAACCAGCAGCGTTGCGCCTAATCGGACCCTCCTGGCCGTCGGGAAGAGAAAGATACTCTCGCCTCAATGCGGTCAAGAGCCTAATGAGGACCTTTCTCTCGGGGAAAAACGTGAACTTTCCGCGATCCATCAGGACGTGCATACTGGGTTCGACTAAATCAGGGTAAGCGCATCGTCCAAGGACAGATATATCGAGGAAAGACTCACGGAAAATCCTGTTCCCCGTGCCGTCGAGGTTGAACGTTCCGGGGGGTAATGACAGGATGAGCTCCATGCCACTGATCTACCTTGAAGGTGAGCATATCTGAAGTGCGGTAATCTAGATTAATACGCACAAATTTTGGATGATTCCACCCATAAGCACGATTGGCCAGGTGGCAATCTTGCAAAATGCCATTGCTATTGTCGGTCCCAGTGACCACGTCGGTTAGACCCAAAGGCGATTTATCGACCAGACGCCAACGACGAGGCCGCCGTGTATCCCTATCAATGTTTCTAGGCGGAGTAGACAAGCGAGCCCGAGATACAGCGGATGAAGGGGATGGATCGTCTTCGTCAAGATCTGGTCCAGAGTCACTGTCGTCGTCCGAGAGCGTAGGTGTCGGCTTAGACGAGAGACTATAGGGTGTGTATCGGCGAGAGTTTGCGCTTTCTTGAGGCGGTTGTCCCCGGCGGCGCGAAGCAGGTGTGGTAGATTGCCGTTTCCGCACGGAACCGACAGCCGCCTGCGGTGTCGTTGAGTCGCTGTGGCCATGCTGAGAACTGCGAGTTCGAGACTCTTGCATGCGTTGGATTCGTGCACTGCGCCGAGTGTTGGCCTGTGAACAAGCGGCAGTCGTCTTCTGACGCCTCTTGCCAGTGGCGCATTGTCCGGGGACAGGGCCATCCGAGGAAGAGGCGTCTGACAAAGGGCTCGCTTTCCCACTCTTCCGTATCATCGGAAGAGATGAGAGCCTGCCTGTCGTTAGCTATTGTCCCAAACACCAGTGGCGAAGGGTCCCTCACCATGTAAAAGGACGACGGGCAACAGACTCCAACGCCAACTACTTATATGTGTCGAAGGTGTTTGTGACCACTCTAATATGCATGCTCTGTGTGTGGTCAAAGCATGGCAAGAAGAATGGATGCGGCTCCGATGCGTGCATGCAAGATCGGTTTTGGAAAGTCATCTCACAAGGCCGCGCGAGGTTTCAGAATGTTTTGTTCAAGTTCTGTTCAACTTTTGTTCGGTCAACTCCGACACGGGCCGGTGCGGATGTCGGGCCGGCCTTTGCAATCGGCGCCCGACGACCTTGTCCTTTCCCTCCCGCTGCAGCGCCTCTCGTCTCGCACTCATCTGCAATGCCCCACTCTGTTCTATCCACCTGCGTGTCTACTCAGAAAACCATGGACACACTGCCAATAATCAACTATCGCCTCGTCGACTTCGACACCGGACTCCATCGTCGGCAGGTCTCTAATCATCGCAGTACACACGGCTCTGGCTCATCCTGAGGCTTGTCAGATGGAATGTTTCGAGTATCACTGGGGACTGAAGAAGGGAGAACTTGATCTATCCTCGCCACTAAACCACATCCAACGTGCGTCGCCCAATTCGATTCGCATGCCGCAGTGCTAACGCCGCTCGATTGTAGTTCGCAGCGATATGGCCGAACGCATGAACGATGCTGACTGGACCATCCTTCCCACTAAGAAGACTCTCGACGCCATGATTGCCTTGTCGGACTTCAACAAGACGGTGGACGTGGATAAGAGGAAGCGCTTCACCGAAGTCAGTCCCACCCGTCGTCCGTGCAACCACCCACTCACCATGTCAGGAACTACCCGAACAAGAATACGAATACGACTTTCTGCCCATGTACATAGCCAAGCGAGAGCGCCCGCTGCTATATCTCAAACGAGGCACGACCACCAGGACGATCAAGAGAGCGTATTCGAAGATGCCCCGTATCAGGTCGCGCGCGCATCCCCTCTTCGTTATATTCCGCACCCACAACCACATCATCTCTGGCTACTCTTCTATGCCGGATGCCAAGGCCGACCGGCTCTCGCGTACAGTGCATGCCATCCTTCGGCGCTGGCAATCACAACCCCCTCCCGAGTTTCTCGTAGGTCCCGACGTCTGGCAAAAACATCGTCACCCCTGGAGCGACGACGGGTTCGTTGCACGCGCTCTGCTCAGCACTTGCGCGCCCACAGATGCGAAGCGGCCGGTGCGGCGTGTTCGGAAGACCACCCGTGCCCCTGCACCCCAGCCGAAGTCTCGTCAGGACGGGCCCTCCGTATATGATTACATACGTCAGCCACCACCCCACCCCAATTCCCCTGCACTTCCTCGCAGCGTCCACGCTTCAGAATCCGCGTCCACTACTAGCGACGCCGAGGTCCATACTCGTGACTTCTCGCCCGCCGATCTACGCCAGTGGTTGGATTCCATCAGTCCCCCTCCCAATACCAAGACAAAGATCCCATCGCCTCCCTCTTCCAGATGCGACGCTATCCTCACCCGCTATCGCGAGGAATCGGCACGCGACCCTGCCCGGGTTCGCCTCACCACTCGGTTTCAGGACGGCGGGTTGGTTAGGGGACGCGAATGCATTCGCGACCGCTCCATCTTCTGCAGCAACGACTGGGCGAAACATAACTACGAGGCCTGCCTCTGGTCCTCCACCGCGCCCCTCGCCACCGACGTCGACCTCATCCCATAGCAAGACGAGGCGTCGCATAGCTTCACAAGTCCCGCGTGTAGCTCGTCATACGGTGCAAGTCCCCGCGACGGTCGACTCTGCAACTTGCTATGCTCACTGCCTGCGTGTCGCGAATGACGCGACGCATGAGCGGTCACTCGCTCCTCCACGGCCGAGCTGTGTGCAATCGCCGGCTCTGCGTCTGCAGCGCATGGGCGTTGCTTACGGCGGCGAGACCGTAGACCCAACGCAGCGCGTCGGTCCGTGGGGCTGCACACCGGATTTGCCTTGTCATCCCTCGGCATATCCGCGCGATGGGAGGCGCGCTGTTGTCCGCCTTGATTCTAGACGCGGACTTGGGAACGACGAAGATGGCGGTGCCCGACCTGTTTGCGGAAGGGCCCCGACGAGCTGGAACTCGGCGCATACTTTACGGATATCTGCTTGCCTATGACCGTGAGGTGCTTCAGACAGCCTCGCCGACGTGCCAACCCTGTCCGATCGCCGACCGAATCCAGCAAGCTTCGAGTCTCGATACCGAGTGAGCTCGGGCGAGTTCGGCTCTCGCTCTGAGCGTCGACGGAGAAGGACGGGTGTGACTGTAAATGTTCGCCTTGTTCAGGCCCTGGTCTTTGTTGTAGACGGAAATGGAAATTGGACTGGACTGACGCGTGTCACGTCACCGTCAAGACCATCGCGCCTTCCGCAATGACCGCGCGGTCTCTCCTTGCTCCCCCCTCGTCCTCCGGTCACCCACAATGCCCCCCTCTATCCTCTCCACCTCTATATCTACTCAGAAAGATATGGATGCGTTGCCAATCGTCAATTACCGTCTCGTTGAGTTTGATACCAATCTCTATCGTCGGCAGGTCTGTAAACCTCGCGCCACCGCCGAGCCTACTTCTCATGCATGTTCATAGATAGAGCACTTCGAATGGTACTGGGGCCTTCAAAAAGGAGAGCTTGATCTCTCCACGCCACTCAATCATATCCAACGTGCGTCTGAGGCCACGATGTATGCCCGAGGCTAATGCATCCCTTCCCTCCAGTTCGCAGCGACATGGCCAAGCGTTTAGACGAGAACGAGTGGACTATATTACCAACCAAGCGAACAATCAACACTATCATTGCTCTGTCCGACTTCAACAAGACCGCAGACGTGCATAAGAGGAAGCGATTCACCGAAGTGCGTTGCCCGATTTAACAGTATACTCGGAATACTCATAATCGCAGGTCCTTCCTGAACAAGAGTATGAGTACGACTTCGTACCGCTGCACATCACCCAAGGAGACCGCCCTTCCATGTATCTCAAACGAGGCTCAACTACAAGGACGATCACCAAGGCTTACTCGAAAATGCCACGTATCAAGTCGCGCGCCCATCCACTTTTCGTCGTCTTCCGCACGGACCGCGATATCCTCTCTGCGTACTACACGATCTCAAAATCCGAAAAGGACCGACTGCGGGACATGACGCACGCTGTTCTCTTCCGTTGGCAAGATTGTCCCCCAATCGAGTTCCTTGTAGGTCCGGACGTTTGGGCAAAGCACCGTCATCCGTGGAGTGACGATGGCTCTATCGCGCGTTCCCAACTTAGCACCTGCAACCCTGCACCTACGAAGAAACCGGCGCGTGCTGTACGCAAGTCTACTCGCGCCCCCTCTCCTCAACCCAGAGCATATCAAGCCAGACCGTCAGTATACGACTACGCGCGGAGTCCGCCCCCTTGTCCTAACTCGCCCGTTCTCCCTCGCAGCACCCACGCGTCCTCATCCGGGTCCTCCGCCAGCGAGGCCGACGCCGAGTTCTCCGCCACCGACCTAAAAGATTGGCTGAGGTCTATCGAACCCGAGCCGAAGGCAAAGCGCGCATTCCCCTCCTCTCCTCGCCGCGACCCCGTTCTTGCTCGATATCGCAAGGAACCGGCGCGGGATCCCGCGAATGCGCTTCGCGTCTCGTTGCTCCTCGTGCTCGGCGGATTGGTGGCGGAAGGCAGCGACGGCACCAACAGGGAGGTTTACACCAGCAACGACTGGGCGACGATCGTCCACCGGACCTGTCTTTGGTCCTCAAATCCACCCGAGGAAGCCGTGGCCGACTATATCGACCTTATCCCCTAGCATGCGGGGCGCGCCTAGACGCCATCCTGGGCATTCTGCGTACCTCACTGTGCCGTAGCCTGTCGCCGTAGCTGACGGTCTGCCGCACTCGAACATGGTCCCTCGCAGCGCACCGCTACGCAACATGCAGATTTGCAGGGTGCGCGCCGCTGTACTCGGTCGGCCGATGCATCGCGTTTGGAGCACAAACACACAACCTGCCCGGCGACATCAAGGTCGTGCACTCTGCGCGACTACCGGGGCTCTCGCGATGTCGTTATTCTCTTGTCGACGTGCCGGAGGTTGGTCGACGTCGGATGTCCATACCCATAATGCCTCGCTAGCATGTTAGGGGACGGGATTGCACCCGCGACCGCGCCATATCCTGCAGAAACGACCGGGCCCCACATAACTGGAGCCTGCCTCTGGCCATCACCTGCGCCCCTCCCTGCCAAAGTCAGCCTCATCCCATAACAAGACAATGCGTTGCTTGCCTCACGAGCCCTTCCCGTAGCTCGTTATACGGCATCGCCAAGTAATCGCGAGGGTGGACTCTGCGACTTGCTATGATCGCTGCCTGCGTGCTGCGAGTGACGCGGGACGCACCAATATGTTTCTCCCGTCTCTACAACTCCCCCTCCGACCCAATCGCTGTTTATCATCATCCGTTCTGTAACGATAGCGCGCGGGATCGCTGACGAGGCTAGACCCTACGCTCAACGTAGCGCGCCGTCTGAGGGCCTACACATCGGATTCTCTCGGATGCTCGCGATGTAATGCGCACAGGAGTTTCCGTTGCGCTCAGAGGCGGGAATGGGAATGATGACATGGTGGTGCTATCTGTTCTGTCTGCGCCGGCACTACACTGGACCACGCCAGCCGAGTACCCTACAACGCGAGCATCTTCAGGCCAGGCGACGTGTCACACACGTCGCGTCGCCCACAGATCCTATCAGCCTTGCTTTCTGCTCGCGGTCGGGGTCGCGCGACGCGTTCTGCAAACTCCCATCAACCAGATCACCCAGACAGATGATGCTGGCGAGATTGAGTAGCATATCTGAGGAATACATATATTGCAAGCTAATAAAATATACGAGGCAAAGAAACTGAAAGGCCGCTCAGTTAGCCCAAGGTGAGCTAACTTCGCTCGTTGATAAGCTTCACGGGTTACGGTGAAGCGACGGTCCTGAGCCTGACGCCAATGACACCTGTGATGAATTGTCGGTGTTGGCTCGTGAAAGTTGCGAGCGCGTCCGAGCCGTGCCAGATAGAATATTGTCCTCGACGACTTCGAATGTTTGAGGGCTCGGAGGTACGGCAGAAGGCATGTAAGTCTCGGTATATTCCTTGTCCAGAACATCGCCAATGGCCGTTATGAGTTCGACTTCTTCCTGAAGATGACTGGGCGTTCGCGGGACTTCGGCGCGCGGTTTGCGCAGAGCGCGATAGGCGTGCATGACCATGAAGTAAGGGTGGACGGGCAGCTGAATCGTCGGAAGAGAGTCCTCGCCTTCGAACGGATATATGTGATCGAAAAGTTCATCCGAGTCTTGTGCGTGGCGGGTGATGAACAAGGTAGGTGACCAGGTGTCGTCGGATTTGAGTTCGCCCATGACAGGCGTGAATCGGTACTCGTACAGTCCGTCGGGCAGCGTCTGATCGACGTATATGGGTGAGTTGTGTGATCGAGCACGGCTGTGGCCACTCACGTGTGTATATATGACAAAACCGTGCTCGTTTGTTTCGACTCCGTCCGGGACCTCGACTTGACCGAGCGGAAGGCCGTGATTCGTCACCGCATGCAGCATGATCCTGAGGACTTCCAGTGAAGGGCAGAAGAATGCAGCGAAATTGTCGTGCGCCGCATGCATTGTCTTCGTCACTATACAGCTGTCAGTGGGAAGCCGATAGGAGTTGAGAGATAAGCCATACTATAGCAAAGGTTTCGTGGTGTGTGCAGATACAATGCTCCTGTCTTCAAACCGAGGTAATGCTCCACCAGCATAACCTACAAAAGCATTAATGTTCAGTGGTGGAGGTGAAGTCGGAGTCACATACCATATCGAGGGGCAGGGCGCGAGCCAGCATATGAGCTAGTTGCAATCCGAAATTCGCATTTCCTAGGCCCGTGACGACGCAGACGGCCCCCAAAGGCGATAACTTTTTGACGTGCTTGTAAACCTGTCTTGGAATTGGATCCTTGGGGTCGATATTCTGGAGCAACGTCCATATCTTGTGCAGCAATTCGTTCCCTACACAGTGAGATACAATCAGTTTTAGAAGTCATTCATTAGTGAGCAGAAACTACCTGCGAGGCGCTCGTCCCCCGCTACGGACTTTGGGGGCATTATGAACAGGAGAGTGAGGAGGGTAGGCGGTGGAGGTGTCGTATATTCTCGAAGATTTATATATAGATAGGTGCTCCCAAAGTATTCCTAAAGGAGAACAGGTGCGATATAGTACACGCAGCAAGATGGCCCAAGAGATGCGAGCTATGGCCATGCATCGTGGCAGGACAATGGCCTGATAGCGCACTGGGTTCATTTCAATGAAACTTTGTTCCAATACTTGCTTTCAAATCTGCTGCGGTAGCTGTAGGGCCAGAGCCGTTTGTAATGGGCCGCTGATGTTATGCACAATCCATCCGAAGGCCACGCACCATGGCCATCGGTATCCTGGCGGTCTCCTTGAGTTCTGTATGGCCTTCATTTATTCAGGAGATACGCGCTTTATGTGTGTTGCTGTGCCTCAAAATGTGGCCGATAAATGAATCTGGCGATGAGTTGCGCATGAGCAGGTACTTGAGTGGGCGGAGAAGATGGGATTGAAACTGGACGCGCGTGTCACGCGGTCGGCCATCACCGAGCCTGACGCTTCCATAGTGATCCCCAACGCCGGCTTCCGCTCTCCAGCTTCTCTGATTAACGATAGAACCCCGCCTCGAGCGCCATCGCGATCGTCGCGGGGGCCAACAGCCCAGGTAGTGAGTTGGCCCACCGAGTATGTCTGTGTCACGCATTTATGACGCGCCTGGCCAAACTGGATCTCCAAACACCTTCAGCGCGACCCATGGGGCTGAACTCGCCAAGTGCATGGTCTCAGCCACGATCCGAGGGCGATTTAAATTGGACTTGACTGCTCTAATGCATGACATCTGGTAGTCTCGTTCAACTCAAATTTCCGCCATATTGTCTAGTACTCTAGGTCCTCTATTTCAGCAAACAGTTTCCGCCGCACGCTCTTCGAGTCAGCGATGGAAGCCTCGGTCGACGAGAGCTCGGACCCGTCAGCTTCATCATCGCTTAGTCGCTTCAAAGGGCTCTGGAGGAAAGCGGAAGGTAGTTCCAGATCATCGATATACTGTCCGATTTCCACGATAAGCTGGAGATGCTTCGCAAAATAGTCCTGAAGGATAGAGACATCCTGCGCGTCCTCGAGAGCATCATGCGCGTCTTCGGCAGCATCCTGCGCGTCTTCAGAACCAGACTGTGCGTCTTCAGAACCAGAACGAGTGTCTTCGGAGTCAGCTCGCGCGTTCTCAGAGCTGGTCTTCGAGGATACGGAACGAGACTGAGCATCTCCAGAAACCGATTCGCCGTCGGTGTCAGAATCGGAGTCGGATTCGGAGCCAGAATGGAAGGCGGAACTCGTATCATCTGCCCTCGGGGGCGTGCGAGGGGCGGACGAGCATTTCTTGAGTGCACGGTGTCCATTGTAGATTATACACCAGGGATCGTTGTGCAAGAGCACCTCGGGAAGGTCGTCGTCGCCAGTGAATGGCCAACGGTAATGCTTGACTTTGAACTTGTTACTGTGTTCGAACGCGCCGCTCGGAGTAGACGTGCTTCCGTAGAAGACGGGCCTATCGATGGTGTGCTTGCGATTCCAGCGAGCGAGGGGAAGAAACCGATGCAGTCGGTGGAAATTCTTTTCGAAGAGCTAATTTGATGCATGGTATGAGTGATCGCATCTTGAAAGGGAGTTGCGACGCACCTGCTCGTGATGAATGTATCCTGCCGCATTCTCCGACGTATCCTTAATGTGCATGTTGATTCCGTTCTGTTCTGCGCCCTCTAACGTAGGTGGAGGCATGCCGTTGTTCTTCATCGCGTAGCGTGCAGCCAGGAGAACAGGCATAGGCGGTACAAACATGCACAGACCTGCATCCATAGCGGCGTGAATTTCCGGCTTCACTGTGTACGATGAGCATGTCGACCGATGTTTAATCAAGAGAGTACGCACAGTAAAGAAGATTCGCGCTGGTTCCAGAGTTGAACGCATCTCTGCTCATTCCACGAACACAGGCAATCTTTTGTGCCTATTGTAGGTATTGAGCGTCAAGTACATGAGTAAGAAAATATAATCACGCACAGTCAAAAGCTCTATAGCTCGAGGGATTAGATGCGCCAATTGTAACAAGTGCATGAAGTTGTCCATTAGAGTGATGGGGCATCTTGCGCCGTAAGGTTGAGCTTCTTCGACGCGCTTGTACGTCTCTTTTGGAAGTGGCTTGTACCGATATACATGCCCCGCCGGTGTGTTCTTCACATCTGAGTCCGCGGTCTTAGCATTTCTACCACCATCGTCCGAAGAATTGATGGTTGGGTTGTAAGGGAGGTCGTCCTTTCGCTCGGCGGCCACTTTGATGCGCTTGTTGGGAGCAAAAAGTGATGTCGAATGAGCAGTGCTCCCGTTCCCCGCCGCCTCATCGTCGGATGAAGACGTGTCGGAGAGTTCGACCAGGGCTGGCTTTGAAGCTTGGCGCTTGAGATGAGCTCGGGATTGTGGAAAAGAGACCTGAGAGGACGGCTGTTGCATGCTGCCAAAGTTTCCGTGTTGCTGACAGAGTCTATCCTTGGTGGCGGAAGGTAAGGAGCGATGGGAACATTGAGCACGATCGGACCAGGCCAGTCACGGAATGTGACGTCACGTGAGAGCCGCGTGGTGTTTCCGAAGCACGGGTAGCCGTGATGTCCCACGGGCTTGCACGCGTTGAGCTCTTACCATCATCATCTCGCTATGTCGCCTGACGCGGTCCCGCTCTCCGCACTCTCTTTCAGTGAAGATGCTGCCTGTATTCCTGTAGTTGAGCGCACGTTGCTCACTTTCGACGAGGCTGTAGAGTTTCAAGTGGTGAGCGATCCAGTCCGAGTGGCGAGATGCTAGTATTCACCGTTGCTAGATTTGGACTCTGGAGTGGTGTTGGGGAGTTGAGAGAGGAGGGATCCCTCTGACAGGCCCATTCAATCGTATGGAATGTGAGTCTTGTGTTTTTGAGTTGGTGAGCTGCCTTATCTAACCGGCGTTATGTAGTACGCGCCGACATGGCCAAGTCTTTCGACGAGGAGGATTGGACACTCATGCCGACAAGAAAGACTCTCAGAGCTATGTCGCACCTACTACGCCATAATGCCCAAGCGGATGCGAGCTCGCGAAGGAACGCCATGAAGGCGCGTGCTCATACAGCTCACTCCCATCTCATGCTGACACTCGATCTCAGGAATTCAAACCAGAGAAATGCAAGTACAAGCTCAAATTCGTTGGTCATCGCAAACCAGGCGATGAGCCAACGATCTACGCTGCCATCGGAGACGCGGAACCCACGGCCTACAAATATCCTTACAAGGATCTGAGAATTCGTTCCTGCGCACATCCCTTCATCGTCGTTTACAAGGCGCATCTCATAGCAACGGATCGGCATAATGGCTGGAACCATCACGCGCTCGAATCACTGCATGACAACACCTTGAAGATCAGCATGCGTTGGCGCGAAACGCCGCCAGCCCAGTTCAAATACGGCCCTGACTTCCCCCCCGAACATTGCCATCCTGGTAGCATAGCGGGCTCTGTCGACGGCTCGTCGCCTCGAAAGCGCGGATCTTCGGACCGTCCAAGTGACCTTCCTCCAACGAATGCGCTCTGTTCGCACTCTGGATCCCGCTCGTCGCTGCGCAAACGCAAACGCGAAGACAGCGACGAGGAGGTGGACCTCGAGGCGCCTCCCAGACTATGCGCCAGGACACTGGATACTTCGTCTCTGGCGAGCCTCTACGCTGACAGTACCGCGGTTGTGTCGTGGCTGGACATGCTCGAGCCCGGTGACGTCGACTATCGCTGCACACCCGAGTCTGCTATGGCGGAAGCGGACGCAGCCCTGGCACAGTACGTGCAGGAGCCCGCGCGCGATCCGAAGGAGGTCATGCGTACCGGTTGGAAGCCGCTGAAAATCTCTCGACCTTTGGGACAGGAGCGCGATATGTCGCGCTGGACCAGTTCAATGGCGGCGGCGTGGATTGCTGGTGTCATGATCTGGGGGCGCTATGATGACGGAAGTTCATAGACAGTGATGTATGGTTTTGCGGTTGAGTTTTGTATATGTACATTGTGCCGTCAAACATCCACGACACGACTTGTTTCTGCCTGATGACGCGCTCCCACAGGGCGACTCGACGCGTCGTTTCATCGAGGCGAGCGAAGTCATGCTCGCTGGAGTAGACATTCACGCTATGTACTTTACATGGGTATGGAGAAAAGACCGCTATACATACATCCAGAACTAAATCGGCGCAAGGTGGACCACGAAAAGGTTCAGAGCGACTGCTCACTCCGCCATAGCCGTGTCATTGTCGATAGCAGCCTTCTCCTCCGGGTCGAGCCAACTCTCCTCAACCGTCGTCTTGACCCGACGCACGTACTCCTTCATGTTTTCGCGATACAGCTGCGCGGCTTCCGCATTCGCGGGGCTGTTGGGGTTCGGGTCGTGCAGCAATGACTGGATGGAGGTGAGGATGGCAGCGACGTCGTAGGTTGGGGACCAGCGATTCTGCAAGATGTCGAGACAGAGCTCGCCATTCGCATACACATTGGGGTGGAACATGCGCGAGAGGAACTTGACGGTGGGTGGTTTGTTGGGGTAGGATTCGTCGAAGGTGAGGATCAGCTTGAAGGTGCCGTCTTCGAATGGCGTATCCGCTGTGGAGGCAATCGTTAGCAAGCCGCGTATGTAGCACCGCTTAGGGACGCACCTGGTCCGAAGATGACCGCGTTCCACACCATGATGTTGTCAGCGCATGGGCTGCCAGAGATGCCGCCTGGCGGATCGGAGGACAGGCGCTTAAAGTCCCGAATCAGGCGGCGGCGGCAGGCGGTACTCTATCTCTCGTCGTAAGCGGGAGGTCCAATGCGAAGGGCGACTCGTACGCACCATCGTGGGGGTTTCAGCAGGGAGAAGAGTACAAGGGCAAGTTCGTTATGGGAAAATGTGGCGCAAATCGCCCATTGTCAGCGAACTCGGCGTCTGCCGAGCGGGGTCAACCTGCGACCACAATAGTTCGCGCCTTGGCTACTCCCATAACGCACATTGAAACCTCGCTCACTTCCCGTATATATGCCTGACCCTGATAGCTGCCTGGTTCATAGCTGCCGTAGCTCGAATGTATCCTCGAGGTTTTGGGCCATAGGGAGTCTAAGAACTACTACTGCGACTCGTAAAGCATACGCCCTCCTCCCCTACCAAAGGGTATAGAGCAAGAACGCGTGAGTGCCAACAATAGTATAGGCGATTACCTCTGAGTTCTTGCCAGCGTGTTTACTGTTACGGTGGCGGGAGTAGGAAGGGCAGTTCTTAGAGTTGCACCCTTCACGATGAAAGCTTTAGGCCGTCGCAAGCGACTCATAGTCCCCGCCTCCTTCAGTTCGCGTCGACATACTGCAGCTTCACCAATGTAAGGATTATATCTATAAGCAACGAGACTCTGCAAGGCACGTCCTGCGCGCACACACTCCCTCGAGAAGGGTTCTCCAGAAGGTAATCACTATTAGAGACCCTTGTCTCTGATCTTCACTGACCATACTGGTAGGACTTCGCCGACTGAAAACCGTTCTTCCGAAGCCAACTCAATTACATCGATCCGGGGCGGGATTGCATCTCGCTTTCGAATGCACGTCGGCCAGCTCCCTATAGTCAAGTCGCGCGTGCATCCATTCGTCGTGTATAGATGCTAGACCTATCCAAGATGCTCAACCCCGAACAAACGACGACAGATTTGAGGTCATCGACATGAATGCCGCTCACCCAGCACGTCTCGCCTCCGCTATCGTAAGAGTGATCATGGTACCGACCTTCCCGGTGAGGATTGTCACTCAAGGAGCTGCGTCTGTGCTCTACGGGTACAAACAAGTGGTTTGTCAGGCAAGGGTTCTATCTGTGAAGCTCAAGAGGTGGAGGCTATGTGGCCGCGTCCGTTGGTCTTCACAGTACGGATGTTGCCGTCATTGTGAATGTGCGATAATTGAAGCCACGTGCGCCGCGTGGACAGGCTTGCTCCGAGCCTCCTCCGCGATAACTTGTCTTCTGACCTCATGCGCGATCTCACCAAGCTCGTTCTCAGTCCCCAATTGCCCCCCGCCCCTCCCGGACTCCTCGGCCAGGGGAAGAATGCACCGATCTGAAAAAGAGAGCTCAGGAGCCGCTGCTGGTCGACTAATTCCCGAACTGCAAGTCGTCTCGGCGGCCACGGACAGGTACCTTTGCAAACGACCATGTGTGCGAGATAGCCAGGCGCGTCATTCGGCCTTGCGATGGATGTGGGGAAGACGGAGACCCCGCGCAGGCGTTCCGGGGCTCACAAGAGACCCCGGGCCGGCCAGCTTGAGGAAGCGCCATACCAAATCCCCCCTTGCGTTCTCCTCCATCCTATCATCCCTTAGACGCCCATCATCGCATCTCGCACACTATGCCCGCGCCCACTATCCTCGTCGATCCTGCACGCGTCGTAGACGATGTCGATCCCCGCATCTACTCAGGCTTCACCGAGCACATGGGCCGCTGCATCTACGGAGGCATCTACGAGCCCGAGAACCAGCACGGCCTTGCAGATCCCAAGACGGGCTTCCGCACGGACGTGATGGAGGTGCTGAAGGAGCTCAAGATCCCTGTTGTGAGGTACCCCGGAGGGTGAGTTGAGCGCGATCACGGCTCGTGAATACGCCGATCTGACCACCGCATACAGCAACTTCGTGAGTAGCTATCGCTGGCAAGGTGCGCCCTACAACTATTATCATTGATCTGAGTGAAGACTCACGCGTATCTAGATGGCATCGGGCCCAAGGAACTACGTCCTCGACGCCCCGAACTCGCTTGGCTCAATGAAGAGAGCAATCAATTCGGCACGGGTACGTTCACATCATCCTCGCGGTCTTCATTCCGTCATTCTCCCAGACGAGTTCATCGACTGGTGCCGCGCTCTCGGTACCGAGCCCTACATTTGCCTCAACATGGGCACCGGCACGCTCGAAGACGCTCTCGCGTGGGTCGAGTACTGCAACAGCTCCGCCAACACGTATTACGCGAACCTGAGGCGCAAGAATGGACATGAACAGCCGCACAACGTCAAGGTTAGTCTACTTTGTCTGTACGTGACACTCTGCCGGTTCTGATGATGTCGACAGTACTGGTCGCTCGGTAACGAGGTTTGGGGCCCATGGCAAGGTGCGCTTAGCCTTAGGATTTGTGGAAGCTTATCGCTAATGTCACACCAGTTGGCCAGATGGAGGCGCAAGACTACGCAAAGAAGGCGTATCAATGGGCGAAGGCGCTACGCCTTTTGGATCCCAACATCAAGATCATTGCTTGTGGCGGTATGCAGTCGAGCTCGTAACCTATCGGTCGTCGCTCACGGCCCATCAGAGACCGGGTACGCGGATTGGGACCGCGTTGTGCTCAAGAAGCTGGCACCCGTCGTGGATTATCACTCCATTCACAGTACCTCGATGTCTTCTCCTGCCTTGCGGCGTTTACTAACTTGTGCACAGTCTACACTGTCAGCGAAGGAAAGCACGAGGTGAACGTGATGGGTCGTAAGTGGGTTCTCTAATCGAAGTAACCATTGGCTAATACGGTTTCATAGCCGCTGCCGCCGAGCAGGCCATCAACATTACCAAGTCGCTCATCGACTTGGCCAAGATCGAGAACGACCTCAGCAAGGAGATCACTGTGTACGTCTAGGTGTTTCCCCGAGGTTATCGTTCGTTCATCCATTCCCGGCTCGCAGTTGCTTCGACGAGTGGAACGTCTGGTGAGTGGGAGGAAGTCTCGGAGCCTTGGCGATGCTCATCACATGTATAGGGATCCCGTTCGTGGTAAGGCCATATCTGTTGTAGCAATCAAGGCGTCTCACGCGTCGGTGCAGCTCCGGGAGAAGATGGCGCGGAAGAAAAATACGACCTCTCAGACGCCCTTGGTAAGTACCCTCCGTGTTGACACGCTACCGCTTTCGCTCATTGTCATAGCTGTCGCATCGTGGCTAAACGTCTTCGTGCGCAAGGCCGACGTCGTGAAGATCGCTTGCATAGCTCAGTAGGTCTTCCTGCCCGCCGACGCTTGTTTTCGCCCGACTCACGTTCACCTCAGGTCTGTCAATGTCATCTCACCCGTTCGTGACTCTCCTCTGTCCACCATGGCCACAGTCTGACATACTCGCAGATCATCACGTCCCCAGAGGGCCTCTTCAAGCAGACCACTTACTACCCCCTTCACCTTTTCACGAACCTAATGCGCGGCGCTTCGCTGGATGTCTATGTCACCAACCCCACCCCCGATGATGCTTACACCGGCCTGACCGCGCCAACGTTCGTTCAGAAGCTTACGAAGACGTCGCCCGATTCCGAGAAGCTCACCAAATACGTCGACGTGAGCGCCGTCTTCGACGCGCAGGCGTCGGAGGTAAGGGTGGCCATCGTGAACCGGCACGCGGAGAAGGCGTACGAGGTGCCCATCAAGTTCGGCGTGGACACGAAGGTGGCGTCGGAGGTCAAGGTATACGAAGTGTGGAGCGAGGATCTGCGCGATAAGAATACGTTCGGGGAAGAGAAGGTGAAGACGGTGGAGAAGAGCGTGAGGTGGGAGGGCAAATACAGTCTCAAGGCGCACTCGTTCCAGGGTCAGTCGACTACTCATGCGCTTTTCTCGATGACGCTGACCTTCGTTCTTTTGCAGTTCTCGTATTCAAAATAGAAGCGTAAGGTCATTGTGTCTCGAGAAGGCTGGACCTTGTTCTCCGTTCGGACCCAAGCTTCTCTTCCTGCAATCGATTCCAAGTCTGTACCATGTGATGTATGTATTCATGCGAGGATCCATATCCCATATGAAGCCCGCAAGATCGAGAGCGCCCTGGCGCGTACCGCTTCCCAGCTTTGTGGCACCGGTCCCAGCATGCTCGCATCCCGGACTCGCGGACTTCGCCTCCTGCACGCTGCGCTAATTCCCTCCTCTCAATCCTCTTCAGGCCCTTCCTGTCAGGCACACCCGCTGCGCAGGCCTATCATCCGACACATGCCTCGGGCAGCCAGGCAATCTCGGGGGCTTTCCCTCCCCCGCATCCCTCGCCCCGCGGGGCACGCGGCGCCCCATCGCCATCAGGCTTCTTCATTGTCAACGCGCTTCGCGTCCCTTTCGCGGTCCCATGACCCATTATTCCGAGGACGGACCTGGCGGGCCGCGCGGTCTCTCTCTATGGGTCGCTATGTCACCGACCTGGGCAAGCGCCTGATGGTGTACTTAAGGACGAGGGCAGCTGACGGGGATTTTTCAAGCTTGCTGCTGCTTCACGACGTCGACGCACACTGACGACTAGCAAGGATGGCGCTGCTCTCGCCGAAAGTCTACACCTGGCTCTGCGGTTTGTTCGCGAGCTTGGGGAGCATCATCTTCGGCTATGATCTGGGTGTTATTGCGGGTGCGTTGTACAAACTTGCTTGACCGTGTTCGAGGCTAACTGTGTGCATAGGTGTCCTGACGGCGCCAGATTTCGTTGTATGTGTTGTGCCGTGAATGTAGCTGGTCTTCACTCAATGAAGGTTAGGCAACCATGGGCTCAAGATACGCCAACGATTCGTTGAAGGGCTTGATCACCAGTATCTTCGGTATGCCCCCTTCTCATACTTGTAGGCATCGCTCGCGTTTGACAAGTGCACACAGTGTTGGGTTGCTTCTTCGGCATGATCCCTGTCGCCTGGCTTGCGGACAAGCTTGGCCGTCGATATACCATCCAAGCAGCATGCGTGATATACATGTGCGCTACATAGTCGATCTCTCCGCTCGTCGTCAACTGACCACTCATGCAGGTTCGGCGGTGCCCTCCAGACCGGCGCGCAGAACATGGATATGATGCTCGCCGGGCGCTTCTTCGCCGGGTTCGGTGTCGGTATCCTCGCGGACCTCGCGCCCATCTACCAGGCAGAGATCGCGCATCCCAGTATGCGCGGCAGTCTCACTACGCTGCAGCAGTTCATGCTGGGCATCGGAGGTGCGTGAAGGGCTATGCAATTTTTTCCCTTTCTGACGAGGGCATATCCAGCCTTCATTGCCTCTTGGGTCACCTACGGCACTGCGCAAGGAGGCGCTACTGTTGGTACACAGGCCGAATGGCGCGTGCCCTTGGGCATTCAAATCATCCCTGCTATCCCGCTCTTCGCGTTCATCCTCTTGATGCCGGAGTCGCCGAGATGGCAGGCGGAGAAGGGGCGCATGGACCTGGGTGAGTAAAGGAAACCCTTGGCAAAGCTTTGTACTGACTTCGCAATCAGCCCGGGCAACCCTCGCCAGACTTCATGCCCACGGCGACGAGAACGACACTTTCGTGGTCGCTCAGATGGAGGATATCCAACAAGAGATGGACCGCGCCAAGCACATTGGGGAATCAACGTGCGTCCCACCCCCCCTTCCAACCTAAACCCCTCTCATTCTCACCCCTCACCTCTTCAGCTGGAAAGAATGCTTCGTCGTCCCCGCCAATTTCCGGCGCGTCGCCCTCGGCTTCATCCTCCAGTTCTCCGTGCAACTCACGGGCGTGTCCGCAATCCAATACTACTCGACGACGATCTTCACCACGATGGGCTTCAGCAACTCGCGCATCCTGCTCTTCCAGTCGATCAACAGCATCATTGCGCTCATCGGCGAGGCGTGCTGTGTGATTTGGGTCGATCGCACGGGTCGGCGGCTGCCGCTGATTGTAGGGAACATCGCCTCGGGGCTAAGCTTTGTGGTGGGGACAATTCTGATGGCACGGTGGCCGGGGACTGTGGACAAGTAAGTGGTCATGAGGATGGGTGTATGGACGTAAGCTGAACGCAGCTCGTAGCGATGCGGCACACTATGTGAGGGGTAGACTGCCGAGGGAGATCGTCCACGTCTGAACACGATTACAGCTCTTCATCGTCACGACCTGGGTCTTCAACTTCTTCTTCAGCTCATGCATCGGGCCACTCTCGTGGGCGTACCCGGCGGATATCTTGCGAGTGCCCCGGGATCTATCGTCTGGGACCTGCGCTAACTGTCCCGCCTCAGCTCAACCCGCATCCGCGCCAAGAGTACCGCAATCACCAGTGCCGCGTCGTGGCTGTCGAATTTGTGCGTCAACGTTATCTTCGTTTTGACTTCCCCGCTGATCTCTGAATGAACTCTTCCAGCATGATCGCTGAAGTCACGCCCGTGGCATTCGCGCAGGTCGATTGGAGGTATTACCTCGTCTTCGCGATCTGCAGTCACTCGAAGTGCGTAGAATCTCTTTCCCACATTCATGGGTACCCGCCGTACTGACTCGCCACCGCTCTTAGTGCCCTCTTCATCTGGGCCTTCTACCCCGAGACCACGGGTCGCCGCCTCGAGGAGATGGACGACCTGTTCACGAAGGCGCCGTTGTTCATCCCGGGAACGCAGTACCAGCATGTCGGCGACTACAAGGCGGCGGAGAGGCAGTTGAGAGAAGGTGCGTTATCGCGGCGATCCTGTCTACGTTCCCTCGTGGGACTTTGAGGCGCTCTTGCTGACACGGACTTTCAGGCAACTTCGTACCCGGCGCGGTCACGGAGAAGGACGCGGTCGTTGCAACGAGCCCGGTCACTAGCAATAGCGAGCTCAAAGACGATGTTGAGCAGCATGAGCACTCCCTTGTGGTGTAAGGGGCCACTTGAGGAGTTTCTCGCTACGCTGTTGTTAGGCCTGGGCGATTTGCTGGCCTTATATCTGACTGTTATAGCTTTGGTCTAGCTCCTCATTGTACTTGTATGTCACCGACTTTCGTGTACGCCAGTTTACGATCCGGCTCTGGTTCTTCCTGGTGTCGTGCTGCACGCGCCTCGAAAGTTGCCTGCTTCCACAGTTGAGATCGCGTTCAACAGCTTGAATTGGTCTTCTTCTCAGCAGGGCGTATACTATAGATTGGCGGCCGGTCGAGATGATGGTATCGCCAAAGTGTGCATGGTATGACCGCTACACATCAAGGGGTCGTCGCCGAACGCTCTGGCAATGGTTATTTCCGACCTGGTTCGTACCGTCACGGTATTGGGAAGACCAAGGAGAGATGCATACGGCAGCTTGATAGTGGCCTGCCCATGTCACCGCGACAGCGCCTCGCACCCTCACGCAGATGGTTCGACATCACACAACAGACGTTTGTGTCCGCGTAGTTGACTGCATTGGCCAGGCATACGGACTGTAAATACTTCGAAAAGTCCAGATATACACGTATCGTTTAAGAGCACAGAGGATGAAGGAGAAATTCTACGGAAGTCTGCTGCTATTGCGGGTGCCCCATAGGAGGATGTGATATTTCCACTCCGCCCATTGAGTGCTGGAGAAGCGTGACGAGTCTCGTTCTTGATAGATGGGAAACGAGACCACCGGCAGCCTCCTGCCAGTGCGCATAACATGTCGAGGGGAGCGAAAGGACTCCCGCGTGTATTGCGAGAGCGCAGCATCTGCCTCCTCTGTCAAAGAGGGCGATGTTGATCGAAGATTGGGGTCTCCGGACTCTACGCTGTCGGCCCATGCGCGTAGTGCGGCAGGATCGTCGTATAAGCACTTGTCAGAGGCAGATGCGAGAGCACGCGGGGACAGTCGAGGTGAGCCTCCGTCATCGGCCGCGTCGCGCTTGCGCTTGCCCAGAGATGTGGATGTCGGTGTCGATCGCGAGTCGGAATTGCTGGAGCAGCCCTTGTCTTTCTCTTCCACACGCGAGTCGTCTGCTTTGCAGATTTCGCGCGCCGGGCGACGAAAGTTGCGCCCCGCCACGCTGATTGGATGGCAGTGTTCGCTGGGGAAGTCGGGTCCGTATTTGAATTCGGTGGGCGGTTCATTGAGCCACAACCGTGCGACATTCGCGGTCGCGATATGCAGCGCTTTCAAGTCGCGGTCGTTGACAGGATGGATACCGTTCATCGTAGCACGTTCCACCATGTAGGTAACAAAGAGCGGATGGGCGCGCGACGTGACCTTCGGTAGGCCGTGATAGGGATATTCGAACGCGTTTGGCGCTGCGTTTCCATTGCGGACATATATTGTCGGTTGCTCCGCACCTTCACGAACGCGCATATACCTGAGCTCATACTCGTGTTCATGCGCGGAGAGCACCTACATGAACATGAGGAATTATCTGAGCTAGTTTAGTGGTTGATGAGCTCACCTTCATGATGTCCTTCCGCGAAGATGCCTTCGCACGGGCGTTATGCTTCAGGAGTCGTATCATCTTGTTGAGAGTTTCGGATGTGGGCATGAGCATCCAGTCCATCTCATGAAGTGGTTGCAGCATGTCGGAGCGCACTGTGTTCGAGTCAGGTTAGGCGCCGAGACGCGATGCATAGAATTGACTTGCTCTCGAGGCGATTCAGCGAGCTTTCCAGTGGCAGTTGCCCTCTAGGCAGTCCCCAGTTCCATTCGAGCGTCCACATCTGTGGACGATTAGCGTGCCATCCATGCCACTTTACAGGTTCGTACGCACGTATTGATAATCCAACTCCTTGTTAAACTTGACGGGGATATGTTCCGCCACTGGTATGTCGGCGATGTTTGGGCTCAAAGCCACAGATAAGAGAGGTACTGATGTGCTCGACATGGCGAGAAAAGTGTTTGCTCAGGGCAAGATGGTGGTTGGGAGAGGAGATCAATCCGCACCACGTTGGGATCAACAGCACGGTCACATGATGTGACAGGCTGTGACACGTCTTTGTTCCAACGGTCATCGCAAACAATGCATAGCCTAGTCATCCCTTCGTCTTGGTCTCCGATCCTGCGTTGCCACACGGCACATAAGACTGCTCGCGACCTTTGCTCTTCTGGCTTATGGCGGAACATGCAGGCCCGCCGTCGCAGGCTATCGCTCAGCCTGAATCGCCGAGCGGCCGCGGCACGAAGCGCAAATCGGCGCCATCGTTCCTGAAGGACTGGTCGGACTGCTCATCAGATGGAGGTGGTAGCATCTTTGGCAGCGCTGCCTCATCTGTCATTGGCGGTGCTAAAAAGGTCACCAAAAAGATACTCAAGAAGGTGCGCCAGATGAAACCGCGGAAGAGTCGCCGCAAGGGCGAAAAGGAGGAGGATTTGGCGTATAGTCAGGTCATGGAAGCTACTGCAAATGCCACTTCGAAAGTCCAGAGTACACCGATTGGACATCAACATCGCTATCGACGCATTCCGGAGTTCACCTACGAGACGGTGGCAAGGGTTCAACCGGGCGGGGCGCGTTGTCCTATTTCTCTCATGGACAACTCCATGCGCTTGCTGCAGCTGGTCCACCTTGTATCTCGTGCCACTGATATGAATATCGTATGTGAATCGACCATTTGCCTGCACATTGCGTCTGACCCTTCTCTGAGTCTGAACGCCTTGCATGCATACTTGGGCTGGAAAGGGACCATTTCAACTCTGGAACGAGTGCAAATCTCCTTTTCAGTAAGCACCTTGATATCCTGATCTACACACCGCTCATATGTTCCTCAGTGCAACGAGAATTGCACGTCGCGTTCGACTCAGATCGTTTCATTCTTGTTCCGTCTTGGCACATTCTCCGAGCCATAAAGTCTGCCATCTTTAACCACGGAATTCCAGAACTTCAATACCACTCTGCCGAACACGGGATCAACGCGAAAGTCAGGCGCCGACGGGTGAACAGGGCGGGATATGTTCATCATGAAGAAGTAAGTCCGGACTTGCTTGCGCCGCTCGCAATGATCGATCTTCCTCAAACAGGTGTTTACCCGGCACTTTGCACGCGGTTACCGTATTGTTCCTCTCAATGGAATGTGGTCCCCCGACGAGCCCATCACGAGGGACCCGCTCGATAACGACCCTGACGACCCTAGCGATCTCGACGGCGACGTCTACGAATGGCCTTTCACTGGGGATGACGAGCTGCCCATGATCTTCCTTCATAACAGCCCGCAGCTCGTCGTCTGGAAGTCATATACGGCCATCAAAGCCCAGAGGGAGAAAGAGAGCTCGAGTAAAGACGGCGGTCTCAAGAAAGACACCAGCATCGACGACACCGACGACCGCGAGGACCACGATGAAGCTCTTGTCACTGACACCGACGGCCGCGCGGACGACGCTGTAGCTCTTGTCACAGCACAAGACTTCGTACAGCACAAGCTGACAGCCATTTACGAGATCGGTCTTTACATTGAGAAAACGCTCCACCTGCCCACCAATTTCCTGCAAAGCCCTGGTCCTCGAAGGCCGTCTGAGCAGACCCTTGCGGAGGATCTTCCGGATGATGACGTGCTAGTGTCAGACGAGGAGGTTGTCACTGATGGGATGAGCCGATCCCTGCATGAAGCCCTCAGCGACGCCGCAGATCCAGACCTTTGATCTTGTTTCTGCAAGACGTCGAGCTTACAGTACCAGATGTACTGCCACTGCTGCGAAGCGTGGTGAGATGGCGAAGACCCATTCGAGCCATGTATCTTTTGAACCAGTATTATTCCTATAGAATTTCAATGCATCAAATCACCCTTCCGAGGCCGCGCTGGCTACATGAAAGAGTAGGTACTATGAGCGCAAGGGCAGGCAAGCCAAATGCGAGTTGGCGAGCCGGTCCGACCGAACCGCGGGAACATTGACAGACCGGTCCGGAGCCAATGAACTCAACCCGAACCTGCCTCTCGCCGCCAAACGCCCGACTGCAGGTGCGTGAGGGTTCGCACTATCGCGCGAACTGACAATTCCCTATTCTTTCTACATGCTTTCGACGCGCTTTCCGCTCTTGCATGTCACTCGGGAGTTGTACAGCGTGTGGACTGCGTCCGAGTCGCTGGCAGCGGCAACAACCGTAACGCCTAGGAAGGCAGGGAATTCATCTACCTGTACCACCACCGCGGAACTTCATTGACCTGTGGGTGTACTTAGTGTATCTTTTTGGCCTCATTGAAGTCAGACGTAATCGAGGTATGTCGCGTACCCGCCAGTATTTGGTGCAGTGCCTTCAAAGCTGTTCTTACCTCGTTCTGACTCAAAGCTAGGCAGGTTCCGTACTTTACGGCATCTTTTTGTTCGCTACAGAGTGTTGCGCATCGCCTTTTTTGACCCTTTTTGCTGAGCATTCAAAGCATCGAGCGCTTCCCCGCCACACCATGTGGGCTCACAAACCTTGGCCACGTTCCGCTTTCGCCGCCCTTGGTATAGCTGTTGAGCTATGGTGGTCTATTTTTACTTTATGACAACAAGACGCTTTCAAGTATCTCGACGCTGGCGCTTGTGCGAGTCCTCTATCTTTCCCTCAACGTCCAGGAAGACGCAGTGGCAAAGTGCATTTTCATACGCTGACCCATGCCTGTCAACTCCAAGATAATCGCACAGTGTGAAGGTGAGTCTATCGTCGGAGATGAGAAACTCACTTCTGCTGACTGCGTTGTAGACAACGCCGGAATAGATGCTCTCTGGACATCGCTCGAGAATATAGACCCCAAAGACCCAATTCCCCGACGAGTTGTAGATGACGTGCGGAAGATGTCGCCTCTTGGTCTAATCTGCGTTGTCACCTGGTTTGGCAATCAGCATCTCGCCCTGCAGCTTTGCCACATCCTCGCTCGAGCCTTGCCACCAGGTATTGTACGCGAATTTCACGCTCTGGATTTCTTGGGATCGCTCCTCATACGACGAGACAGGTGAAGCTAGTCGAGCACTTTCTCGGCCTGCCGTACGGAGCGTTGTACCTTCACTCTCCACGGAATATATACCTTAGTACGTCGCCTTGCCTTCGCGTCCTTTGCTTATCCCCAGTTCTATGCAGTGCGACCGACTATGCATGCCGCATTAGATAGCGATGCCGCCTTCTTATGCCCCACACGAAAGGTGCTTGAGACAATGCTGCACGCAGTACGCAACCACGGGCTCCCAATGGGAGAGACGGTCGTACCCGCGGGCGTCGAGACAAACGAGAAGGGCTTCGTCAAGTATACCTATGTCGGTAACCCAGATTTCCCGTACCTCTATGCTCATCACATCCCAGACCTTCCCCGACGGCGATTACGAGTACCAATACGCGCCCATCATGGGCCGCTCGAAGAACTCGTGGACGCCCTCGACTCGAATCCTGCGGCGCACCCCTGAGGGTATTCATCATCACAAGACGCCGTTTACCGGCGTCCACAGCATGCCCTGGGTCAAGATTCACATCCACCCGTACTTTGCGGTCGTGCGCGGCCATCGCGCTCTGTCTAGGACGCGCGACGGCCCTGTGACAACGCCTGCCCATCTTGCTCGAGAGGTTGAGCTCATTGGGCAGATCGGCGCAGTCTTGGACGAGGTTTACCACTCTGAGTACGAGGAGGACGATGAACCTGTGAAGTCGCCTGAGGTCGATCCGGCGTCGATTTTGCCCGAGAGACTCCGTCCTCGTCGTGGACCTCATGCTACTGGTCCTGCTGGCCACTAATTCTTGGTGTTCAGGTGTCCGTCGTCGGATATACGCTCTCTTCGGCCCCCTTTTGGTGCCTTGTAAGATGACAGACTGTATTATGCAGTCTCGCAACGTATAGATACTGTGACATAGACGTAGCTTAGACAATAATCATAATGTTCAGAATCTAGGTCATCCACGAAGTCTCGCTGGCGCCGTCTCCATCCCCGAGAAGGAAGAGAGTAAAACGCCCCGAGCACTTGCCAAAAAGTCCGCAGGCAGCTAGCACGAAGAAATTCGGCCGCACGAAGAGGATATGCGTTAGCATGACTACGCCCGGCAGGCTGATCCGATTCTGCGCAGGCAGGCTCGGACACTACCAACGAGATATTCTGTACCTCCTCAAACCCTTGTTGCCGTACACTGACGCCCTTACGCGCGGACAACCTCAATGAAAATGAGGTGATCCATATTTGACCAGCCTCGCGGCGGAAGATGTATAGCACCTAATTCCCCCTTCAGGATGGCCGCTGCTCTGATCGACACTGTCGCTGCTTTGACCAAATCTATTGAGAAGCAAACTCGCCCGTATACTTCAGGGGCGGAAGACGCGGACGTTACAACGAGCCCGGTCACTAGCAATAGCGAGCTCAAGGACGATGTCGAGCAGCATGAGCACTCCCTTGTGGTGTAGGGTGACGGTCGAGGGGTCTCTCGCTACGCCGGTGTTTGACCTTAAGTGGCTTGCTGACCTTGTGTCCTGCTCTTTTATAGCTTGGGTCTAGCTCCTCATTGTACTTGTATGTCATCGACTCTCGTGTGCGCTATTTCACGGTGCAGCTCCGTTGCTTCTTGAAGTATCACAGTGTATTGCCTTGCGATTGTGCTGCACGGCTTGCAAGTCGCGTGCTTTCAAAGTTGAGAACGCGTTGACACCGAACAGTTTGGTTCGAGCTCCCAGCAGGTCACAGTGCATGGTATGACCACTATGCCTCAAAGGTGTCGTCGCCAAACGCTTTGACACTGGTTTTTCCTGACCTGGAGTCGGTGCACCAATTTGCAAGGTATACGTGCTGTCACGGTACATCCTTCAAGAAATTCTGATATACACATATTGTTCGAGCGCGCAGAGGCCGAAGGGGCAATTCTACGAAAGTCTGCTATTATGGGCACCCCTTAGAAGGATGTGATATTTCCACTCCACACATTGAGTGCTGAGGAAGCTTGTAAATGGGAAACAAGACCACCAGCAGCCTCCTACCAGTGCGCATAACATGCAGTGGGTACGAAAGGACTTCCGCGTGTATCGCGAGAGCGCAGCATATGCTGCCTCTGCTGAAGAGGGCGATGTTGTCGTATATTTCGGGCTCCGGAAGCCACGCTGTCTTCCCATGCGCGGAGTGCAGCGTCGTTATCGTAGAAATAGTCGGCGGAGGTAGAAGCTAGAGCACGCGGAGACAGTCGAGGTAAGCCTTCGTCATCGGCCGCTTCGCGCTTTCGCTCGCCTAGCTATGTACATGTCAGCGTCGATCGCGAGTTGAGTTCGCTAAGCGCCTCTGAACGCGCTTCCTCTCGTGCATGCCTGCAGTCGCGCCGAAGTCCGACAAGTCCACGAGCGCCTTGATCTTCTTTGTGGGAAAGATAAGTCAGGTCAGAGTCATTCAGGCGGTCCGCCATGTCGCTGCGCACTACCGTCAAGAAGGATCAGCAATATTCTCGTGAACGAGTCTTGGCGACGCACACCGCTGAATACGGCGTAGAAAGATCGAGTTGTATCTTTTGCAGACCACAATGGAAATTCCATCTGGTGAATTTTGTGAATAGCCCAGACGCCGCGCATCGCAGGGTCGTTCAACCCTGTCGACGATGGTAGCCGGCATCGAAGTCGAACAGACGGTAGTTGATGATAGGCAGCGAGTCCATCTCTATCTAAGTGGACATAGAAGTAGATTGTATAGCGGAGGGCATCGTAGTGGAAAGACAAAGTGGACCGGCGGTCCATCGCTGCTGGCAAGCACGGGCCTGATAAGGGCACCGGCCCGGATCCGACGAACAATGGCCAAACAAAGGGCGGTCGCGTCTGCCCCGGGCTCAGGCGCTTATCCCTTCGTGACACCCGGACATAGCGATGCGGCGTGTAGCAGTAGATACTCGTACTAGATGCACGACGTTCATGGCGCTTGGCGACCTGAGTTGACATCCCCACCCTCGTCGACCGACCTCTTGCGCGTATTCGACAAGCGACTGTCGACACCGCAAGAGAGCTGGGCCGCGTATAGATTCCCAGCAGACGCGCGAAGTTGGCGCCGAGGACACGGTCTTGCTGTCGTCGGGTGGGCATCTCCATTGCGTGAATGTGCTGCGTACGCCATGGCCCAGCCGACCGAGGATAGCGGCGTGCCCAAGAGGCTCGCGGATCTGCAGGGTCCGTAGTCGTGCGCCGCGAGGAACCTGGATCGCGCTGAGAAGCACGTCGGCCACGGCGATACGCACTGGCACGGTCAAGTGTCAAGTATGCAGACGGCCCAGAATGACATCTAGGCGCACCTCGCATGCTAGGGGATGAGATCGATATAGTCGGTCCTTGCTTCCTTGGGTGGATTGGAAGACCACAGACAGGTGCGATAGTTGATCGTCGCCCAGTCGTTGCTCGTGTAAACCTCCCGGTTGGTGCCGTCGTTGCCTTCCGCCACCAATCCGCCGAGCACGAGAAGTAACGAGACGCGAAGCGCGTTCGCGGGAGCGCGCGCCGGCTCCTTGCGATATCGAGCAAGGACGGCGTCGCGGCGGGGAGAGGGGGGGAATGCGCGCTTCGGCTTGGGCTCGGGTTTGATAGAGCTCAGCCAATCTTGCAGGTCGGCTGCCGAGAACTCAACGTCGGCGTCGCTGGCGGAGGTCGCGGATGAAGAAGCGCGGGAGCTGCGAGGAAGAGCGGGGGATCTAGGGCGAGGGGGCGGATTCCGCGCATGGTCATATATTGACGGTCTGGCTTGAGTTTTTGGTTGAGGAGAGGGGGCACGGGTGGACTTGCGTACAGCGCGCGCCGGCTTCTTCGTAGGTGTAGGTTTGCAGGTGCTGAGTTGAGTACGCGCGATATAGCCATCGTCACTCCAAGGATGGCGGTGTTTTGCCCAGACGTCGGGACCTACAAGAAACTCGATTGGGGGACGATCTAGCCAACGGTTGAGAACGGCATGCGTCATGCCAAACAGTCGTTCCTCCTTGGCTTCTGGTATCGAGTCGTACGCAGAGAGGATATCATTGTCCGTGTGGAAGATGACGAAAAGTGGATGGGCGCGCGACTTGATACGTGGCATCTTCGAATAAGCCTTGTTGATCGTCTTTGTAGTCGAACCTCGTTTGAGATACATAGAGGGGCGGTCTCCTTTGGCGATGCGCAGCGGTACAAAGTCATATTCATACTCCTGTTCAGGAAGGACCTGTGATTATGAACATTCTGATTGTATCATTGGTTCGACAACGCACTTCGGTGAATCGCCTTCTCTTATGCACGTCTGCGGTCTTGTTGAAGTCGGAAAGAGCATTGATAGTGTCAAGTGTTCGCTTAGTTGGTATAATGGTCCACTCTTTTTTGTCTAAACGCTCGACCATGTCGCTGCGAACTGGAGGGAAGGGATGTGTCAGCATCGGGCAGACGATATGGCCTTGGACGCACGTTTTATATGGTTAAGTGGCGTGGAGAGATCAAGCTCTCCCTTCTGGAGACCCCAGTACCATTCAAAGTGCTCTATCTGTGAACATACATGAGAAGTAGGCTCGTGGGTGGCACGAGGTTTACAGACCTGCCGACGGTAGAGGTTGGTATCAAAGTCAACGAGGCGGTAATTGACGATTGGCAACGCATCTATATCTTTCTGGGTAGATACGGAGGTGGAGAGAATAGAGGGGGGCATTGTGGATGACTGGAGGACGGGGCGCGGCAGTGGGACACTGGGAGGGAAAAGACAAGGCAGTCGAGCGCCGATCGCAAGCTCGGCCCGGAAACCCGGGATACCGGCGCGACTCGGGATCAGCCGAACAAAAGTTGAACAACACAATGTGAGACCTCATGCCGCCTTGTGTTTATGACTTCCTAAAACCGATTAAGCATGCATAGATGCACTGCTTTTTCTCTGAATGGACCGCGGACAGCATTCATCCTGACATAGACATAAACTCCGTCGGCCTATAAAGGTAGCATGAGTGGGCTCTCATCGGTCCGCTGCGCGTCGACCTCTCTACATGGTGAGAACCTTGCCACCTGTTGCTCAGCGAGTATACTAAGAACCTACAGGCGCTCGCTGCCGAAGATGGTCACGAAGAAACCCAAATCAGTCGCTGGTGCCGACCGCAGGCAGCATGGCACTGGCAAAGGTCGTCAGAAGACCGCCGCCACCTCGCCACTCAATACTCGTCGTAGCCCGCGGCTCCTAGCGAGGCTTGTAGTCAACGACAAAGTGACCCTGTTAAAGCCGCCTCTATCCCGCCATGACGCACCGGTCCTTAGAGCTCGCGTGGTTCCTCGCAATTACGCCTCCTCAAGCACCTCCTCCGACCCTCCGTCTCCTCGACCAACATTAGCGAACTACGACTCCAACAGAGAATACTCACCCTCTGAATCGGGCGATCAGGAAGACAACTGCACGGCCGACGACGGATCTACGCCTCGCAAGAAGATCTTCCTACCTTCAAGGAGGCCAGGCAACGACGAGTTGGCCGCCATATCTCCTAAGGGCCATGCGTGTATAGTCACTTTGGAACACAATGGCAATGGCACTGTCGAGAACTGTCACTTGCTCGATCGTGCTTGTGGGGCTGACCCAGATATCGTGAGTCTCGCATGAGGTGCTTATCCTCCCGTCCATGCTAAGACATGTTTCCAGGTCGAAGGTATGGAGATCATCATGGTCATGGAGCGCGGCACTCTGGATGTCGATTGTCCGACGAACAGGGTTTTCCGTGCGTTCTTTCTTCACTTGCCAGCCTCCTCACTTTCTGACCCCCATCAAGTCGAAAGCAAGATGCACACCGCGTTCGACAACGGGAGATGGGTGCTTCTTCCCACCGTGAGGGACCTCAGGAGAATGCTATCTGCGCTGCGGCGTCAGAAGCTCGCGCCGATCGAGGGTCAAAAGCAGTCGCCGCCACGTAACTCAATGGGCTTCACTCACCACAAGGACGTGCGTCATTCTCTACGTGCTCCTTCCCGACAAAGTGCTGACACAGAGTCAAAGGTCTTCCCCAACGCTATCCGGAAAGTTGACATCGCCCCGCTATCCTGCTGGGCCGACGGTCTCAAGATTTATCGCGAGCGCTATGTCGGCTGCCCAGAGCCGGCCATCATGTATGGCCCGCAGCCTTTCGAGAAGCCCCTTCCGACCATCGACGTGCACTGCAACCTCTACTATGTTGTGTGGAAGGCGTACAAGACACTACAGGATCGTAACATCCACGCTCATGCTCGTTATTCGGTACAGGAGCGCCTGGTTCGTCAGATTGGCCAGATTATGTGGGCGTATACTCGCCAGGACGATAAGTAGTATACATGCTACGGCTGGCGCTCGGCGCTGGCGCCTCAACAGCGTCCTCATGCGCGGACGACCCCAGCATCTACAATCCTAAACTTATGTCTATCTCTATTGGCGTCCTATATGTGTGTCTTCCCGGCCCTTGTGTTGTACTGCTAGCCACGACACCTCGATATACTATTTATCACGTACTGTGGTACAACAATGGAAATCAGTTCGCTTCAAGATACAGATACCAAAGACGCGCAAAAGGCATGAAGGAGCACGTCAGAAAGTTCAGGCCTGGCGCACTTGACTTCCTGAGACGTCGGGGCGGGCGTGATTCGTGTGCTTACACCTCTGGGCTCAGTACGACCCACAGCATGCATGTTCTAGGTTAGCATTTGCTCGCTCTAACATTCAGGTTTGCCGTGTCGCTCTGGTAAGGTGTATTTCTTGGTATACTTCTAAGTCTAAGTCTACACGAGCGACGTCGCCGCGTTTGCCATAAAGGACGCCATATGATCGGGACTCGAACGTGAAAGCATTTAAGCAATCAGAATTGCCATGCCGTACCACGTGCAACGCTATTCGGCATTTAGTCCGACGTTATCGTGGCTCACCGTCGCGTACGACGTTCAGCATCTCTTCTCCGTCGTTCACGTCTACCTTGCGTCGGAAGAAATACACTACTCCCTTGAACATGACTTGCCTAGCAGGCCATCACCTACCTGCAGATCGCATCTGATGCTTGTCAGCGAGTCCGCCGACCGTGGATTTGTCGTTGCAGCCGGCCATATGCGCGAGTAAAGGCACCAGCGCTATCTTGCGCGGAACTTCTACCTTCCTCCGGTCGTAGTACACCATGGCGAGCGATAGATTGCCTAAGAACGTCGAGCCCGTCCACTATGACCTTGTGCTCCGCACCGATCTCGAGGAGAAGGCGTACTATGGCGTCGCGAACATCGCCCTCGTCGCACGCGAGGACACATCGGCGGTGACTCTGCATGTCTGCGACCCTATTCGCCTTGGGCAGGTACGTGACTGGGCGTTCTGTCGTGAGCTGTGCTGACTCGCGATCGAACGCACAGGTGTGCGCCCTCGTCCCCGACATACTGGGCTTAGCGCCCCCGAATGGGCACAAGCAGCACACGATCCCCGCCAAGGACATTACAGTGGATTCTGACTCTGAGCGCGCGACCTTCCAGTTCCCCTTCCCTTTCGCCAAAGGGACGCAGTTCACCCTTCGCATTCACTACCAGGGAACGCTCACAAACACTGGGATCGGGTACAGCGTGTCGGAATGGCAGAAGGAGGGGGAGGCGCGCGTGAGGCGCTATGCGAAGACCATGTTCCAGGTGCGTACACTGCATATATGCGTTAGTATCACCGCTAATGCCCACCTCAACAGCCAGTCCGCGCCAGAAGTGCAGTCCCCTGCTTCGACGAGCCCGCGCTCAAGGCTACGTTCAAGGTGTCCATGATAACCCGCGCCGAGTACACCAGCATCAACAACATGCCCGCGGAGAAGGAGAGCGCATACGATACACAGGAGGATGTCCACGGGCTGTTCCCTGAGCGCATTCCGAGTCGCGACGCTTGGAAGATCACGCATTTCGGCAAGACCCCTCGCATGTGCACCTACATCCTCGCCTTCTCAACGGGCGAGTTCGACTACCTGGAGAGCGCGTATGTGAGCCCGATCACCGGCGAGAGGAAGCCTGTGAGGGTGTACTGTTGAGTCCCTAATTCCATAAGCTGAGCACATCTAAATCTTTCCCCCAGCAACACCAAACATCCTTCCCGGCGGCGCGTTCGTCCTCTCGGTCATTGCCCGCGCGCTCCCGCTCTACGAGTCCCTCTTCGGCGTCGCCTACCCCTTGCCCAAGCTCGACACGCTCATCGCCACCAGCTACGGTGGTGGGATGGAGAACTGGGGGCTCATCATCACCAGTGATGATGCGTCCATAGTTGACCCCAATTCAGCGGACCTGCAGAAACAGCAGAAGGCGATGAGCCACATCGCGCATGAAGTCGGGCACAACTGGTTCGGCAATATCGTGACGATGGGATGGTGGAGTGGGCTGTATCTAAATGAGGGGTTGTGCAATTTGGTGAGTGCGACGAGGTTGTCTGAATGCTGGAAGGTACAGTGGTAATTGGACCGATACTGACTTTCGTTGCCTAGTTTACTACTATCATCTGTGACCAGCTGTATCCTGAGTGGGACTCTGGCTCTGCGCAGATGAGCTCCCTGGACACTGGCCTCAAGCTCGACGCGAAGCCGAGCTCGCACCCCGTCGAGGTGGACGTGAGCGGGAGCAAGAGGCTGAATAACGTACGTACACCTTCAGCAAAGGCCTTGCTCAAAGACTTAATACGTTCTCCCGCAGATCTTCGACATGCTCACCTACTCAAAAGCCGAGTCCGTCTTCGACATGATCATGCATTACCTCGGACAGGACGTCTTCGTGCACGGGATACAGATCTACTTGAAGCGGTACTTATATGGCAATACGGTGCGACAGGACCTCTGGAGGGCGTTGGGGGAGGCGGCAGGCAAGTAAATTCCTTTGACTCAGCTGATGCGCCCGGTGAACCTGGCATACACGCGTCCCCATTCCACCTCCCCTGAATCCGCAACCAGGTGACTGACATACGTCCTCACAGACATCGACGTCGAACGCTTCGCGGACAGCTGGTTCACGCAGACCGGATTCCCTCTCCTCTCCGTCACGGAAACCGTATCCGAGGTTCCGTCCGGCGGTCTCCGGATCCGGCAGGACAGGTTCTTGGAGACCGGCCTCGCGGATGGCGAGGCGAACGTGCTCTGGCATGTCCCCGTCGTCCTATGGCATGTACCACCCGGCGGTGCAACGTACACGACGACAAAGATCCTGCTGACGGAGCGCGAGACGGTCGTACCATGCGACCTGCACTTCCCGTACAAGTTGAACTACGGGAATCATGGGTTTTGTGAGTATCGTGGATTTCCCTGAGTTTTGTCCTGTCGCTGACCATACAATAGACCGCGTGCTTTACTCCGGCGCAATTAGCCGCAAGGTCGCCAACGTCCTGCTCTCGGGCGCCAAGATCCCCACTCGTGATCGGATAGGTTTCGTCAACGACGTGATAGCGCTGGCGAAGGCGGGGCTGATGCGCGTCGACGAGGTGCTGGGCCTTCTCGAGCTCTTCATCAAGGGTAGCCGGGAGCGTGAGTCGGACTTTTTGTATCTGCTTTGCGAGCTTTGGGTGACTAATTGTGGACGATGTAGATCTGGTCCTCCAGGCCGTCGCTGCAGGCTTGTCTATCATCGCCTCTACCTGGTGGGAGGACTCGGCGGTGCTGTCCAGTCTGAAGACTTGGGAGAGGGTGAGTTCGGCGTTTCCTCACCAACACACCATGGCAGCACGTCTTTTGGTACCCGTCCGTAGATTATTAACGATCACCCCACAGACCGTCTGGCGCCCCATCTTCGACGACCTCGGTTTCGAGAACAGGCCCGACGACTCGGTCACCACGCGCGCTATCCGGGCGCTAGTGGTGGCGCGGTTGGCGGATGCGCGGGATGTGGGGTGAGTGTGATGCTTTCCCTTTTGTGTGGTTTCCTTCGTCCTTGCCTTGATTCTCCCCCGGCCTTGCCTTGGAACCGACTTCGCTGCAGCTTTGACCTGACTTTGGTGCTGACTAAGTACCTCCCAGCGTCGTCCTAGAACTCCAGCGCCGATTCCGTGCCTTCGTTGATCATGGCGACGACTCAGGGCTCACGGCTGATTTGGAGCAGGCGGTTATGACTACGGTGCGTTCAATCTCTCTCGAAAATATATGTTTCCTCGAGGATCTGTTTCCTCGGGGAAGATCTCCGCTCCAAGGGTCTGGCTACTTTGCACTGATACTGACATCGTCTTACAGGGCGTCCGCTACGGCGGCGAGGTCGCGTACGACAAGGTCCGCGCGCTGTACACACCGGGGCAAGGCCCGTTCGCGCAGAAGATGTATATTGTTGCGTGAGTGGTCGTTCTTCCGTCCCACATCTGCTTTTGCCGTCGCGCGACATTCCCGTCTCCCGTCGGTCTCCATCCACGTCCCCATTGCGCTACATACTACCCTCCCGTCGGTCTTCGTCACTCTCTGCTGCCTCTCTGCGTCTGAGCCCTCCGCATCGCACCAAGTCCTGGCCCGGCGTTGCATCCCAGGCTGACAGTCATCACAGCACCGCCCTCACCGCCACCGAAGCCCCTGCACGATTAGACGCCGCTGTCGGGCTCGCTCTCAACGGCGCGCGGATGGAGCACGCGGCGTTGTTTTTGGGCGGGCTGCAGGCGAATCCGCTGACCAGGAGGAAGGCGGCGGAGGCATTGTTGGGGAGGTTTGAGGAGGTCGTCAACAGATTCAAGGAGGGCATGGGGCTCGAATACGTGATCTCGAGCGGCTTGAGCGGGCTGTCGACGTGGGAGGATTACGAGCGGTTGAAGGTGTTTTTTGAGGTGCGCTATTCACAAACTGTCGATCCAAAGGAAGAGGATGCTGATCATCATGGCAGGAGCGCGACACGTCGGTGTACAGGATGGTCGCAGAGCAGACGCTCGATGCTATCCGGGCGAATACGCTGTTCTTGGAGGTGCGTGTGCAGGATGGGTGCGAGGGATGGGTTGCTGATCAGAGGTGATAGCGCGCAACGAGCGATCTCAAGGCGTGGTTGAAGGAGAAGAGGCTTGACTGAGGACATTCGGGTGTAAAAGAGACACTATCGTAGGTAAGAGACACACTTATAGGTTCACACATAGATTATGCTGGTACGCCATGTCTTTCCTTTCGACTATAGTACACTATTAACCCGTGCGTACAGTATACATAGGGTACATGCAATTGGATTCAGCGTGCCATGGATCGCGTGCAGATTCTCGAGCGCATTCAAGCTACCACGCTCATGCGCGTTGAGTTTACTACGCTCATGCGCGCTTGTTGATCTCCTGCTGGGTCTCGCCCTTGTCGTGGCGAGCCTGTCCGGCAGCCTGCTGGGAGCTGTCGCCGGTGACGGCGCCGACGATGTTGTCCTTCTTGCCGGAGATGCGGTCGGCGGTGCCCTCAGCGTAGCCCTTTGCGCGTGCGGCGTTGTATTCGCCCTCGCCTGTGCGATTGTAAGTCTCTGCTCGTCGGGGTTTCTGAACGTGCTTACCCTCGGCGTGCTCTTGCTTGCCCGACGTCTGCCAGGACTCGAGACCGGTGGCGTTGCCGATGGCCTCCACGACGTTACCCCTGCGGAAGGGTCAGTACGATGAGAAAGAGGAAGCTGGAGCGAACAAACTTGGTCGAGTGGTACTGGCCCGAAGTCTTCGATGGCTCGTTGGACATGATGAAGGTGAGTTGGTTGGGTTGGTTGGTTTAGTGGGGTGAACTTGGGTTGCGTTATGCTGCTACTCCCTCCCAGACCGCCCTCCTTATATACCCGCGCGGCTCAGGGCCGGCACGTACATCGCCTCAAGTGGTTCATTCCCGGATCCTCCTTGACGGTCGCCGCCACCGCGGACGTTGCGCAAGTCCATGACGGCTTGCCGTACTTACAACAGGAGGCCCCGCCCTGGATGACGCCTATGACGCGCTGTCGTGACGTTGACGCGTTCTGTGACGTCGCGCGCTCGGCACGTGAGTGGTTCGACTTTGCCCTGTCCCGCGTCATCGCTCCAGTCTAACCCGGCCGGTTGGTGCAATTGGCTGCGTGTACAAAGACCATTGTTGTGTGATATCGAGCCATCTGCGCGGTCGTGCGGGGCGCGGGCGGTGCGCTGACATGGGCTTTGCTATCCGGGCAGGAGGAATGACGGGGGCGCGACCGTCATCCGAGCGTCATCCTGCGCTGCGGGCGAGTCGCGGATGCCTATATAAGAGGCGCTGGGCTTGGAGGGCAATACAGAATCATCTCATCCAACGAACAAACACCAACCACATAACGACAACCACATCTACCCTTTACGAACATCATGTCCGACCCATCAAAGACCTCCGGCCAGTACCACTCGACCAAGTGAGTTGCGCGATGCGAAGGGCGACCCACAAGTACTGACCCATACGCAGGGGCAACGTCGTCGAGGCTATCGGCAACGCGACCGGTCTTGAGTCCTGGCAAACGTCAGGCAAGCAGGAGCACGCTGAGGGTTAGTCTCCAGTCATGTCACAGTAGTCATCGACAAGTGCTAACGGCCTACAGGTGAGGGCGAGTACAACGCTGCCCGCGCCAAGGGCTATGCCGAGGGCACCGCAGACCGCATCTCCGGCAAGAAGGACAATGTCATCGGCGCCGTCACCGGCGACAGCTCCCAGCAGGCGCAGGGGCAGGCGCGCCACGACAAGGGCGAAACCCAACAAGAGTTCAACAAGCGCGCGTAGGCAGCTCCTATTGGGCTCTTACTATCTAAGCGACTGTACGATATACACCGACATAATGTATCAATAGCTCTGGAGGATGAATATACAGTAACATCGGACGCGAATCAGTGTGAACTATGAAGAGACTGCATGCACAAATCGCAACTCGGTGCCCTCGATAGACGTCATGTGGATATGAGGCATCAGAGGAGTCTGAGCTAAATGAGGCTTCTATCTGCGGGACGGAGGGCTCCGTGTCCAGCACGACGGGACACTGACGGCAGAATTTAGACCGTGGACGTGGATGCTGTTTGGCCGTGTATTTCTGGTTCACGTGATAGCCACGTTCTGCCCCCCCTTCGATTCTGAATGCGGAACGAACAGACGTCGGATGCTCTGGCGACCTCGAGAGTCGAGACGCCATTCACGCCGACATCGCAAATCTTGAGCAAGCATATGCGCGAAGAAGCCGATGACGGAGACTTACATCAATTCACCCCGCGCACTCCAGCATTCACCTGTCTTTACGATGACGCCACCCACCTTCGCGCATGGGTGGGCGGTATAGTGCCCTGCTACACGAGCCTTCAATTAACATTGCCCTCCCTGGCGGAGGGATCGACATCGCCCTCTTTGGCAGATGAAGCGGACGCTGCGCTCGCACAATACGCGCAGGAGACTTTCCGTGTTCCGCTGCACGTTGTGCGTACTGGAAGGAGGCTGCCGGAAGTTTCTTTCCTCATATACCAGAAACGGGATACGTCTCGCTTCTCCCGCTCGCAATGGGCAGAGTGAAAATATCACGTCCTTCTATGGCGATCCCGTAAGAGTAGTAGGCCTTTGTAGAATGACCCCGTTGTCCTTCTCTCGCTCGAATAAGACCGTGTCTGTTGTGATCTGTCTTCTTCAAAATATCGCTGTTGTCATTCTCGAGGACGCGTCTCGCAGTTCATCTATCTAATTGCAAGTCGAGATGCGGAGTCTCGTTATCTGTTACGCCCACGGACGAGTCTTGCTACGTATGTGCGCTGACTTCGGCGGCTTGTGCGACCACAGGCATGTAGAGTATACGTGCATCGCCCAATCGTTGCTCGAATATCTCGAGCGGTCGCTACCACGAGAGCCTATGACCATGCCACCGGTGTTATAGAATGTGCTGAGACGAAGGGCGTTGGCCGGGTCGCGCGCGGGTTCACTTCGGTAGTCGGTGAGTTGGGGGTCTTCGACGAGGAGGAAGTCGTTGGCAGCGAGGTCAGGCGACGAACACGGCGTGTTCGCCTGCGCCTTCATAGAGCTGATCCAGTCGACGAGCTCGGGTCTGCTGACGCCGTTGAAGGACTTCCTGCGTCCGGAGAGTCTGTAGACTGGCAGTGCGGAAGTCATCACTGCCATTGGCCGTTGCTGGCTATCGTAGATTGAAGGCCGAGTAGTCGTCTTCGGTTGTGCGCACGGCGCCCTCGTTCGAGGAGACGTCTTAGTCTGCAGCTGCGCGCGCGCCTCGGAACCATCATCGCTCAGCGGATGGCGATGTTCCCTCCACACATCCGGGCCCACAAGGAACTCAGGCGGAGGCGGCTGGATCCAGCGGTAGATCACTGTGCCCGCGGCGAGAGTCAGCTGCCGCTGCCTGGTATTCGGCTCTGATATGAAGAGAGAAAGGACATCTTCCGACCTGAAGATGACGAACAGAGGATGCGCGCGAGATTTGATGCGGGGCATCTGGTCGAAGGGTGGGTGCATGATTGTGGTTGTGTTGCCTTGCTTGATGTAGAGCGAGGGGCGTCGCTGTTCGTTGATGTATAGCGGCACAAACTCGTACTCGTACTCGACCTCCGGTAGCACCTAAGGAGGTATGATGAGTGTCGCTCGATGCGACGAAATAAGACAATGTACTTCGGTGAAAGGTCTTCTCGAGTCCACGTCTTGCGACTGGTTGTATCTTGACAGCGCGATTATCGCATTCATGTTCTCCTTCGTGGGGACAACAATCCACTCTTGTTTGTCCAGCTTCTTGGCCATATCGCTCCGAACTGACGAGGTCTATGTGAGTATCAAAAACCGAAACGGCCACTGAAAGCGCCTCACGCTGCAGGTGGTTGAGTGGCGTATTGAGGTCCAGCTGGCCCTTTTGCAGCCCCCAGTAGTATTCGTAGTGCTCTATCTACGAGTAGAAGATGTTTGAGTACCCATAATAGTGTGGCATTGATTGCATGACGCGTACCTGGCGCTTGTACTTGTCGGCATCCAAGTCCGTTAAACGGTAATTGACGAGTGGCAGGGAGTCAACATTCTTCTTGCTTGAAATCTCGTGAGAAGCGATAGCGGCGGACATGTGCTGAGCGATGTGGCAAGCCTGATGGTTGGAGGATGGAGAGCTGAGAACGAAGAGGTCAAAGCGCGAGCATTGTTGTCCTCGGCTCGATCGAAACATAAGCGCGTCACGGTCGGGATCGATCGTTAAATGAACTTACATTATCGGTAAGGAAGGTTAGATACGCTGTTGTGGTATCCCCAGAGCAGAAGATTGCGACCCTGAGAAGAAGCCAAAGCATTCTTAGTCAGAAGCGAGCGTCTTTTGTCAGCTTCCTGCCATGGTGCACTGCCTTCTGCTATGCTTCGCTGACTTCATACGCTGAGAGCATCGGTTGCGATGTTTCACGGCCGAAGTCCCTGCATTGCATCGTCGGGAAGTCATTGAACGAATATTGAGCCCAGGACGGACGCGCATAGAGAAAGACTGGCAAGCAATCGCCAAAAGACGAGAGCTGGCGGTCGCCCAACGCGCGTGTGCTGACCATGACGGCGGTCAGTTGCAAGAGAAATTCGACCGGGCCGAGCCGCTTTCGGAGCCGGCGTCACCTGATGTGACGCTAGCGTGAGGTTCGAACCTGTTAGGGGCAAAGTTGGCAAGTCGTTATTTTCCTCGAGTACGTACGGAAGCCTCGTAAGTAGGCTTTCGGACTTCCCAAATATTTTCTTGGGGAAGAACATCCAGATCGGATGCAACTAAGGAAAATTCAGAGTACTCAGGTCGAGAAGAAGAAAATAGCCACTTTGTACATCACCACGTATATTAAAATAGTAGGTGGCAAGCCACAGATTGCTCGCTGAGACCAAGCGAGCAACACTGAACACTCATGTGGAAGTTCATGCATCACACCCTAAATCACGCTTTGAGGTCCAAATCTCACGAGCGAGAGAGAGATGAGATTTTACGACTCCTGCCCTGCAACGGCGAAGTTCACAGAGGCGTGCCTGCGATCGCCCAGGCGGACACGCTTTTGTTGATATCGCCCCCAATGAGATTGCTTTGCATTGTCCTTTCTTTTCTAAAAGTATCCTGAGCAATACCCCAATAATTCTGAGGCATGAGAAGGTGGTTATAGCGCTTTGAAGCTGCTGCACCGCATGTCTGCGGTGGGTGGTTGTGGGCGTGCGTCACGCCACCCACGCTGACGCGTGACCGCGTCGCGCGCGCCTGCTAGCGCCCACGCTATGATGTCATTTTTCGCGATAACTCTTTGTACTTGCTTGGTCGGGGAAACGGCCCTATTCTCGTGGGTTAATCAGTGTTGCTCGCTCCGCCTTTCCCTCCCTCGCAAGCTCGGGGGGTCCCTTAGGCGTCGCTCGCAATAACCAATAGTCACTACCCCTTGCCCCCAGTATGCCTCGGCGTGCCATAATCGTACTACGCTCGCGTCGCACCTGAGCCAAGCCGGCGGCTGACATCGTATACGGCGTGGTCGAGCAGCAGACGTTAAAGACCCGAGGTGTGCTGTCGCCATACGCACCCTACAAACGCGCGGCGCAGCGCGACGAAGCAGAGCATCGCCATCATGCTCGGCCTCGAAGCGGTCGACCTCAACCTGACGAAACCTCCTCGAAAAGCATCCTCGACGCTCGACCCGCGTTTCGAGCGTTGGCGTTCGTGGCCTACATCGGGAAAGTGGCCGGCGCCGATGCCGAGCAATGCCCAACATCCAATGGGCCTATCCATGGCCGTTAAGGCCTTCGTTGTCGCCGGTATCAATACTACCGTCGCAAGGAAAGAAGGTCTAGCCGACGTCGTAAAATTCGAGCGCGTCCCGCAGATAGACGAAGGTAGCGGCGGTGGCGGAGAAGTCCTTTGGGAACCTGCAGAGCGGATATTCGCCGTTCCTGGCAGGTCGAGTCCGCGATTCATCCCAAGGGTTGACCCGCTGGTCACCGAGATGCCCGAGAGACGTCGTGGGCGTCGTATGTAGGAGGAATTGAGGGAGCGCGACGCCGGGTCTTATGTATTAGAGAGCCGAGGAGCGCAGCGCAACACAGCGGCAGGCGACGCTCTATAGCCAGGGACGCTTCGAGTCAAGGCCGTAGTTAGGCGGCGGTTTGTGGGTCCACAGACAGGTATTGAAGACGTGCATCGCCCAGTCGTTGCTCGAATACCTCGAACGATCGCTCCCTCGAGGGCCCGTGATTACTCCGCCGAGGTCATACACATTGCGCAGCCGGAGAGCGTTGTCAGGATCGCGCGCCCGCTCCTTCTGGTATTCGGCCAGTAGACGATCGTCTGCCGTAGAGTCGGGCGGCGCAGACGCCTGGCCGCGGGCCCTCTCCATCCAGTCGTGGAGCTCCTGCTCGCTTAGGCCGCTCGAGGACTCGGTGCGCCCGGAGAGCCTGTACAGAGGGAGTGCGGAGGTCATTTCCTTGATGGGTCGCTGCTGGCGGTCGTATATCGAGGGGCCCGTGTGCGCTTTCGGCAGAGAACATGGCGCTCTGGTCGACTTGCGTACATTGCGGGGCTGCTTATGGGTACGCTTGCCACCCTTTAGCTGGTCCTGCACCTTAGATCCATCGTCGCTCAAAGGATGTCGATGGCTTTGCCACACATCAGAACCGATGAGGAACTCGGGAGGCGGGGTTGCCTCCCAGCACTTAGCCACGTCGATAGCCGAACAGGTGTACGCGCGCTCTTTGGAGTCCGATGTGGAGATGAAGAGGATGAGAACATCTACCATCTTGAATATCACGAAGAGAGGATGGGCGCGCGACTTTAGGCGCGGCATGCGTGCGTACGGCGGGCGGAAAGTCCTTGTCGAGCGCCCGGTCTTGGCGTATATGGGTTGGCAGACGTAGAGGGGGACAAATTCGTACTCATACTCGACTTCGGGGAGGATCTGGGGACGGACTGAGTTTGGAGGGACCTACGCGGAAGTCATCGGACAACGCACCTCTGAGTAGTGCCTCCTCGCGTTGACGTCCTGAGATGCATTGTATCTAGAGAGGGAAATCATCGCATCGAGAGTATCTTGAGTAGGCATAATCGCCCATTCTTGACAATCCAACTTGTCTGCCATATCTTTCCGAACTATGCAGGATACGTCAGACAGGATCAGGCACGTAAGACGGTACAGCACACGTTGAATGTGATTCAGCTCGGTGTCAAGGGCTAATTCGCCCTTTCCGAGCCCCCAGTAGTATTCAAAGTGTTCCATCTGGTGAGACAATGAAAACAAAGGGCCTTGACGATGGATACTAAGAACACGTACCTGTCGCTGGTATCTACCAGCGTCTATGTCCACTAAACAATAGTTCACGACTGCTTCAGCTTGGATGTTCTTTGTAGTGGAGATATTGAGAGAGGATATGGAGGACACCATGCTTCACGAAGAAATCCTCGACGCAAACGTGGTGGGTGAGAGTAGGAAACAAGGCCTGACGCGCTTATGGATCCCAGTGGGTGGCGCACCGCGGCATCCGCCGAAAGCACGTGCCACTTCGGCATGTCGCGTCGCCCGATGTGCCCATTATCTTGCTTTCACCGCCTTCTATGTCCTGTGACTTTTCTGTAATACCTTCAACGATTTAATCATGTTACTCCGCCTTGTGAACTAGGCTGAACCACAACCTCTGTACCCTCTGAAGCTTTCTCGATGATCAAAGACACGCAGGCCTGTCCATTCGTCAACCGCGGAGAAAACAGCCGCCAGACGGGATCCTCCTCGGACCAGACGAGTGGTCATCTCATCTCCACCCTTTCAGCTATGGATGGGAGGATGCGCTTGGTGAACTGAGCTCCTCGCTTGGAGTCTATTCACACGACGCCCGCGGACACGACGAACTCGAGCGCCGCGACTAGGTCGCTTTTCTCAAGCAACAGCAGGACCACGTACACGCACGAGACCATCTTACAGGGGCAGAGCGTATCCGACCTGATTGATTGGCTATAGACCCGAATTCAGACGCATGTTTTGGTCCATATCGTGGATTGAGGCAAAGTCCAACGGCGTCCGAATGATTTTTCAACAAGCACTGTCACATCGATGTGGTATTTTACAACTAGTATTACAACTACGCGGCGCAAAGCCGGAGGCACATCCGACATTCCAGTGAGGTGGAGTCTAACTCGCGGTGAATACTGAGCCAGTCAGAGACACCGAAGCTTCGAACTCAACATCCCGGAATGTCGAATGGCGCGAAATAAAGCCCGAGAACCGCTAATGCGCCACCGGGTTCTCCTCGATATCACCCCGCATGAGCTTCCCGATGCGCATCACAAGCCTGGCTTCCTTGGCCACGTACGGGGGTGGGTCCCCTGCGCCCATTTTCAGGAGAGAGACGGAGGCCTTCCAGGCAAGGTAGATAGGCGAAACCTTGACCTTGATCGTCGGGATTTCGGGACGACCTTCCTCATCCATGAAGGGGTGCTCATAGTACTTGCGCTCGACGGTGCCATCTTCGTGACGAGTAATGCAGCGTATGCCACTGTCCTCGCTCCAGGTAGACACCGGGACTATATGGACTTCGATCTCAGTACCGCGCTCCCAGATCTGCAAGGTAGCGGACGTCAATGATGAGATTTTCAGAATTAAGTATCACGCACGTCTTCATGGTGGATATAGCGCTCCTTGTTCCTCCTGGGACGCCGCTTGGTAGTCCAGGGAGGGATCTTCTTTGTGTTCAAGACTTGGAACAAGTCCGATAAGACAGACATGCAAGGCAAGAGAATGAGGAGGCCTAGGTCCAATGGCCGATGGATCTCCACACAGACTGAAGTACGACATTAATAGACTGGTCAGGAAATGGTTGATCTTGCAACGCACGAGGGATGATGTTTGACCGCGTATCGAGAGACATGGTCTTGGGTTGCACTCCGGAAACTTTTTCCAGCTGACGAAGCTGTTGAAAAGCGCATTAGCATCATGCCAGAGAATACCGTGTGTTCACGCACCATGTCGTTGTCCAGCGACCGATCGGCGACGTGCGCAAACTGGATGGTGCCATTCTTGTTGCTCTGCCCGGTGATTATGCACCTCAACACGCCGTCATCTGAGGCATAGGAGCTGAACAGCTGGTACGATCGCGGTCGTGCCTCATCCTTGGAGAACTTCAAGGGGGTGTTGTATGCCGAGCCATCCGCATCGAAGAGCCTAACCGTGACAGTCTTGACCGGGGAGTAATCTGGATCCGCTTCACGGCTAGCTGACTCTGTCGAACCAGTAGGCGAGAAGAGCAGCTTTATCGCGCCGCCCCGAGCTTGAACACGCGCGGATCGACGGTCGGGTGTAGCGAGGTTACTCGCGCGCTGCTGAGCAACTAAGCTGTCCCTCGCCCGGCGCTGCTTGGTAACGATAGCAAAACCAGATGCCGATCGAAGGGTCTCGCGACGGGCATTCTGTTCGCTCTCCGATGGCACGTATTTCCGTGCCATGACGGGGGAGGCGCGACGGGGAGGAAGGGGACGAGCGAACTCCCGACAGGTGGGGGGCGAAAGCAAGTCACAGTGTTTGCCGCATGCCAGTCTTATATGCACGAGCGGCATTATCCGAGTCTGCCATCAGTTACTCGTTTTGGGATGCGGTCCGAGAAAACAATGGATGTTGATAGCCTCGAGGACCGTGTGAAGTTGGCTCCGGTCACGAGCGGTCGGCATGTTCCGATAACAGCACGTTCTCATCCTCGCTCTTACCATCATCGTTGCCACTACGCCTTCGCACCTACGATGAACGTCATCTCTTCCACCAGCCTCTCGACGCGTCGAAGTGTCAAGAACTCTCCGATTGTCAGTCATCGTATAGTAGATTTGGATACCGGACGGAATCGTCGTCAGGTAGGCGTTCACGTACTGCTCGCGATCCACTGGACGTTGACCTTTTCTAACAGATCGAGCACTTTGAGTATCACTGGGGCATGGAAAGAGGCGATTTGAGCCTTGATAGTCAGATGAATCACATCAAACGTGTGTGGCTTACTCTATGCGCAGAGTGTCGGCTGACGTCTTCGGCTCTAGTGCGCTCAGATATGGTGCAAAGGCTTCGCGATTCGGATTGGGTCTTCATGCCCACCCAAGATACTCTTCAAGCAATGTACGAGCTGGTTCAATACAACATGACGGCCCCCATCGAGGCCCGCAAACGCTTTCTTGACGTGCGTTGGGTACCTTTCCATCCTCCATGCTGTACTTAGTTTTCACCTAGGTGTTCCCCGACAAGGAGTACGAGTACGACGTGGTCCCTTTGTGCATGAATTTGAAGAAACGAGCGGCACTATATGCTCACGGCGGTGCGCATATCAAGGCCTTCCAAGCGCCATTCGCCAATCTCCCCCGCATCAAGTCTCGCGCACATCCATTCTTCGTGGTCTTCATGTCCAGCGAACTTCTCGATGGCTGCGCGGTTCATGTGATGCCCATGGACCGGGCCGAGCTCCTCATGAGCTCTGCTGGCCGCATCGTTAGTTGCTGGATGAAGGAGCCGCCGGCCACTTTCCTCGTTGGCCCCGATGTCTGGAAACAGCATCGTCATCCGCTGAGCGACGATGGAAAGGAGGCGCGCACCGCCCTTGGTGACTCTCGCAGAGCCAACGTCTCGCCGATGCGGTTGCGAAGGTCGACACGTGCGCCCTGTCGTCAGCAGAAGGTTGCCACCTCCGTCAAGCCATACGCCCGGTATGACCTCCGTCCGACGCGAACCAGAGGTTCTGCCCTGCCTCGCTCCGGCTTCGAGTCCGGAGAGGAGGACGATCACTTCGCCTACGACATAGCTGACCTTCGCGCGTGGGTCGACAAAGTCGAACGCCGAAGGGGCGCCTCCTCCTGGCCGGCGACCTGGATCGACAAGGAGGCCGCGGACGATGATATGCTCGCTCGCTATCGTCGCGAAAGCGCACGGGATGCTGACGACGCGCTGCACCCGCAGACCACCCGTAGCGGTGGCGGGGTGGCTCTTGTCGGCCATGATCGCTCTCGATACTCGAGCAACAATTGGGCGATGCGCACGTGCGATACCTGTTTATGGACACTCGGCATTCCATACGACGAAACTCACCGACCTCAGTAAACGCCTTCGCCGCCCGCATCGTTGGATCATCATCCATCATCCGGCCCGTTGACGTCTCGCCTCGACCGCCACATGTATATCGCATGAGGCCGGGAGGTGGCTGCCATAGTTCTCGCACTGCACCACCGACGCGACCGCTGGGCAAGCCCATGTCCCTGCGAGCGGCATAGAGACTGCCACCGCGCGAGTCATTCGCATAGGGGAGGTGCCTCGGCACACTGTGTCGTAGGGGCCGCCAATAGTTAACGGGGCGCTGCCTCGAAGCACTTCGCGTAAGTCAAGCGCACGGCGTTCCCATGCAGTCACGCCCGGCCTGTATCATGTACGCGCATATGGACTGCGATAGATGTACATATACAGTATAACTCTCTATGTAGTTGTCCAATTCATGTACGAAGCGAATTGAAGACAGGATACTGTACCAGAACTGTCACACGCATCATCATCAAATGTTATTGAGGAGGCCCCCCGACATCTCACCAAAATGTCCGATCTTAATGCGACGGATTGGAGGCTCAAAATGCCCCGACGTTCGATCCCAGTGCGCCGGATTTGGGGAAAACTTCGAGGTAGGTTCGATCCAAAATGCGCCGGTCGGGCCTTGTCGTCGCCCATGTTCGATCCATTGTGCGCCGGACTTGGGGGTCGCGTCGGAATTTCGTTAGCTCAGACCCCCGCCAACCCAACATCGACCAGCCAAGCATCCGTCAGAGCACCAACACGGCCTCATAAGCGGTGGTCTGGGAGGATTGTCGCCACCGAGGTGCGATCCATAGTGCGACGGAAAGTGCGCCTTGACCGATGGTCCGATCCTGGTGCACCGGGAGACCCTCATAATCGGCCAATTTCCATGCGACGGAAATGACCCCAAATCCCGGATTTAGGATCGGACCTTTTGGTGAGATGTCGGGGGGCCTTATTGAGGTAGCAAGGGAGGATGCATGCATGCAACGGAAGAGTCTCAGTGTCACTGTGGCGCCTCGCTGACACGCCGCGTGTGAGTCACGTTTTTCACGTGCATCACCACTGGCGTTTAGTTTTTTGTTCGTACCACCATCGTCGTCCGCCACTCAGACTCAAATTTGTGCACAAATCGCATAATATGTCTGCTGTTCCATCCGAATGCATCTCTGAATGGAAGCATATGCAAGACTACTCCATCGTCGACTATAAAGTGGTGGATCTGGACGAGGGCCGATTTCGCCGTCAGGTTTGTAACGTGTGGCACGGCGCTGGCGACCTCTGACCGTCTGATTCTACAGATAGAACACTTCGAATACTACTGGGGTCTACAGAAAGGCGACCTGGATCTAAGCTCGCCACTGAACCACATTCGTCGTGCGTGTATACGGTGTCTACCTTAATGAAGTATACTGACGCGCGCTTTTGTTCAAGTCCGAGCTGACATGGCCGAGAGCCTTGAAAAGCTTCGATGGACGCTTATTCCGACGCAGAATACCCTGAGAAAGATGCAGAAGCTGTCTGAATACAACATGTCTGCTGATATACACCGGCGGAAGGATTGTCTCAAGGTCAGTCGAAAGAACACTTGCCCGTTGTGTCAATGAATACTCACAACCTATCAGGAGATCCCGGGTGAGGTGTACGAATACGACTTCGTTCCCTTGTACTGCCTCAAGAAGGGGCGTCCGACACTGTACGTCAGTCGTGGCAAGACTACTCGTGCCGTCCGCGCGCCCTACACATCCATGCCCCGCATCAAGACGCGCGCACATCCTCTCTTCGTTACTTTCATGGCCGATGACCAGTTTGACATGTGTATCTCAACCGTCATGCCCGCAAAGAAGGCTAAGACCCTCTCGCTCGCTCTTGGCGATATCGTGACCTGCTGGAGCAAACCACCACCTTCCGAGTTCCTCGTAGGGCCGGACGTGTGGAAGGAGCACCGCCATCCCCTCAGTGACGATGGTCACGAAAGTGACGAATGCGAACTCGACACGCCACTCCAAGACGCGCGGAAGGGCAACATGAGCCTACGATCTGGCGTGCGGAAGACGACGCGTGCGCCATGCAAGCAGGCGAAGACCACCGCTGCAACCAAACCCTACACTAAACTCGGTCCACGGCCACTGTACAAGCGGTCCTCTGCCCTGCCCCGCCCCGGCGTCAAGTACGACGACGAGCGTCCAGAAGGCGCGGGGTACCCGCTTTCCGAACTGCGCGCCTGGGTCGACGGAGCCGCCTCTCAGTCGCAGAGGAGGGCCACGCGAGCGAGCTGGCGGGCGACGTGGATTGAAGAGGAGGCCAAGCGGGATGCGCTGCTCGCGCAATACCGCACGGAGCGCGCACGCGACGCAGCCAACGCGCTTGACCCGCATACCAATCTGCTGTACTCGGGCGGCACCATCATGGGGACGAGCACGGACTGGGCGGGGCACTCGAGCAATAACTGGGCGAGCCGGATACACGGCGTGTGCTTGATGGGCGAGAACGTCTTTGCGCGAGCGGCGAAGTAGATGTTGGTTTTGCCTCGATGGAGTGAACACGCGCCCTTGCGCCGCCGATCTCGCGAGTGGCTTCCCCACTGCGCCAATCACTTGTCGTGACTCCAAGCATCGCCGCACCTCGCACTCGGTTGCATATTTTGAGTAACCCCCTCGTACACCTCTTCGACACACCTGCCGTGTCCGACCGCCGTCGAGCACCCGTCTCCGACATCGCGGTGCTCCAGCAACCTGCACCCGAGCGCCCTGTCACCAGCCGAAGTTGATTGCAAGAATGAAACCCTACGACAGATGTAATTCTATCTCTTGCTCTCTCGCCCCGGCCTTCACTCTCGCAATGGCGTGGGCTACGCTCGTCCCGGCGCGTCGCTGCATGGTTTGACAACGTTGATTGTCAGACAAGGCCCAATGAGTTGTCCTCGCCGCCTACATGGCCCCGAGAAGAGGAGGCGAAGGCCGGCGAGTTCGCTCACCACCGGCTAGAGACGGCGCGCGACGTCGCCATCGCGCTAGAGCCTCACTCCAATGTCTTCTACAACACACTTGAAGGGGGACCTATCTCGTTATATCAAGCCAGTCGCGTAGTATCATTCAAGTACAATGAGTCGAGTACGAATACAAGGAGCGGATATAGAGCATACAGGGAATCAGATGAACATAAGTATAGACGGCAAGCGGGGAATGGGTAGAACAGAGAGGCGAACCAAGAATACGGCGTGATGTGAGTGGTCCAGCCACAGGGCGCGCGGGCGAATGCGGCTTCAATTGATCGACCCAAGAGAGTCAAGGGACGAAGTCAGCAGCATCCGGATCGACAAGACCGGTCATGATTGCGCCAATCTTGCGGATAAGGTTGACCTCAGGAAGAGCATACTCTGGCACGACAGAGTTGTCTTGGTCCTTGAGGATCTTGTTGGTCTTCCAGACCATGTTGTAGGGATTAACATGCAGCCTCTTGAGAGGCATTCGTGGCTTGCCGGAGTTGGTCGTAAATGGCGGGCGGATCAGCGTCTGCTGGATGGTACCGTCCCGACGCTCGGTGATACGCTGGATACCGGCTTTCCCCCAAGTGTTGAGGGGAACGATGCGGTAGTAGTAGCCGGTCTCCGTAAAAGGGAACACCTGTCGAATATTTGAGCAAGAGTCAGACGGACAGAGAAGGCTCGGGTTCGACTTGCCTCCTCGTAGTGAATGAAGCCCTCGGCGTTCTTGTGAGGCTCGACCGTTCCCCAGGGCCAGTCGCTCACGACCTTGTCCGTGAGCGCCGTATACATCTTCTGGAGGTCAGACATCACGGGGATGATGATCACTTTGCTTGGGTGATCCTTGCCCGGGTACCCATCCCAGGGAGCGTGTATATCGATGCTCACTTGGGAACATATTGGTCAAATGATCGGGCATAGTCTTGAAACAAACGCACAATATACATAGTTGAGGCGTGAATTGACGAAGTATTCACCTGGGCCCAAACCATAGGACCTTTCGATATCTCGAAGCTTCGTTGATCAGCGCGAGGATGACGAGGAAATCAGAAGACATACATCGGCAGGCTTCGCCGCTCTATCCACGCCATGGGAGATGTGGACGGTGTAGTCGCACCTTTCCATACCTGTAAAGGGACATCGGTCACCCGAAAGCGATACTAAGCGCAGCGCCTCTGCACACGGCCTCGAATCCGGGTCTGCGCGTCTTTGAGGAGAGAGCCATCCGATAGATGGAGGGCGACGCGGTCTCCAAGACGGCGTTGACGGCGGTGGCAGGTACTCGGAGATCTCAGAGTCTGCCAGTGACGGTGCAGGCGACGAGCGAGAGGCACTGAATGAAGCGCTTCGTATAGAAGGGGGTGGCGGGGGTAGCCTTTGCACACGCTCTTGTTCTTGTGCAGCGCGGTAGGCAGCGCGCTCCTTAAGCGTAGGAACGCGACCAGTTAGGGCACTGCGAGGTCGGAGAGTCCTGGTAGGAGGAGCATCAGAGGATGCCCCCCGGGCCACTCTCTTCTTCCGCCCCATCGGTTACGGGTCATTCTGTGTGTTGTGTCAGTCCAGTTCGGGGACAACGAAGGGTCCTGAGGCAGCGCACCGATGGTAGGCGAGTCGGTGGGGTGAGTGGGAGAACAACAACATACTTTGGGACCTTATATAGCACTGGTCGCCCGAGGGCTTTGACCATGTTCATACCAGCTATCGTGCATAAACCTGAATGTGAGACAGAGAACAACGCGGTCGATGTTCTTGTTCAAGTTTGTGTCAAGGTCACATTCATGACTGTGGGAACGTGATGTGACCGTGACAATGCGTCCTTTGTTCATTGCCGTCGTCAGAGACGACCTGCCACTGGACACCATCCTCAGGCGCTCGCATATCTGTAATCAACAGCATGTCTTCTCTTCCATCTGAGGCACTCTCAACGAGCAAAGCACTGCAAGAAATCATAACTCATCGTGTCGTAGACTTGAACCCCAGTCAGTATCGTAGACAAGTAAGTCCTACTTCCATGCGTCTCCATTCCCACGGTCTGATGGTCAGCGCCAAGATCGAGCACTTCGAATATTACTGGGGTCTACAGAGATGTACTCTGGATCTCAGCTCGCCAATGAACCACGTGCAACGTGAGTTCTCTATTAGCATGGATTTGTACAAAACCAACGGTATCCAGTTCGCAAGGACATGGTAGAAGGCCTGAAACATCGCGACTGGGTGCTCATGCCCACAAAAGAAACTTTGGATATCATGTATGAGCTCGCGAAGTTCAACGAGACCGCCGACCTTGGGTCGCGTAAGAATTGCTTTGAGGCAAGTTTTCCCCTCTTCTGCTGAAGTTGTGCTAACGAACTTTACAGGAGCTACCGGAAAAGGAGTACGAATACGACTTCGTTCCGCTGAAACTTCTGAAGAGCCGTCGCTCTCTCTACGTCGACCTCGGTACAAAACGCAAGGCGATTCGCGCTGCATATCGCACTATGCCTCGAATCAGATGTCGCGCGCATCCCTTCTTTGTAGCATGGATGGCCTCTGACCAGCTCGACCACTGCGCATGTTTAGTCATGCCCGAGAAGAAGGGCAGGGCGCTGATGACCTCCGTCGGCCGCATTGTCGGATGCTGGGTGAAGACCCCACCGGAGGAGTTCCTCATCGGGCCAGACGTCTGGAAGCCCCATCGGCACCCTTTGAGCGACGATGGGGAAGAGGCGCGCGCTGCGCTGAGCGGTTCGCCCAAGACCAACGTCGCGCCCCGTCGGCAGACGCGCAGGGGGACTCGAGCGCCGTGTAGCCAGTCGAAGACCAGCACGCGAGCCAAACCCTACGAGCTACGCGATCGACAACCGGTACGGTCAAGAGGATCCGCTCTTCCTCGCCCTGGCCGTACATCCGGCGACGACTCTGGCGATTTCGACGCGGCTTATATATCTGCTTGGATGGCCAATGTCCCGGATCAATCATCTCTAGTTTCTCCCTCCCGCCCATCGACTCCGCGCAGTGAAGACTCGGACCACGACGACGAGCCGGACCACCTGAGCCCGGACGACGCGTTAGCACGTTATCGCGAGGAGACTGCCCGCGATTCCTCAGACGCGTTAGATCCTGGAATCAACGTTGCTCGCCCTAGCGGGCTGAAGCTCGGTCAGGGTGGCGACTGGTCGCGTTTCGCGAGCAACAATTGGGCGGCATATATCTATGGAGAAAGCTTACTGGGGAAGAACTCGTTCGACAAGGCCAAGAAGTAACCCGCCGCGCTCGCGATCGCTCTGCATACGCACTCGCCACGTTGGTCATCGTAGAGCGCTTTTGCGCTCCAAAGCCGCGTAACTGTCAAAACCAGAGCGCTCGAATGGTTTCGACGAATCTTCAGCCCCTACGAAGATGAACGTCGAATCCCCGAGTCTACGCTCATCACGGTTCTGCACTGCACGCCGACTGGGTATCTTGGCATACATATCGCTCCCATGTCCTCCATTGACTTGTCGAGCTGCAAATAGTATCGCTGCACCCTGTCATCTGTATCATGTACGCGCACAATCAAAAGGCTGTCCTCTGGCAAATCGTATACGCTGCCTGCCGTTCCCTCGGAAGCTGGATCTGGATCAAGGAATATGCAAGACTCTCCCATCGTCGACTATAGAGTGGTGGATTCGGACGAGGGCCCATATCGTCGCCAGGTTCGCGTCATTTAGTACGGGTGTGAAGACCTCCGAAAGTCCTGTTTTCGGACTGAGCACTTTGAATACTGAAGGGGGCCTACAGAACGAAGACCTAGATCTTAGCTCGCCACTGAACCACATTCGTCGTGCGTATTTACTGTGCTTCTCTCAGCGTACTATGTTGACGCGCGCCTTTGTGCTAGTCCCCCGCCTCACCTCCTCGACACTTCTTGCGTGACTAGCTGCCGTCGAGAACCCGTCTTCGACGCTGCGATGCTCCAGCGACTCGCACCAACCAAGATGTAAGCGTGGCAGGCCTCTCGAAGTTGAAATATCCCTCGAGCCAGCGCTCCGCATAGCTCGTCGGTCGGGACATCACACTCATCCCCCCGACTCTCACTGGGGCCATACTTTGGCACGCCAGGCCTGCTCTATACCTCTGTAGTATAGTCTGTACTTAGTCCTCGCGCTCACACCGCCTCACGCCGCATTATATGGCGGCCGTTCCTCTAGTACCTGTCCAATGCAACTCTGCAAGGTTCATGGCTCCTAGCCACCGCCCTTCAAGCCATTGTGCTTATGCTCATTGTGATCCGGAGCATAATCGTCTCCTTTGCATGATATGGGTAACAAACCGACGTGTGGCTGAGCAGCGAGAACTTCGAGTTATGATCCCAATAAGATAAGCATACATTACACAACATAGCAACGATCTCGAAAGCATGTATTCAGTGGAAGAGGGTCAAAAGTGAGCTGGATTGCGGGGCGCGTCATCCCAACAGGTCGTCGATATCCTGCTCGACCTTTGCCAACAGCGCTCGCTCCGACTCGCGCCTTCGCGGAGGTACCTGCGTACCCTCGCGCTTCGTTGGCGCATTCGTATTCTCGCGCTTGACCGGTTTCGTAACCGAGGGAGGCGCGGGATTGTAGCCAGTGCACTCAATCTCCGAGTCTGAGTCCTCGGGTGCCGGAGGTGCTTGAGGGCGAGATGAAGGTCTCCGTTGAGGTTCCTTGCGCTTACTGCCAGAAGGCATCGAGGTGCGGCGGGGGTCGTTCCGCTTCTTTGCCGGTCGTGATGTATTGCCAATGTCGGAAAAGCGTCGACCATCTCGTCGCGGGGCCGAGGGTTTGGCAGCGCTCGTAACGCCTTTCGTCTCTTTCTTCGTGACGATTGGTCCCTTCTCCTTGACGATTGGCGCCTTCGAACTCGACGCCAGGGAGACGCCCGTCCCAAGGAACTCGATCTCGTCGTCGCTCGACTCGAGATCCTCCTTGATGTCAGGCTGAGACAGTATCAGCGGTGCAGGAGATGGTCTGTCGAGAGCGAGCGGGGATGCAGGCGCTGGCGGAGACCCAGGCGCAGGTGACAGCGATGACCACGACACAGGCGACCCCGCGGGGCTGAGAGGGCGGGGTGGCAAAACCGGAGATGGGGTCATAGCTTCTGCGTCCAGCGCCAGAGAGCGCTCAACCATCTCTTCTTCCTCTTCATCCCGCTCAGGTGACAATGATATTGGTGCGCGAATTGGCACTGGGGGTGACGGCTCTCTCCGACCGAGACCCAGATGGCGGACGATAGGAGACGAAGGACCAAGCGACCGCGATGGTGGCGTCTCTTCCGCGTCAGACTCGTCCGAGCTGATGTAGATATACTCGCGGCCCATCGTACGCTGAGATGGTCTGGGAGCGTGGTAAGCAGGACCGTCGCTGGCAGCAACAAGATGAGAACATACTGCATGGGTGGCGTTACGTCGGTCGCGACAATACTCTCCTTGATATCGTCGTCCGACGACTCTGACAATCTCGCTCGTCTGAGAATAATATAAGCATCCGACGGCAGGCCTGACTGCATTAGAATCGACTGACTTGTGAGGCTTGTCATCGTCATTGAGATCTGCACCCTCGGCAGCATCATGATCCTCCTCACCCTCCTCGTAGAAGAACCTGCACTGCGCATTAGCCCAAACAACATCGTCCCCAATAACAAACACCCACCTCGGCCGCTTATCCCCCGCATTCGGCTCAGTCTTCACCTCCTCTTCCTCCTTCGCCTCCTTATCCTCCTCCATCGGCACCAACGTATCCAAAAACTCAAACAACTCGCGAAACTCCACCAACTCCCGCCACTCCTCCCTCGTCAGCGACTCCAGCTGCTTCTTGTACTTGCTCTGCACGCGCTTCTTCAGCGCCGCGACCGCGTTCTTGGCGTCCTTGTGCTTCGGGCCGTAGCGCTGCACGACGACCTCAGCTTGTAGCTCAAAGCGGGGATAGGGAGCATTGAAGCAAGGAGTAGGAAGTGAGGACGCAGACGTACGTCGGTGACCAGGTTCTCCAGCAGCAGCTCGAGCGAGCAGATCTGGTAGAGGTCGACGTCCTCGGGCTCGGGGAAAGTCAGATGCGGCAGCATGAGCGCGAGCGGGCGCCTGTCGGCCTCTCGCGTAATAACATGCCGTTCTTCTGAAGGACCGCGCCGACCGAGGAGCGCGTACGCAATGTCAATCGCTAGGCGCAGCTGCACAGCGTCGTCGGCTTTGTTCACGCTGGAGGGATGTGAGAACGGGTCACTCAACATGGGCACAATACCTACCCGCTGTCGGTCCTGATGACACGCGAGCTGTCTGTCCACTCGAGGTAACAGTTGATCAAGGCGTCCGGACTGAGTGGTTTCTGATGGACCGAGTCTTCGTGATACAGCTCGCACGTGTATATGTACGCGTCCAGAAAGACCTCGAGTCGGAACTCAAGTCAGCGCTCGCTGTAAACTGATAACTGAAAAACTTACCTCGCGCACCACATCCTGCCTCACCGCGCCCGAGTGGCTGTAGCTCCTGAGGAAGAACTGCAGCGGCTGGATCAACGCCTGATTGTTCCCCGTCGCGTGAACCGCGTAGAGGACGACAAGGTTCTTCATCATCTATCCGGTTCGTTGGCCAAGTCTAGACGACTACAAAATAACCATCGCTCAGGCTCACCTGTCGCGCACCCACCAACTCCCGCCGGTCCCAGGTGATCTTGATCAGCGCCTGTGCCAGCATCGCCAGCGCCTCCGGATCTGTCGTGTTCTCCAGGACGTGCACCCAGTAGTTCGTCCAGTCCAGCCTCTGCGGGTTGTAAGCGATCAGATACATTGTCATTGCCAGATACGAGGCCATTGTCGAATAGACGATGCCATCGTCGGACCCAGACACCGAGATCCAAGCGCGGTATAGTTGACGGCGCGATATAGATGACGGCGCAAAACGAACAACGCACCGTCCAAGCCTTTCCCGTCCGCTCATCCACCACGTCGAGCCTGTCCCCCCAAACGCGGTACATGTCCGCCACGCACTGGATGAGCTCGATGCGCACGCGCGGGTCGGTCGCCTCTTCGGCGAGTTCCTTCGAGAAGGGGCCGGCGGCGAGTTTGGCAGTGGGCTGAAGTAAGGGAGCGAGCGCCTCAGCCGTGCTCTCAAGTCCTGGTCGAAGGCGGCTCACCAAATGCAACAGACAGAACATCGTAGCGGGCGCGAGGCCGTCCGCCTTCCCCTTCCGCCCCGCCTCGATCGCGACGAACCTATATGAGAGCTCCTTGAGCAGCTCGACGACCTCCTTGCTCGGGCGCTGTGACATAATCACGTTCAGCATGCTCGCCCATCCCTCGACTGGTACCGCGCTCACCTCCGGCAGATACCCGCATAGCAGCGTATAATATCGCAGACAGCGCATACGGGTCGCATCGTCGAGCAGCACGACGTCGACAGTTCCATCCTCCCTCAGCGCGCCGGCGTCCTCCAACCAGGCCCAGATGATCTCGCGCACGGCACGCGCGTAGGCCAGCTCGCCCTCCGTGTCGGCAAGCTGCGCGAAGACGACCTCGCGCAGGTTCTCAGGGAGGGCAGGGTGACGCAGCATCTCATCTGGCGGTCATGACTGTGAGCGCGAAGGATGGTAGGATGCGCACGGGACAACAAGACGTACATAGGATAGGCGCGAGCGCCTTCGAGCCATACGGATCGCTGGCCCCCACGGCGGCGCAGATGTGCAAGAGCTCGTGCAACCGGAACACGCGCTCGTCCTGCGCGAGGATTTCCTCGTGCTCCTTGTGCGCCGCCACGTCTTGCTCGTTTGTCATGTTGATACGCACGGCTAGGCGCCGTTGTGCATCGTCCACCTTCCCCCTCGCCTCTTCCCAGCAGCGCTCCACGCGCGGTACCAGATCGGTCACGGTGGGGAGTGTGTCTTGAAGGTCGGCGTTGGCGCCCTTGTGCGCGATGAGTCCGCGAACGAGGGCCAGAAGCGCGAGCGTGGAGTTGTCCCAGAGGTTGAGGCCTGGGGTGTGAGAGGTTAGCAGATGGTTCGGATGTTAGTTGATGATTCGGAGGATTAGACACTGGGTCAAGGGAGATGCGAACAGAAGAGCCCCGGAGGAGCAGACAGCGGGTTGAGGAGGTCCGAACAGAAGAGCCGTGGAATTGTATGGGAAGGATAGGAGTCGTATAAGAAGGATATGAGAAAGAACACTCACCACTCAAATCCAGCCCCTCGCACAACCTCGGTCGCGCGGAGAGAAACGCCTCTACGACGCGCAGGTATGACTTGCTCGTGGTGAGGCTGAGGCGAGTTAATAGGGCGAGAAGGCCGGCGAAGGGGGCTAATGGGTTCTCCTCAGCAGAGGGCATGTCAGGTTCCGCCTTGACATTGGGCGTATCCGGCTCCGCCTTGACATTGGGCGTGTCCGGCTCCGCCTTGACATTGGGCGTGTCCGGCTCCGCCTTGACCTCGGGCTCGGGCTTGATGGCGGGGTTCAATGCGTCCGCCCAACGAACTACAAGCTTCGCCACCTCCCGCCGCACGTCTTCACTGCGATCGTCGAAGCCGTACGCCAGGAGCCTGTCGATCACGGTACCGTTGAGCTTGTCGATGATCGTGCCGTTGAGTTTGTCGACGATCCTTGGGGCGTTGGAGGTGTCCGGATGCGTAGGTGAGGCCTGACTGGTGTTCTTCGCAGATCCTCGACGCTGACTAGACGCATCGGGCGCACCCATCCCAGCAACACTTTCCCTCAACCTCCGATACACGGCCGCGCGCACCCTCGCATCCCCCTGCGCACCCTTCCTCGCAGATTTCTCATCGCGCCCATCATCCCGGGACCGTAGCAGGAGATGAGGAATCGTGTTCTCCGTGATGGGAATATAGGACACCACCGCGAGCCGCACGTCGACCGCAGGATCGCAGGCCATGGACTCGATCAGAAGCGCTTCGTCCCCAGCAGCCAAGCGGTCGCCCTCCATCGCCAGGCACCTGCACAACAACCTCGCCGCGCCCGCCCTCACCACCCGATCCTTGTCCGCCAGCCTTTCGCGCACCTCTGCCCTCACCTTGTCGACCACGCGCGCGTCGATCGCGCCGAGGGTGCCGAACATGCGGGACAGGGTGTCGATGGCGCGGCGGCGGATCTGCTTGGTGGGCGCGGCGAGGGCGTGCCGGAGGGCTTTGAGGACGCGGCCGGTGAACCAAGGCGCGGGCTCGTGCGTGGGGGGCGGAGTCGTCGAAGGACCAGGCTCGCCGCGGTCCTGGGGGTAAAATTGGAGGTGATTGTGGCCGACCTGACCCACTGGGTGCGATGTCAGATGCGGAAGGCTTGCGCTAGGTACACCACGCACCAGAATCATTCAAAAACTCGATATACGCCGCGACAAAGCGCAGGCCAAGGTCGGCCGGACGCGCTGCCTTCATGTGCAGGCACTGGCCGAGGAAGTACAGAAAGCACTCCATGAACTCGTACCCGCCCTGCTTCCCGCCGCACTCCATCGGCGCCCCGCGGCAGACGACGGCGCAGTGGAGGGCGAAGAGGGCGGCGGAGTTGCGCGTGTGGGAGCGCTCGTTGGTGAGGGCGTCGGTGAAGATGTGCTTCATGGAGTCGTATATGTCGGGCATGCCGTCTGAGGGGCGGGGCGCGGGCATGGTCGCGTGCGAAGGGGAAGTGTCGAGTTGAAAGGGGAAGGGGAAACGCGATCACGTGTACGCATGCGCGTCGGCTGACTCTGACTCTGGCTAGGGTTGGATGGTGGTGCGTTCGGGCAGCAAGAATCGATAGGTGTTTAGCGCCCACCCCTCCTTTGCCGCGCCCCCCGCACACGGTCTCCCCGTCAAGGGGCCCGTGTGCGGGGGGCGTGCGCTATCTACTATCTATGGTAGTCTACGCTACGTGGTGTACTCTACCAGCATGGTCCCTCCTACCAGCATGACCCCTCCTACCAGCATGACCCCTCCTACACGCCTCATTGCACGAGCAGCATGGCGGCCTGCACGGTGGGTGACGAGTGAGACGGCGAGCGAGACGGGGGGTGGGAGAGAGACGGTAAGCCCTTGCCCACCTCCCCCCGTCTTATATACCGCCCTCTACCGTGCACGGACCTTTTGCAAGCCGAGTACGACCCCCAGCAAGCCGAGTACGATCCCCAGCAAGCCGAGTACGCGCCCCTTGCGACAGCGGCTAGTAGGTAGCGGATGTACGTTGTCAGTAGCTTATGCACAATAACATTGTCCTGGGCATGCTGAATACTCCACGAGTTGGTCGGTGGACACTGCGCCTGGCAGAGTGGAAACACCGTGTTCTCAATTCCTCCCTCTCGCAGTCAACGGGAGGGAGCCACCGATGAGCGTCGCGGTGGTGGCGTCCGCACTACTGCTCGCGAAGCTGTCCGCACTGGTACCGGCGCTCACGAAGCTCGCTTGCTCGCTTTCCGATTACAATGTACAAGTATCCTTTCCATTTATGATGTCCAAGTACCCGACGGACATCTCCGCAGACTCAAGGGACTGATATGTCGAGCAACTCAGTTGCAATAAGGATTGTAAGAGCTTTCATTGCAATTCATAGCTAGTAACATCGCAGTACGAGGTGTCTACTGAGCTAGCGGTGTCTACCGAGCTACAAAGAAAAGCGATACCCCAACTCGAAGGCGAGCAACGCAAGAACGAGCCACCAGATCGGGGGACGAAGACCTATATACTCGGCGCTCGAGTGGTGGACACTCAGCGCCCGAGTGGTGGACACTCATCGCCCGAGTGGTGGATACTCATCGCCCGAATGGTGAGTACTCGGCGTCCAAGGGGTGATACTCATCACCCCGCGGACGGCGATCCACTGCCTCAACGCCAAAGGGGAAGCAGATTCTTGCGCGTGCGAGGTGGGCGCGGGCGAAAGGGGTAGTCCATCGTTGAGAAGGAATAGCGCATCGAGAGCTTTGGGGGTGCACCTTGAGAGCGTAGGGGAACCGTGAAGCGCTGAGGAATAGCCCATTCGAGACGAAGAAGCCCTGAGAAGCGCGTGAGTAAAACCTGAAAAGCGCGTGAGTAAAGTCGAATAAAAAGCGCACCAAATATCCCTTACCCTCGCTCGCCGGACGGCGATACGTTGCCTCATCGCTTGGGGAGTGGGGGGCGATGCTCGTTAGGAGCGAATCTGTTGAGGAGTGGAAGGAGCGATGCTTGTGAAGAGTGAGAGGGGCAAAGGAGCGCGTCGGATAGAGGGGGGGAGCGAAGGAGGAGGGAGGGGAGAGAAGGGAGAAGGAGGGAGAAGGAGTGTGAGGAGCATGAGGGGGGAGCGTTAAAGGGCTGTCCAGGGTTGATGGGAAAGCTAGGGAGGAGGTAGAGGCTGAGGAGAAGGTAGAAGCTAGGGAGGAGGTAGAAGCTAGGGAGGAGGTAGAGGCGTCTGAGGGAGAGGGGAGTCTGAGGAAGAGGGGTGCCAGCCGAAGGGAGGGCACGATGAGGGTGTGGAAAGGGAAGGGGATTGAGGAAGCAAATCGGTCTGAAGGAGGGAGGGAGAGGGACGTGCACAAGCGACGGGAGGGCGGGGGCGGGGGAGAGATAGAGGGGGGAAGGGTGAGGAGGTGATAAAGGGGAACAAGGTGATAAGGGGGAAGAGGATCGAAGGGGTTGGGGTAGGGGTTAAGAGAAGGAGAAGCGAGGGGTGGAGGGGGAAGGAAGGGCGTACCTCGGACCGTGCTTGATGTGAGGATGTTGTGAGCGGCTAGGGCGGCGCTGCGCGCCACCCCCTCCCCCACCCCAAAGGTCGCGTCGATCAACGAGAACTTGAGGCGCGGACCTCGGCGCATCTGACGTCGATTTGCGGATTTCGGAGGATTGAGAAGCGGCCGAAAACACCTAGAAACGCGTCAGCAATGAGTGCAGTACAGTCAATACAGCACGCACCTGACGTGCTGGCCGCCACCCAATCCTCCTTGTCACCGACCGCGACGTCCGGCTCGTACAGAAATCACGGGAACCGGCGCAAATGTCGTCGATGCGTGGGGTTTCTGGGCTTGAGGAAGATATGTAAAATGTCTACAAACGCGTCAGAATGGTGCACGAAAGCGAACGACTCAGAGACGCACCTCGAACGTTGTTCCCGTCGCATGCAGCGCGGGGCGCTGCCCCCCTCCCCCTCCTCCCCTCCCCAACAGCCGTGGCGTTCAGCGAGGGGTTCCCGCGCGGACCTCGGCGCATTTCGCGTCGATTTGCGGATTTTACGGCGTGAAGAGGTGCTCGGGGACGTCTGGAAAATCATTAGAAAAGAGGTCAAAATTGGTTGGATTGAAGACGCACCCCTTGTCGGCGTCGCTGGCGGCGCTCCGCGCCCCCATTGTCCCCTCTCTAACTGTCGCGGCCGTCCACGAGGAATTCCCGCGCGGACCTCGGCGCACTTTGCTTCAAAATGCGTTTTTTCGGCGGATGGAGGCGCCAGAAAATGCCTGAAAACGCGTCAAAAATGGGTGCTAGACTCGACAGAATCTACAACGCACCTCGGCCGCGATGCGCGCTCGTTGTCGAGCCAGCTTGCCTATCACTTCCACCCACAAAGAGCTTGGTGCCGTCATCGGGCGAGGTGCTGGGCGAGATGTCGTGGGTGTTTGGTGGACCGCGTCGAGGGCGATGATCGCTACGACGTTGCCGGCTGCGCAAGCGCAACATCTCCAACAGCGTGGTCTAGATGTGAAGGGATGCGGGAGGCAAGTCGAGGGGCGGGGAGCGAGGGGGAAAGGTAGAGATGAAGCTCGAACGCACCGGTATATGTGGGCGGCGTCAAGGCGCCCTTCGCGACCGAGTAGGAGCAAAATTTTCATTCCCGCGCCACGCTCGGCGGAGCCCGCGCGCGTTCATTCCTGAGATTCTCGTAAGTCGAGACAATTCTGATGGAAGATTCGTGTCTCCGCGTAGGTATATGCCACTCACCGCACATGCAACGTGTTCCCTCGCGGCGAGCTAGTTGGCGGGGCTCAGTTTGCTCAGCGCCGCCTGCGACGTTGAAGGACCTGAATTGCAAGAGGGAGTCGCGCGCTGGCTAGAAATGGTTGGTGCGAGGGTGGGGAGGCAGATAACCTGGACTTACCTTCGAATGGTGGCTCAATGTCGCCTCGTGTCGCGCCGAGCATGTCCACGGGGCAGCCCGAGCGCCGACACCTACCCTGGAATTCTATTGCCGTTGTACCGGAAAGGTGCCGGCAGGGTATTTGGCACACCAAAACATACCTGGCCTGCTGAGTCCGAAATCAATTTGCACACGTACACTGAAGATGGAGGCGAGGAGGACATCGTGCAGAACCGACACCTGGCGCTCACCTTACCAGAATTGGCAGGACTGCGAGGATGGCGGAGAAACACGCGCGCCGCCCGAGCGACAACATGAGCAAAGGCCTTCCGGATTGGGCTCAATAGCCAGCCCCGCGTGCTGTCAAGGCACAGAGCTAGAGCTCCGTGCGAGTCGTAATGACGGAACCGGTAGCTTAATTCCGCGCCTTCGTCGCCTGTGTCGCCGTTGAGATGAGGGGGCGCGCGAGTCCGAGATGAGCACAAGATGGCTTTGAATGCATTTCTTGAGGGCCCGAGGGGTGTACAAAGAGTAGCCAGCTACGAATCCAGGACGTAGAGAGTAGACGGACGTCCTCGCCGGCCGCTGATGACGGTCGCGGACAAGACGGACGGAGTTTGTGGCGCCGCCAATCAGGGACCGGAGGGCGGCCCGTCGAGTCCGCGCGGCCGCGTTCTGCGTCTTGTCTTCGACTCACACCCATCGCGTTTGTCCGTCGCCTCGGAATAAACGCCATACTTTTCACAAACACTACCAGCAGCGATCCTGAACGTCTGGCGCTGTGGGCCCTACTCGGCGAGCTGTTATACGTCGAAAACAATGGCGGCGCGATCTCCCGCATCTCAGACGGCCTCCGCCGCGATCCCACCACCAGCGATGGGTCGCAGTAGGCTCGGGGCACTCGCCCATGAGCCCTGAACCCATCGCCGGTTTTGCGATGGGCGAGATCTGCGATTTCGCTTATCGTTCTGGGAGTTCGAGGATGTTTGCATGTGCAGCTCGACCTCCTTCCCTCCTTTCTGTGCACCTCCCCCCAAAAATACGAACCAACATAAATCGATGCAGTTTTCAATTCTGAACAGGTTTTGTATACCCAACCCCGCCCTCTGCGCCCTCGCTCGAGTGCTATAGCTCGACAAAGGGCGTTTTGAATATGTGGCGTCGGTTTTCGTCCGCGTATAGCGTCGTCGCATGTGCTTCGAACCGGCCCCAAAGTACATGAACATGATCTCCTATACCTCCGCATGGTATCTAGGAAGTAAGGTGAGCTCTCGATGTCTGTACGCCTTGGGAACCACTACGCTCATCCGCCCCCTTCCCAACCTCACCCCGATCCCAATCTTCCACCTAACGGCACGCAATTCCAGGCAGCGATTTCGTCGGATGTACCGAGCACGCGGATGACGTTGCGCCGCCCGAAGAACGCACGCGTAGCTCGCAATCCCACACTTGCAAAACCAACCTCCTGAAAAGTACGCATCTTCCACCCATTCCTCCCTCGTTTCCGCGCTCATTCCGCAGTTCGGGTCGGATAGTCTCAGTCTACACGTAAGGCTGAAACGCGCCCTCGAAGGATGGAAGATAGCGCTGCCCTCGCGCTCGCCCAGAGCCTTTCCGCGCTCACAGGCGAATTCTCCCCCTCTCCGGGCTCTCAGACGCACCATAACTCGCGCATGGTATGTCACAAACATATCTAATACTTCCCGCTATTGTTTCCGTCGCCAGCGCGAGAGCGCGGCGCTGCTCGTCGCGCGCCCGCCAGCGCGCTGCCTTTCTGGCGCTCAATGCCTTCCCAAAAGGGAAGGGCACGCGTCTTCCCAAACCGCCACGTCGATTCCCGTGCCCCCGCCTTCCTTGCCCTTTACTCACCCAAAATCGCGTCATCTACAACCTCACCATTCCATTCAGAACACACTCCTGCGGTTATTTGGCCGACATACGCGTTAAAAGGCATGGAAACGCGTCCAGACGCCGCGGAGGTACACCGTAAGCGTCCTCCTTCCACCGCCGATCCGCGCCTGGTATTCAACTTTCCTGACTCGCGCGCGACAGAACCTTCGTGCAGATCGCATATGCGCTCGCCCCGCGGAACATCCATCGCCATACAACGCCGTACACGCCAAATGCCCACCACGGGCAATCTTCCGCGGTTTCGTAAGTGTATCTGGGCGCGCGGTTCGTATTCGGGGGCGCGTCGCCTCCGCGCATTCAACTGCTGCGGTTGGAAAGGCTAATCGACGCGGGGAGGGATACATAAGGCAGGGGGTGGGGCGGTGTTAGGGCAGAGCTCGGCGCTCTTCCCTTTCCCCCCATCTCCTCCCCTCCCTCCTGTCGCTACCTCCCTGCTTCGTCGCCTGTCCCCTTCGCTGGTTTGTGATGTTGCCTACGTGAGGTCACTGCTCGGTGAGTCGCCTCGGCCTGTTTGTTCGATTTTTGGCTCTATTGTTGACGCTGCTTTCAGAGGTTCAGTTCTACTTGTGTTGGCGGTACGTGCCTATTGATCTTGCCTTCCATTCGCTTACCAACCTTTCTCTTTAGGTGCCTCCGTTCGCATCGAGTAGGACACGCTTCGTCAAGCGCGACGACGGTGAGCTCCTTCATTGTTTCTTATTCGTCCTGCCTTCACTAACGACGATTATAGGTATCTAGTACTATTTTCCGCGCCTTGACCGACGCCGCCGTCCTTCCCTCTCGTAAGTTTGCCGTCCTTTCCCTTCTTATCCCCTCCGATCTCGGCGCTTTGCTGACGATTTTGTCTAGATTCCACGGCCCCGTCGACGTGCTTTTCGACGCGTTAGTGATCAGCAAGGCCAGCGATGCGCGGGGGAAGTAGGATAGGTCTATGAGGTGCGTTTACTACGTCGTTTTTGCGATTCATCTGCTGATTGTTCCCTGTAGTCAGTGTAGACGGCGAGCTTCGATGTCGCTTGGAAGGACCGCGAGGTCACTAGCAGTACGTGGGGGAAGTGGTTTTGGGGCCATAAGGTGCGTCTCTCGCCTTATCATTGCGATCTTCTTGTTGATTGACGTTGTAGACGGCGACCCGCAACCCCTTCAACACGACGCGCGGCTTTTCTAGGGCGCGCAGCTCATGCTTGGACATCACCTCCACCGTCTTCGACGACCGCCTGAATGTCTCCCCCCTCAACGTCGTCGAGGATGGCGGCGTTGTGGGCTTCGTCTACATCACTACCCCCTTCGACGACGCCTCCAGCGCGCCCTCAAGCTCACCTGCCACTTCCACCCCTCCACCCTACTCGCATTCGTGCCCCTCACTTCGCGCTGTCTCGGGCGCGGGAGAAAGACCACCGACTTTGGGTGCGCTCCCCTCCGAGTCGTTGGCATGCATGCCCTCGTTGGCGTGAGGTACGTGTCCTTCGTTCGCGCATTGCTTCCTTGCTGACCGACGTTCGACAGCGACCCAGCCGCACCTGCAGCCGCTGTCTTCCGATCTCTCGGGGAAGTGTGCTTCGTGGGCTGGAAGGCATCTCCACCGGCGCTGGCGACGCGCTCGCTCGATGCCGGCGACGCGTCCTGGCCTCCGACACTGGCGAAAGAGCTTCATCGACGCCGGCGAAGCGTCTTCAGCCTCAACGTCACGCCCTCTTCCTCAACATCGACATGTCCTACGTCGTCAAGCGCGCTGACCCTACGGCTTCGACGTCGACGTTGATTGCTATGCCCTTGGCGCGCTCAGCGCCGCGAGGACAGCGCGCTGTCAGCAAGGTAAAGATCCGTCCTTGCTCCCAGCCCCCTGATGTCTTGCTAATCCTCTCGTCCAGTTTGTATCGGGTAAATCTTGTCGTTAGACAGCGGCGAAGGCGACGAACAAGGGAGAAGGTAGCGAGTACCAGCACGAAGGTGATGAGCCGGGGCGAAGGGTGAGAGCGGTGGGGAAGACTATGGAGGGGCCGAAGACGACGAGCGGCGGGGGTTGTGGCGGTTAGCGACGTTGAATGTAGGTATGTCTCCGTATGTGAGTTTGCCGCCTTGACTGACCTGCGTTTACAGTGCTTGCTGTGCTCGTACGCCGGGGCTTGCCAGGTGCAAGATCGCGCGTCGCTACGCGTTGACGCGGCATCTGGATAGCGGACGACGGTGGGATCGAGGTTGACGTCGGGTGAGTCCGTTTCCTTCGATCGAGGTTTTTACTGACTTCCTATACAGAGTGTACCCTTGCGTTGTGTTGCGCGATGCGATTGCGTCTTTCTCTTTGACGCGGTCTCGCCACGCGCGAGGCCCTCGCACTCCGCTTCAAGACGCCCTCGCGCCGAAGATTGAGGGGTCTGCTCGTTTGCGCCAGCCTTGTAAGTCTTATCATTTAGAGTCTTATGCTTCGCGTTTAATCTCGCATCTTCAGGTCGTTTACTTCACGCCGTAGTGTAATATGTAACTGCTTATACGACCGCATACCGCCCTTGAAAGCGCTGTGAACCGCCTGCGACGACGCGTAGGTCCGCTTCAAGTCGCGCGGGATCGCCGTTTGGGGCGCACAGGATCGTGGTCGACGACGCTCAGGACCGCCGTCGACGATGCCCAGGACCGCGGTCGACCATCCCCAGGACCACCTTCGACGACGCTCGCAGGCCTCGCCTTCACCATTCGCTAACAACGAATCCCCCCTCACGTCACCTTTGGCATCGGATTCCCCCTCGCCTTCTACGACGCGTCTCTGCTCATTCTCGACGGCGCGTTTCTGCTCATTCTCGAAGACGCATTCCTGCTCGCCTTCGACGACGCATCCCGCCTTCATCCTCAACAACGAATCCCCCCTCATCGCCTCCTCTCGGCCCTTAACAATGTTGTCAACGAGCACGTCGATGTCGATCTCACAATAAACGGCGGTGGTGGTTCGTGCCGGCGCGTCATTCGGGGAGTGGCAACGCGCTCTCCGTGCGTAGGAACAGCCTTCTTCAAGATCGACAAACGTGCTCAAAGAGCGCGAGCGAGGGAGGGGTAGCGGGGAAAGCGCTCGATGAGAAGACGAGGGGGGCTGTTAGAGGAGGGGTACGACTGGTAGAGTTTGGGGAGTAGAGAGGGGGGAATCTACTCGGCGAGTTGAGAGGCGGGCGAGGTGATTAGTTGACGAGTGGACGTGCTCACTGTACAGTGGTTCTCGAGTAAGTGTAAGCCTTGAGTTGACAAAGTGTACGAGTAAGACATGAGTTGCGGACGGGTAAGCCATGGCCATGAGTCGACGAGCGAGGCGTGGGCCGATATGAGCTCTCTGCGAGTCTGCGACGTGCCCTCGTGCATGCGGCACGCTTTTCGGCGATGTAGGCAAGGCGGAGGGGACGCGCGAGATGGGCAGGACGTAGTTTTCATTGCATACTGTCTAGCTACAAAGAGTAGAGTATCTAGAATGACTGGAGTACATACAGCGAAGACGGGGAGTATATGCATAGTCTCCTCTCCCTTCCCTCGTCGATTCCCCCTCCCCCCTCCCTTGTTACGCCCGTTCCCATCCCTCCTTCCCCTTCCGCCGCACTTCTCTGACGCTCCCGTCTCCCCATCGCCTTCGGCTCGCAGTCCTCGTCCTGGTATCGCGCGAGGTGTACGGGTTGAATCAGAGCGAAGGGGGGAGGAAGGGGGCGCGGAGACGGGAAACGATGCAAACACGACTCACCACTTGCACCCAGCCTCTCGCACAGCTCGGACGCGCGGAGAGGAAGTCCTTTACGACGCGCGACGAGGAACACTTCCACGACGCGCAGGTACGACTTCCTCGACGAGAGGCCGAGACGCGTGAGCACGCGACGAGCTTTGCCACCGCCCGCTGCACGTCCTCGCTCCGATCGTCGAAGCCGTAGGCGAGGAGCCTGTCGATGACGGTGCCGTTGAGTTTGTCGACGATCGCGCCGTTCGGTCGTGCACCCTCCGCGGCGGCGTTCGGTCGTGCATCCCCCGCGGCGCCGTCCCGCCGTGCACCCTCCACGGCGATATTCTCCCTCAACCTCCGATACACTGCCACACGCACGCGCGCGTCTGCCTGCCCACCCTTCCTAGTAGACTTCTCGTCGCGCCCGTCGTCCCGAGAGCGCAGAAGAAGGTGGGGGACCGTGTTCTCCGTGATGGGGATGTAGGACACCACCACGAGCCGCACGTCGACCGCAGGATCGCAGGCCATCGCCTCGATCAAAAGCGCCTCGTCCTCGGCGTCGATTAAGCGCCCTCCGTCCTCGGCGTCGATCAAGCGCGCCTCGCCCTCAGCGGCCATGTGCTTGTAGAGGAGGGCCGCGGCGCGCGCGCGGACGACCCTGTCTTTGTCCGCCAGCCTTTCGCGCACCTCTGCCCTCACCTTGTCGACTACGCGCGCGTCGATCGCGCCGAGGGTGCCGAACATGCGGGACACAGTGTCGATGGCGCGGCGGCGGATCTGCTTGGTGGGCGCGGCGAGGGCGTGCCGGAGGGCTTTGAGGACGCGGCCGGTGAACCAGGGGGCGGGGTCGTGCGTGGGGGATGGGGTGGTGGAGGAGGGACCGGGGGTTGACGAGGAAGAGGAACCGGGGACTGACGAGGAGGGACCAGGCTCGCCGCGATCCTGGGGGTAGAACTGGAGGTAATCATGGCCGACCTGGCCCACTGGGTGCGATGTTAGATGCGGAACACTCCGTAATGAGTCCGACACGCACCAGAATCGTTCAGATACTCGATATACGCCGCGACGAAGCGCAGGCCAAAGTCGGCCGGACGCGCTGCCTTCATATGCAGGCACTGGCCGAGGAAGTACAGGAAGCACTCCATGAACTCATAGCCCCCCTCCTTCGCGCCGCAGTCCGTCTGGATCCCGCGGCACACGACGGCGCGGTGGAGGGCGAAGAGGGCGGCGGAGTTGCGTGTGTGGGAGCGCTCGTTGGTGAGGGCGTCGGTGAAGATGTGCTTCATGGACTCGTAGATGTCGGGCAGGCCGTCCGAGTCGCGTCGAGCTGGCATTGTGGACTCAAGTGGAGAGAAAGAAGGACGGGGCAAGAAAGGGGAAGGCTGAAGGGAAACGCGATCACGCGCGTAGACGCTCTCAGCCCGCAGGCGCAAGTGTCAATGTTCGCTGTCCTGTGGCAAGTATCGAGCGCCAGGGCTTGACTTCCGACGTCGGTTGAGGGGAGGAGCGCTTGTGTGTAGGCCGCGTATGCGACCGGCAATCGTGCAGTCGAGTATGAAAGCACGCGAGCTGAACTTATGATTTATATCGAGCCCCTGCGGTTTCCGACCAAGGCCTCTGGTTCGGAGAGCTCCCTGGATAGGCTTGGTTGAGCGTATACAGAGATGACTGGCGGAGTCAAGACGAATTTAACTCAATGCGGACTTGTGCAGAAGGAAACGCGATCACGTGTACGCGTGCGCGTCGGCTGACTCTGACTCTGGCTAGGGTTGGATGGTTGTGCGAACCGACAGCAAGAATCGATAGGTGTTTAGCGCCCACCCCTCCTTTGCCGCGCCCCCCGCACACGGTCTCCCCGTCAAGGGGCCCGTGTGCGGGGGGCGTGCGCTATCTACTATCTACGGTAGTCTACGCTGCTACGTGGTGTGTTCTACCAGCATGGTCCCTCCTACCAGCATGACCTCCCCCTCCAGTCGTGACCCCTCCTACCAGCATGACCCCTCCTACCAGCATGACTCCTCCTACACGCCTCATTGCACGAGCAGCATGGCGGCGTGCACGGTCGGTGGCGAGCAAGACGGCGAGCAAGACGGGGGATGGGAGAGAGACGGTAGGCCCTTGCCAACCTCCCCTCGTCTTATATACCGCCCTCTACCGCGCACGGACCCTTTGCAAGCCGAGTACGAGTCCTCTGCAAGCCGAGTACGATCCCTAGCAAGCCGAGTACGAGTCTCTTGCAAGCCGAGTACGCGCCCCTTGCGACAGCGGCTAGTAGGTACCGGATTTACGTTGTCAGTAGCTTATGCACAATAACATTGAGCTGGACACGCTGGACAGTCGACGAGTTGGTCGGTCTGCACCTTGGACACTGCACCTGAGTTCAGAGTGCAAAGACCCAGTACTCAGATCCTTCCTCTCGCAGTTGACGGGAGGGAGCCGCCGATGAGCGCGGTGGTGGCGTCCGCAGTACTGCTCACGAAGCTTGCTCGCTTTCCGATTACAATCTACAAGTATCCTTTCCGATGACGAGGTCCAAGTACCCGACGGACATCTCCGCGGACTCGAAGGACTGACATGTCGAGCAACTCGGTTTCGATGAGAATTATAAGAGCTTTCATTGCAATCCATAGCTAGTAACAACACAGTACGAGGTGTCTACTGAGCTAGCGGTGTCTACTGAGCTAGGGGTATCTACCGAGCTACAAAGTAACTCGAGGGCGAGCAACGCAAGAACGCCCCCCCAGATCGGGCGACGAAGACCTATATACTCGGCGCTCGAGTGGTGGACACTCATCGCCCGAGCGGTGGACACTCGGCGCTCGAGTGGTGACTAGTCATCGCCCGAGCGGTGAGTACTCGGCGTCCAAGGGGTGATACTCATCACCCCGCGGACGGCGATCCACTGCCTCAACGCCAAAGGGGAAGCAGATTCTTGCGCGTGCGAGGTGGGCGCGTGCGAGGTGGGCGCGGGCGAAAGGGGTAGCCCATCGGTGAGAAGGGGTAGCACATCGAGAGCGTAGGGGGTGCACATCGAGAGCGTAGGGGAACCGTGAAGCGCTGAGGAATAGCCCATCCGAGACCAAGAAGCCCTGAAAAGCGCGTGAGTAAAGTAGAATAAAAAGCGCACCAAATATCCCTTACCCTCGCTCGCCGGACGGCGATACGTTGCCTCATCGCCTGGGGGTGGGGGGCGGTGCTCGTTAGGACTGGGAGGGGCGAAGGGGCGCATCAGATAGAGGGGGGGCGAAGGGAGCGGGGAGAGGGGAGAAGGTGGCAGGAAGAGGGAGAAGGAGCGTGAGGAGCATGAGGGGGGAGCGTTAAAGGGCTGACCAGGGTCGATGGGAAAGCTAGGGAGGAGGTAGAGGCGTCTGAGGAAGAGGGGTGCCAGCCGAAGGGAGGGCACGATGAGGGTTCGGGGATGCCCAGGAAAGGGGAAGGGGGTTGAGGAAGCAAATGAGTCTGAAGGGGGAGGGAGGGGGGACGTGCACAAGCGACGGGAGGGCGGGGAGAGAGATAGAGGGGGGAAGGGGAACGAGGTGGTAAAGGGGAAGAAGATCGAAGGGATAGGGATTGGGATTAAGAGAAGGAGAAGCGGAGGGGGGAAGGGGAAGGAAGGGCGTACCTCGGACCGTGCTTGATGTGAGGACGTTGCGAGCGGCTAGGGCGCCACCCCTCCCCCCCTCCCCGGCGGTCACATTGATCAGCGACAACTTGAGGCGCGGACCTCGGCACACTTGACGTCGATTTGCGGATTTTGATGGATTGAGAAGCGGCCGAAAATCCCTAAGAAAGCGTCAGAAATGGGTGCAGTACAGTGAATACAGCACGCACCTGGCGTGCTGGCCGCCGCCCCCGCCTCCTCGCGACGCCTGGCTCGTACAGAAAGCGCGGAATCCGGCGCAAATGACGTCGATGCGTGGGGTTTCTGAGCCTGAAGAAGGAATGTAAAATGTCTACAAAAGCGTCAGAATGGTGCACGAAAGCGAACAGCTCAGAGACGCACCTCGAACGTTGTTCCCGCTGGCGGCAGCGCAGAGCGCTGCCCCCCTCCCCCTCCTCCCCTGCCCGACAGCCGTGGCGCTCAGCGAGAGGTTCCCGCGCGGACCTCGGCACAGTTCGCGTCGATTTGCGGATTTTTCGGTGTGAAGAGGCGCTCGGCGACGTCTAGAAAATCATTAGAAAAGAGGTCAGAATTGGTTGAGATGAAGACGCACCTCTGCGCCTTGTCGGCGGCGCTCCGCGCCGCCCTTGTCCACTCCCTAACTGTCGCGGCCGTCAACGAGGAATTACCGCGCGGACCTCGGCACATTTCGCTTCAGAATGCGTTTTTTTGGCGGATGGAGGCGCACCAGAATATGCCTGAAAACGCGTCAGAAATGAGTGATAGACTCGACAGAAGCAACAACGCACCTCGGCCGCGATGCGCGCCCGTCGTCGAGCGAGCTTGCCCATCACTTCCACCCACACAGAGCCTGGTACCGTCGTCGGGCGAGGTGCTGGGCGAGATGTCGTGGGTGTTTGGTGGACCGCGTCGAGGGCTACGACGTTGCCGGCTCGCGCGAGCGCAACATCTGCAACAGCGTGATCAGCACTCGGACGCGACATGAGCACAGACAACGACGCACCAACACCCCCGCCACGTCAGCGCCGCGCGGTCGAAGGCGATGGCGAGGAAAGATGGATGCGAAGGGAGGCGGGAGGCAAGTCGAGGGGCGGGGAGCGAGGGGGAAAGGTAGAGATGAAGCTCGAACGCACCGGTATATGTGGGCGGCGTCAGGGCGCCCTTCGCGACCGAGTAGGTGCAAAATTTTCATTCCCGCGCCACAGTCGGCAGAGCCCGCGCGCGTTCATTTCCTTGAACTTCTCGTAAGTCAAGTCAATCTGATGGAAGATTCGAGTCTCCGCGTATGTGTATGCCACTCACCGCACATGCAACGTGTTCCCTCGCGCGAGCCAGTTGACGGGGCTCGGTTTGCTCGTCGCCGCCTGCGACGTCGAGGGACCTGGATTGCACGAGGGAGTCGCGCGCTGTCTAGAGATGATCAGAGCGAGGGAGCGGAGGCAGATAACCTGGACTTACCTTCGAATGGTGGCTCAATGTCGCCTCGTATCGCGCCGAGCATATCCGCGGGACAGCCCGAGCGCCGACACATACCCTGGAATTCTGTTGCCATTGTACTCGAAAGATGCCGTCAGGTTATTTCGGCGCACCACCTGGCCCGCTCCCGCTGAGTCTAAATCAATCTGCACATGTATACGGAAGACGGCGGCGAGGAGGCAATCGTGCAGAACCGGCTACGTGAGATACACCTGGCTTTCACCTTACCAGATATCTGGCGCCCGGTCGAAAAAACACGCACGCCGCCCGAGTGACAGCATGAACAAATGCCTTCCGGTTTGGGCTCAATAGCCAGCCCCGCGTGCTGTCAAGGCACAGAGCTAGAGCTCCGTGCGAGCCGTAATGACGGAACCGGTGGCTTAATTCCCCACCTCCGTCGCCTGTGTCGCCGTTGAGATCAGAGGGCGCGCGAGTTCGAGATGAGCACAAAATGGCTTTGAATGCATTCCTTGAGGACCCGAGGGGTGTACAGAGAGTAGCCAGCTACGGATTCAGGACGTGGAAAGTAGAGGGGGGCCCTCACCGGTCGCTGATGACGGTCGCGGACAGGACGGACAGAGTTTGTGGCGCCGCCAATCAGGGACCGGACGGCGGCCCGTCGAGTCCGCGCGGCCGCGTTCTGCGTCCTGTCTTCGACTCTCACCCATCGCGTCCGTCCGCCGCCTCGGAATAAACACCGTACTTCTCGCACACACTACCAGCAGTTATCCTGAACGTTTGGCGCTGTGGGCCTTACTCTGCGAGCTAATATATGTCAAAAGCGTTGCCGGCGCGATCTCCCGCATCTCAGGCGGCCTCCGCCGCGATCCCACCACCAGCGATGGGTCGCAGTAGGCTCGGGGCACTCGCCCATGAGCCCTGAACCCATCGCCGGTTTTGCGATGGGCGAGATCTGCGATTTTGCTTATCGTTCTGGGAGGTCGAGGATGTTTGCATGCGCAGCTCGACCTCTTTCCCTCCATTCTGTGCACCCTCCCCCGAAAATACGAACCGACCGAAATAGATGTAGTTTCTCATTCTGAACAGGTTTTGTATATCCAACCCTGCCCTCCGCGCCCTCGCTCGAGTGCTATAGCTCGACGAAGGGCGTTTTGAATATGTGGCGTCGGTTTTCGTCCGCTCATAGCGTTGTCGCATGTGCTTCAAACCGGCGCCAAAGTACATGAACATAATCTCTTATACCTACGCATGTTGCGTAGGAAGTACGGTGAGCTCCCGATGTCTGTACGCCTTGGAAACCACTACGCTCATCCGCCCCCTTCCCAACCTCACCCCGATCCCAATCTTCCACCTAACGGCAAGAAATTCCAGGCAGCGATTCTGTCGGATGTACCGAGCACGCGGATGACGTTGCGCCGCCCGAAGAACGCACGCGTAGCTCGCAATCCCACACTTGCAAAACCAACCTCCTGAAAAGTACGCATCTTCCACCCATTCCTCGCTCGTTTCCGCGCTCATCCCGCAGTTCGGGTCGGATAGTCTCAGTCTACACGTAAGGCTGAAACGCGCCCTCGAAGGATGGAAGATAGCGCTGCCCTCGCGCTCGCCCAGAGCCTTTCCGTACTCATAGGCGAATTCTCCCCCTCCCCGGGTTCTCAGACGCACCATAATTCGCGCATGGTATGTCACAAACATATTGAAGACTCTTCGCATGTTTGCTGCTGCCAGCGCCAGAGCGCGGCGCTGCTCGTCGCGGGCGCGCCAACGCGCTGCCTTTCTGGCGCTCAATGCCTTCCCGAAAGGGAAGGGCACGCGTCTTCCCAAACCGCCACGTCGATTCCCGTGCCGCGGCCTTCCTTGCCCTTTCCTCCCCCGAATGGCGTCATCTGGAACCTCACCATTCCATTCAGAACACTTTCCTGCGGCTATTTGGCCGATATACGCGTTCAAAGGCATGGAAACGCGTCAAGCCGCCGCGGAGGTACACAGTAAGCATCCTCCTTCCACCCCCGATCCGCGCCTGGCATTCAACTTTCCTGACTCGCGCGCGACAGAACCTTCGTGCAGATCGCACATGCGCTCGCCCCGCTGAATATCCATCGCCATACAACGCCGTACACGCCAAATGCCCACCGCGGGCAATCTTCCGCAGTGTCGTAACCGAAGCTGGGCGCGCGCTTCGTAATCGGGGGCGCGTCGCCTCCGCGCATGCAACTGCTGCGGTTGGAAAGGTTAATCGACGCGGGGAGGGATACATAAGGCAGGAGGTGGGGCGGTGTTAGGGCAGAGCTCGGCGCTCTTCCCTTTCCCCCCATCTCCTCCCCTCCCTCCTATCGCTACCTCCCTGCTTCATCGCCTGTCCCCTTCTCTGGTTAGTGATGTTGCCTACGTGAGGTCACTGCTCGGTGAGTCGCCTCGGCCTGTTTGTTCGATTTTTGGCTCTATTGTTGACGCTGCTTTCAGAGGTTCAGTCCTACTCGTGTTGGAGGTACGTGCCTATTGATCTTGCCTTCCATTCGCTTACTAACTTTTCTCTTTAGGTGCCTCCGCTCGCATCGAGTAGGGCACGCTTCGTCAAGCGCGACGACGGTGAGCTCCTTCATTGTTTCCTATTCGTCCTGCCTTCACTAATGACGAATATAGGTATCTGGTACTATTTTCCGCGCCTTGACCGACGCCGCCGTCCTTCCCTCTCGTAAGTTTGTCGTCCTTTCCCTTTTCATCCCCTCCGATCTCGGCGCCTTGCTGACAATTTTGCCCAGATTGCACGTTCCCGCCGACGTGCTTTTCGAGGCGCTAGTGATCAGCAAGGCCAGCAGGACGCGGGGGAAGTAGGATGGGACTATGAGGTGCGTTGACTACGTCACATTCGCGCTTCATTTGCTGATTGTTCCCTGTAGTCAGCGTAGACGGCGACCTTCGATGTCGCTCGGAAGGACCACGAGGGCACTAGTAGTACGCGGGGGAAGTGGGTTTGGGTCTCTAATGTGCGTCTCTTGCCTTATCATTGCGATCTGCTTGCTGATGGACGTTGTAGACGGCGACCCGCAACCTCTTCAACACGACGCGCGGCTCTCCTACGGCGCGCAATTTATGCTTCACCATCGTTTCCAGCGTCCTCGACGACCCCCTCAACATCTCGCCCTCGAAGAAGCCCTCAACGCCGCCATCCTCGACGACGTCTACAACCCTACCACCTTCGACGACGCCTCCAGCGCGCCCTCAAGCTCACTTTTCACTTCCACCCTCCACCCTACGAGAGAGGCCCACGACGTCGGGTGCGTCCCTTCCAAGTCGCTGGCATGCATGCCCTCGTTGGCGTGAAGTATGTGTCCTTCGTTCGCGCATTGCTTCCTTGCTGACCAAATCCTGCCAGTGACCAAGCCGCACCTGCAGCCGCTGTCTTCCGATCTGTCGGGGACGTGTGCTTCGTGGGCTGGAAGGCATCTCCACCGGCGCTGGCGACGTGCTCGCTCAATGCCGGCGATACACCATGGCCTACGACACTGGCGAAGAACCTTCACCGACGCCGGAGAAGCGTCTTCAGTCTCAACGTCGCGCCCTCTTTCTCAACATCGACATGTCCTACGTCGTCAAGCGCGCTGACCCTACGGCTTCGACGTCGACGTCGATTGCTATGCCCTTGGCGCGCTCAGCGCCGCGAGGACAGCGCGTCGCCTTAAGGTGAAAATTCGTCCTTCAATCCAGCCGCTTGATGTCTCGCTCATTATCTTATCCAGATCGTATCATGGGGAGCTCTGTCGTTGGACGACGGCGAAGGCAACGAGCAAGGAGGAAGGTAGCGTGGGCGAGCACGAAGATGGTGGGCCGGGGCGAAGAGTGGGAGCTGTGGTGAAGGCGACGAGCTCAGAGGGGCCGAAGGCGAGAGCGGAGGTGAAGGCGGTCAGCGACGTTGATGCAGGTACGTCTTCGTATGTGAGTTTGCCGCCTTGACTGACCTGCGTTCATAGTGCTTGCTGTGCTCGCCCGCTGACTACGCGTACGCCGGGGCTTGCCAGGTGCAAGATCACGCGTCGCTAACCGTTGACTCGGCGTCTGGACAGCGGACGACAGTGGGATTGAGGTCGACATCGGATGTGAGAGTGAGTCCCTTTCCTTCGCATGAGGTTTTTACTGACTTCTTATAGACTGTATCTGCTCGGAGTGCTGCGCGATGCGATTGCATCCTTCTCCCTGGCATGGTCTCTCCACGCGCGAGGCCCGAGCGCCGCAAATAGAGCAGTCTGCGCGTTTGCGCCACCCTTGTAAGTCCTATCATTCGGAGTTTCCCCCCTTCGCGTCTGATCTCGCATCTTCAGATCGTTTACTTCACCCTGTAGTGTAGTATGTGACTGGTGATACGACTGCCTCTCGCCCTTGAAGACGCTCCGAATTGCCCGCGACGACGCGCAGGTCCGCTTCGAGTTGGGCGGGATCGCCTTTTGGGACACACAGGACCGCGGTCGACGACGCTCCAAATTGCCTGCGACGATGCCCAGGACTGCGGTCAACGACGCTCAGGACCGCCTTCGCCGACAATCGGAGTCCTCGCCTTCACCACTCGCCAACAACGAATCCCCCCTCACGTCACCTTTGGCATCGGATTCCTTTTCGCCTTCGACGACGCGTCTCTGCTCATTTTCGACGACGCGTCTGTGCTCATTCTTGAAGACGCGTCTCTGCTCATTTTCGACGACGCATTCGTGCTCGCCTTCGACGACGCATCCCACCTTCATCCTCAACAACGAATCCCCCCTCATCGCCTCCCTTCGGCCCTTAACAATGTTGTCAACAAGCACGTCGAACGAGATCTCGCAATCAACGGTGGTGGTGGTTCGTGCTCGAGGGCAACATAGATCAGGGCTCTACTTGACGGCGCGTCATTCGGGGAGAGCCAACGCGCTCTTCGTGCGTAGGAATAGACTTCTTCAAGGTCGACAAAAGCGCACTGTACATGCTCGAAGAGCGCGAGCGAGGGAAGCGCTCGATGAGAAGACGAGCGGGTATGTCTGGGAGAGTCCGAGGAGGAGATGGGGGGGGGGGGGAGTGCTCGATGAGGAGCTACTCGACAAGTTGAAGGGCGGGCGAGGGGATTAGTTGACAAGTCGACGTGCTCAACGTACAGTGTTTCTCGACTACGTGTAAGCTCACCACTGTGAGAAGTGAATTGACAACGTGTACGAGTGAGGCCTGAGTTGCGGACGGTTCAGCCATGGTCATGAGTCGACGAGCGAGGCGTGCACCGATATGCGCGAGCGGCGAGTCTGTGCGACGTGTCCTTGCGCATCGCGACGCGCTTTTCGGCAATGTAGGCAAGTCGAAGGGGACGCACGAGATGGGCAGGACGTAGTTTTCATTGCATACTGGCTATCTACAAAGAGTAGAGTACCTAGAACGACTAGAAGTACGTACAGCGAGGACGGGGAGTACATGGATGACCTCCTCTCTCTTCCCTCGTTGTTTCCCCCTCCCCCCTCCCCTATCCCTTGTTGTGCCCGTTCCCATTGTCCCCCTTCCTCCCCCTCCCGTCGCACTTCCCTGACGCTCACGTCTCGCCATCGCCTTCGGGTCGCAGTCCTCGTCTTGGTATCGCGCGAGGTGTACGGGTTGAATCAAAGCGAAGGGGGGAGGAAGGGGGCGCGGAGACGAGAAAAGAAGCAAAGGCGACTCACCACTTAGATCCAGCCCCCTGCACACCCTCGGCCGCGCGGAGAGGAAGTCCTTTACGACGCGCGACGAGGAATGCCTCTACGACGCACGACGAGGAACACTTCCACGACGCGCGACGAGGAACGCCTTTACGACGCGCAGGTACGACTTGCTCGACGAGAGACCGAGACGCGTGAGCACGCGACGAGCTTCCCACCTCCCTTCGCACGTCCTCACTGCGATCGTCGAGCCCGTAGGCGAGGAGCCTGTCGATGACCGTGTCGTTGAGCTTCTCGACGATCGCGCCGTTCGGTCGTGCACCCTCCGCGGCGGCGTTCGGTCGTGCACCCTCCGCGGCGGCGTTCGGTCGTGCATCCCCCGCGGCGCCGTCCCGCCGTGCACCCTCCACGGCGATATTCTCCCTCAACCTCCGATACATGGCCGCGCGCACCCTCGCATCCACCTGCGCGACCTTTCTCGCAGACTTCTCGTCGCGCTCGTCGTCCCGAGAGCGCAGAAGAAGGTGGGGGACCGTGTTCTCCGTGATGGGGATGTAGGACACGATGGCGAGCCGCACGTCGATCGCAGGATCGCAGGTCATCGCCTCGATCAGAAGGACCTCGTCCTCGGCGTCGATCAACCGCCCCTCGTCCCCAGCATTCGAGCGGTCGCCCTCCGCCGCCACATGCCCACCAACCATCGTCGCTCCCATATGCCTGCACAACGACCTCGCCGCGCCCGCCCTCACCGCCCGATCCTTGTCCGTCAGCCGCTCGCGCACCTCCGCCCTCACCTTGTCGACCACGCGCGCGTCGATCGCGCCAAGGGTGCCGAACGTGCGGGATACAGTGTCGATGGCGCGGCGGCGGATGGTTAGGGTGGGCGCGGCGAGAGCGTGCCGGAGGGCTTTGAGGACGCGGCCGGTGAACCAGGGGGCGGGGTCGTGGGTGGGGGGCGGAGGTGGGCCGGAGGAGGGACCGGGGGTTGACGAGGAGGAGGGACCGGGCTCGCCGCGATCCTGGGGGTAGAACTGGAGGTGATCATGGCCGTCCTGGCCCACTGGGTGCGATGTTAGATGCGGAACGCTTGCGCTAGGTACACCACGCACCAGAATCGTTCAGATACTCGATATACGCCGCGACGAAGCGCAGGCCAAGGTCGGCCGGACGCGCTGCCTTCATGTGCAGGCACTGGCCGAGGAAGTACAGAAAGCACTCCATGAACTCGTACCCGCCCTGCTTCCCGCCGCACTCCATCTGGACCCCGCGGTAGACGACGGCGCAGTGGAGGGCGAAGAGGGCGGCGGAGTTGCGCGTGTGGGAGCGCTCGTTGGTGAGGGCGTCGGTGAAGATGGACTTCATGGAGTCGTAGATGTCGGGCATGCCGTCTGAGGGGCGGGGCGCGGGCATGGTCGCGTTCGAAGGGAGAAGAAAGAGGGAAGTGTCAGGGCTAGATGAGCGCGTCTGGAAACGCGGTCACGTGTACGCGCGCGGTTTGCCCATCACGTCTCGGCCTTGTGCTTCCGCTGGTCTGACTCTGACTCTGGCTAGGGTTGGATGGTTGTGCGGTCGGGCAGCAAGAATCGATAGGTGTTTAGCGCCCACCCCTCCTTTGCCGCGCCCCCCGCACACGGTCTCCCCGTCAAGGGGCCCGTGTGCGGGGGGCGTGCGCTATCTACTATCTACGGTAGTCTACGCTACGTGGTGTGTTCTACCAGCATGGTCCCTCCTACCAGCATGACCTCCCCCTCCAGTCGTGACCCCTCCTACCAGCATGACCCCTCCTACACGCCTCATTGCACGAGCAGCATGGTGGCGTGCACGGTCGGTGGCGAGCAAGACGGCGAGCGAGACGGGGGATGGGAGAGAGACGGTAAAGGTCTGCCCACCTCCCCCCGTCTTATATACCACCCTCTACCGCGCACGGACCCTTTGCAAGCCGAGTACGATCCCCTGCAAGCCGAGTACGCTCCCTAGCAAGCCGAGTACGCGCCCCTTGCGACAGCCGCTAGTAGGTAGCGGATGTACGTTGTCAGTAGCTTATGCACAATAACATTGACCTGGGCACACTGAACACTCCACGAGTTGGTCGGTGGACACTGCGCCTGCGAAAGCGCAAACACCATGTTCTCAGATCCTCCCTCTCGCAGTCGATGGGAGGCAGTCGCCGATGAGCGCGCTGGTGGCGTCCGCAGTACTGCTCACAAAGCTATCCGCGCGGTAGTGCTCACGAAGCTGTCCGCACTGGTACCGCCCCACGAAGCTCGCTCGCTTTCCGATTACAATGCCAAGGTACCCGACGGACATCTCCGCGGACTCGAGGGACTGATATGTTGAGCAACTCGGTTTCGATGAGAATTGTAAGAGCTTTCATTGCAATTCATAGCTAGTAACGAGACAGTACAAGGCGTCTACTGAGCTAGCGGTGTCTACTGAGTGCGATATATCTACTGAGCTACAAAGAAAAGCGGTACCCTAACTCGAGGGCGAGCAACGCAAGAACGAGCCACCAGATCGGGCGACAAAGACCTATATACTCGGCGCTCGAGTGGTGGACACTCATCGCCCGAGCTGTGAGTACTCAGCGCTCGAGTGGTGGACACTCAGCGCCCGAGTGGTGGACACTCATCGCCCGAGCGGTGAGTACTCGGCGCCCGAGTGGTGAGTACTCAGCGCCCAAGGGGTGAGTACTCGGCGTCCAAGGGGTGATACTCATCACCCCGCGGACGGCGATCCACTGCCTCAACGCCAAAGGGGAAGCAGATTCTTGCGCGTGCGAGGTGGGCGCGGGCGAAAGGGGTAGCCCATCGGTGAGAAGGGGTAGCCCATCAGTGAGAAGGGGTAGCCCATCGGTGAGAAGGGGTAGCGCATTGAGAGCGTAGGGGGTGCACCTTGAGAGCGTAGGGGAACCGTGAAGCGCTGAGGAATAGCCCATCCGAGACGAAGAAGCCCTGAAAAGCGCGTGAGTAAAACCTGAAAAGCGCGTGAGTCAAGTAGAATAAAAAGCGCACCAGATATTCCTTACCCTCGCTCGCCGGACGGCGATACGTTGCCTCATCGCTTGGGGAGTGGGGGCGATGCTCGTTAGGAGCAGGGGGAGCGATGCTTTTGATGAGTGAGGGGGCGAAGGGGCGCATCAGATAGAGGGGAGAGCGAAGGCGGAGGGGCGAGAAAGGGGAGGGGGGAGAAGGGAGGAGGGAGGAGGGGGAGGGAGAAGGAGGGAGGAAGAGGGAAAGGAGCGTGAGGGGGAGCGTTAAAGGGCTGTCCAGGGCTGATGGGAAAGCTAGGGAGGAGGTAGAGGCTAGGGAGGAGGTAGAAGCTAGGGAGGAGGTAGAGGCGTCTGAGGAAGACGGGTGCCAGCCGAAGGGAGGGCACGATGAGGGTGTGGAAATTCCGAGGAAAGGGGGAGGGGGTTGAGGAAGCAAATCGGTCTGAAGGGGGGAGGAAAGGGGGACGCGCACAAACGACGGGGGGATGTGCACAAGCGACGGGAGGGCGGGGAGAGAGATAGAGGAGGGAAGGGGAACGAGGTGGTGAAGGGGAAGAAGATCGAAGGGGTAGAGATTGGGATTAAGAGAAGGAGAAGCGAGGGGTGGAAGGGGAAGGAAGGGGGTACCTCGGACCGTGCTTGATGTGAGGATGTTGTGAGCGGCTAGGGCGGCGCTGCGCGCCACCCCCTCCCCCACCCCAAAGGTCGCGTCGATCAACGAGAACTTGAGGCGCGGACCTCGGCGCATTTGACGTCGATTTGCGGATTTTGGGGGATTGAGAAGCGGCCGAAAATCCTTAGAAAAGCGTCAGAAATGGGGGAAACAAGATGAGTACAACTCGCACCTGCTGTGCTGACCACCGCCCCCTCCTCCTCGTCACCGACCGCGACGCCTGGCTCGTACAGAAATCACGGGGACCGGCGCAAATGACGTCGACGCGTGGGGTGTCTGAGCTTGAGGAAGGGGGGTAAAATGTCTACAAACGCGTCAGAAAGGTGCACAAAAGCGAACAACTCAGAGACGCACCTCGAACGTTGTTCCTGCCGCCGGCAGCGCAGAGCGCTGCCCCCCTCCCCCTCCATCCGTCCCCGACAGCCGTGGCGTTCAGCGAGGGGTTCCCGCGCGGACCTCGGCGCATTTCCCGTCGATTTGCGGATTTTTCGGTGTGAAGAAGCGCTCGGCGACGTCTGGAAAATCATTAGAAAAGAGGTCAGAATTGGTTGAGATGATGACGCACCTTTACGCCTTGTCGGCGTCGCTGGCGGCGCTCCGCGCCGCCCTTGTCCCCTCCCTAACTGTCGCGGCCGTCAACGAGGAATTCCCGCGCGGACCTCGGCACATTTCGCTTCAGAATGCGTTTTTTTGGCGGATGGAGGCGCACCAGAAAATTCTTGAAAACACGTCAGAAATGGGTGCTAGAATCGACAGAATCGACAACACACCTCGACCGTCGTTGTCGAGCGAGGCCTATCACTTCCACCCACACAGAGCCTGGTACCGTCGTCGGGCGAGGTGCTGGGGGAGATGTCGTGGGTGTTTGGTGGACCGCGCCGAGGGCTACGACGTTGCCGGCTCGCGCAAGCGCAACATCTCCAACAGCGTGGTCTGGACGCGAAGGGAGGCGGGAGGCAAGTTGGGGGGCGGGGGGTGAGGGGGAAAGGTAGGATTGAAACGCGAACGCACCGGTATATGTGGGCGGCGTCAAGGCGCCCTTCGCGACCGAGTAGGGGCAAAATTTTCATTCCCGCGCCACCTTCGGAAGAGCCCGCGCGCGTTCATTCCTGAGCTTCTCGTAAGTTGAGGCAATTCTGATGGAAGATTCGTGTCTCTGCGGATGTGTATGCCACTCGCCGCACATGCAACGTGTCTCCCCTCGCGTGAGCCAGTTGGCGGGGCAGAATGTGCTCGGCGCCGCCTGCGACGTTGAAGGACCTGAATTGCACGAGGGAGTCGCGTGCTGTATTATATAGAGATAGTTAGTGAGGGGGATGAGAGGCAGATACCCTAGTAGACTGACGTTCGGATGGTGGCTCAATATCGCCTCGGGTCGCCCCGAGCATGTCCGCGGGACAGCCCGAGCGCCGACACATACATACCCCGGGATTCCATTGTTGTTGTACTCGAAAGGTGCCAACAGGTTATTTCGGCACACCAAAACATACCTGTTCGATCAGTTCGCACATGTGCACCGAAGACGGCGGCGGAGAGACAATCGTGCAGAACCGACACCTGGCGCTCACCCTACCAGTTCTGGTACGGCTGCGGGAATGGTGGAAAAACACGCACGCCGCCCGAGCGACAACATGAGCAAATGCCTTCCGGATTGGGCTCAATAACCAGCCCCGCGTGCTTTCAAGGCACAGAGCTAGAGCTCCGTGCGAGTCGTAATGACGGAACCGGTGGCTTAATTCCCCACCTCCGTCGCCTGTGTCGCCGTTGAGACGAGGGGGCGCGCGAGTCCGAGATGAGCACAAAATGGCTTTTGGATGCATTCCTTGATGACCCGAGGGGTGTACAGATAGTAGCCATCTACGTATTCAGGACGTAGAGAGTAGAGGAGAGCCCTCGCCGGTCGCTGATGACGGTCGCGGACAAGACGGACAGAGTTTGTGGCGCCGCCAATCAGGGACCGGACGGCGGCCCGTCGAGTCCGCGCGGCCGCGCTCTGCGTCTTGGCTTCGACTCTCACCCATCGCGTCCCTCCGCCGCCTCGGAATAAACGCCGTACTTTTCAAACACACTACCAGCAGCGATCCTGAACGTTATGCGCTCTGGGCTCCCTCGGCGAGCTGATATACCTCGAACGCTCGGTCGGCGCAATCCCACCCATCTCAGACGGCCTCCCCCGCGATCCCAACTCCAGCGATGGGTCGCAGTAGGCTCGGGGCACTCGCCCATGAGCCCTGAACCCATCGCCGGTTTTGCGATGGGCGAGATCTGTGATTTTGCTTATCGTTCTGGGAGGTCGAGGATGTTTGCATGCGCAGCTCGACCTCCTTCCCTCCTTTCTGTGCACCTCTGCCCAAAAATACGAACCGACATAAATCGATGCCGTTTTCAATTCTGAACAGGTCCTGTATACCCAACCCCGCCCTCTGCGCCCTCGCTCGAGTCCTATAGCGCGACGAAGGACGTTTTCAATATGTGGCGTCGGTTTTCGTCTGCTCATAGCGTCGTCGCATGGGCTTTCTGCCGACGGCAGAGCACACGCCCATAGTCCCCTATACTACCTCAAGCCGCTCATGAAGTACGGTGAGCTCTCGATGTCTGCACACCATGTTATTCACTACGCTCATCCGCCCCCTTCCCAACCTCACCCCGATCCCAATCTTCCACCTGACGGCACGCAATTCCAGGCAGCGACTCCGTCGGATGCACCGAGCACGCGGATGACGTTGCTCCGCCAGAAGAACGCACGCGTAGCTCGCAACTCCACACTTGCAAAACCAACCTCCTGAAAAGTACGCATCTTCCACTCACTTCTCGCTCGTTTCCGCGCTCATTCCGCAGTTCGGGTTGGATAGGCTCAGTCTACACGTAAGGCTGAAACGCGCCCTCGAAGGATGGAAGATAGCGCTGCCCTCGCGCTCGCCCAGAGCCTTTCCGTGCTCATAGGCGAATTCTCCCCCTCCCCGGGCTCTCAGACGCACCATAATTCGCGCATGGTATGTCACAAACATATTGAATGCTTCCCGCTATTGTTTCCGTCGCCAGCGCGAGAGCGCGGCGCTGCTCGTCGCGCGCGCGTCAGCGCGCTGCCTTTCTGGCGCTGAATGCCTTCCCAAAAGGGAAGGGCACGCGTCTTCCCAAACCGCCACGTCGATTCCCGGGCCCCCGCCTTCCTTGCCCTTTAATCCCCCAAACTCGCTTCATCTGTAACCTCACCATTCCATTTAGAACACTTTCCTGCGGCTATTTGGCCGATATACGCGTCAACAGGCATGGAAACGCGTCCAGACGCCGCGGAGGTACACAGTAAGCGTCCTCCCTCCACCCCCGATCCGCGCCTGGCATTCAACTTTCCTGACTCGCGCGCGACAGAACCTTCGTGCAGATCGCACATGCGCTCGCCCCGCACGACATCCATCGCCATACAACGCCGTGCACGCCAAATCCCCACCGCGGGCAATCTTCCGCGGTTTCGTAAGTGTATCTGGGCGCGCGGTTCGTATTCGGGGGCGCGTCGCCTCCGCGCATGCAACTGCTGCGGTTGGAAAGGTTAATCGACGCGGGGAGGGATACATAAGGCAGGGGGTGGGGCGGTGTTAGGGTAGAGCTCGGCGCTCTTCCCTTTCCCCCCATCTCCCCCCGTCCCTCCTATCGCTACCTCCCTGCTTCTTCGCCTGTCCCCTTCTCTGGTTAGTGATGTTGCCTACGTGAGATCACTGCTCGGTGAGTCGCCTCGGCCTGTTTGTTCGATTTTTGGCTTTATTGTTGACGCTGCTTTCAGAGGTTCAGTTCTACTCGTGTTGGAGGTACGTGCCTATTGATCTTGCCTTCCATTCGCTTACTAACTTTTCTCTTTAGGTGCCTCCGTTCGCATCGAGTAGGGCACGCTTCGTCAAGCGCGACGACCGTGAGCTCCTTCATTGTCTCCTATTCGTCCTGCCTTCACTAACGACGATTATAGGTATCTAGTACTATTTTCCGCGCCTTGACCGACGCCGCCGTCCTTTCCCTTTTTATCCCCTCCGATCTCGGCGCTTTGCTGACGATTTTGTCTAGATTCCACGGCCCCGTCGACGTGCTTTTCGATGCGTTAGTGATCAGCAAGACCAGCGATGCGCGGGGGAAGTATGATAGGTCTATGAGGTGCGTTTACTACGTCGATTTTGCGATTCATCTGCTGATTGTTCCCTGTAGTCAGCGTAGACGGCGAGCTTCGATGTCGCTTGGAAGGACCGCGAGGTCACTAGCAGTACGTGGGGGAAGTGGTTTCCGGGGCCATAAGGCGCGTCTCTCGCCTTATCATTGCGATCTTCTTGCTGAGTGACGTTGTAGACGGCGACCCGCAACCCCTTCAACACGACGCGCGGCTTTTCTAGGGCGCGCAGCTCATGCTTGGACATCACCCCCACCGTCTTCGACGACCGCCTGAATGTCTCCCCCCTCAACGTCGTCGAGGATGGCGGCGTTGAGGGCTTCGTCTACATCACTACCCCCTTCGACGACGCCTCCAGCGCGCCCTCAAGCTCACCTTCCACTTCCACCCCTCCACCCCACTCGCATTCGTGCCCCTCACTCCGTGCTGTCTCGGGCGCGGGACAAAGGCCCCCGACGTTGGGTGCGTTCCCTTCCGAGTCGTTGGCATGCATGCCCTCATCGGCGTGAGGTACGCGTCTTGCGCGCGCGCATTGCTTCCTTTCTGACCGGCGTTCAACAGCGACCCAGCCGCACCTGCAGCCGCTGTCTTCCGATCTGTCGGGGACGTGTGCTTCGTGGGCTGGAAGGCATCTCCACCGGCGCTGTCGACGCGCTCGCTCGATACCGGCGATATATCCTGGTCTTCGACACTGGCGAAGGACCTTCACCGACGCCGGCGAAGCGTCTTCAGCCTCAACGACGCGCTCTCATTATCAACAGCGGCCTAGTCGTACGTGTCCTACGTCGTCAAACGCGCCGACCTTACGACATTGACGACGCACTCAGCGCTCTAGGATAGCCGCTCGGAGGAGAGCGCGCCGCCTCAAGGTAAAAATTCGTCCTTCAATCCAGCCGCTTGATGTCTCGCTCATTATCTTATCCAGATCGTATCGTGGGGAGCCCTGTCAATGGACAATGGCGAAGGCGGCGAGCGATGGAGAAGGGCGAGCGTGAAGGTGGTGAGCCGGGGCGAAGGCTGGGAGCGGTGGGGAAGACTATGGAGGGGCCGAAGACGACGAGCGGCAGGGGTTATGGCGGTTAGCGACGTTGAATGCAGGTACGTCTTCGTATGTGAGTTTGCCGCCTTGACTGACCTGTGCTTACAGTGCTTGCTGTGCTCGTACGCCGGGGGCTGCCAGGTTCAGGATCGCGCGTTCGCTACGCGTTGACGCGGAAACTGGACAGCAGACGACGGTGGGATAGAGGACGACGTCGGGTGTGAAAGTGAGTCCCTTTCCTTCGATTGAGGTTTTTAACTGATTTCCTATGCAGACTGTACTCTCCTGCTGTGCTGCACGATGCCATTGCGCTCTTCTCTCTGATGTGGTCCTACCACGCGCGACGCCCTCGCGCTCCCCTGCACGATGTGTCTGCGAGTTGGTGGTAGCCTTGTAAGTAAAACCATTTGTAGCTTTCCCCCTGCGTATCTAATCTCGCATCCTCAGGTCGTTTACTTCACGCCGTAGTGTAATCTGTTACTGCTTATACGACTGCCTAATGCCCTTGAAGACGCTCTGATTTGCTCGCGACGACGCTTCGGTCCGCTTCAAGTCGCGCGGGACCGCCTTCTGGGACGCTCGGGACCGCCGTCAATGACGCTCAGGACCGCCATCGACGACGCTTAGGACCGCCTTCGCCGACGCTCGCAGTCCTCGTCTTCACCACTCGCCAACAACGAATCCCCCCTCACGTTACCTTTGGCATCGGATTCCCCCTCGCCTTCTACGACGCGTCTCTGCTCATTTTCGACGACGCGTCTCTGCTCATTTTCGACGACGCGTTTCGGCTCATTCTTGAAGACGCATTCCTGCTCGCCTTCGACGATGAATCCCGCCTTCATCCTCAACAACGAATCCCCCCTCATCGCCTCCTTTCGGCCCTCGTCAATGTTGCCAACAAGCACGTCGAACGAGATCTCGCAAACAACGGCGGTGGTGGTTCGTGCCCGACGGCACGTCATGTAGGGCTTGAGAACGCGCTCTCCGTGCGTAGGAACAGCCTTCTTCAAGATCGACAAACGTGCTCAAAGAGCGCGAGCGAGGGAGGGGTAGCGGGGAAAGCGCTCGATGAGAAGACGGGCGGGTCTGTCTGGTAGAGTACGAGAAGAGTAGGGGGAGTGCTCGACGAGGAGCTACTCGACAAGTTGAAGGGTGGGCGAGGGGATTAGTTGACAAGTAGACGTGCTCAATGTAAGTACAGTGTTTCTCGACTACGTGTAAGCTCACCAACGTGAGAAGTGAGTCGACGACGTGTACGAGTGAGGCATGAGTTTCGGACGGGTAAGCCATGGCCATGAGCTGACGAGCGAGGCGTGCACCGATACGCGCGACCGGCGAGTCTGCGACGTGTCCTTGCGCATGCGACACGCTTTTCGGCAATGTAGGCAAGTCGGAGGGGACGCGCGAGATGGGCAGGACGTAGTTTTCATTGCATACTGTCTAGCTACAAAGAGTAGAGTATCTAGAATGACTAGAAGTACGTACAGCGAGGACGGGGAGTATATGCATCGCCTCCCCCCTCTTCCCTCGTTGTGTTTCCCTCCCCCGTCCCTTGTTACGCCCGTTCGCATCCCCCCTTTCCCCTCCCGCCGCACTTCTCTGATGCTCCCCGGCTCCCCATCACCTTGGGCTCGCAGTCCTCGCCCTGGTATCGCGCGAGGTGTACGGGTTGAATCAGAGCGAAGGGGGGAGGAGGGGGACGCGGAGACAGGAAAACAAGCAAAGGCGACTCACCACTTGAATCCAGCCCCTCGCGCAAGCTCGGACGCGCGGAGAGGAAGTCCATTACGACGCACGACGACGAACGCCTTTACGACGCGCGACGAGGAACACCTCTACGACGCGCAGGAACGACGTGCTCGACGAGAGGCCGAGACGCGTGAGCACGCGACGAGCTTCCCACCTCCCTTCGCACGACCTCGCTCCGGTCGTCGAGCCCGTAGGCGAGGAGCTTGTCGATCACGGTGCCGTTGAGCTTGTTCGTGATCCAGCCGTCCGGTCGTGCACCCTCCGCGGTGCCGCCCCGCCGTGCACCCTCCACGGCGCCGTCCCGCCCCGCACCCTCCACGGCGCAGTTCTGCCGTGCATCCCCTACAGCGATGTTCTCGCGCAGTCGACGATACACCGCCGCGCGCACCCTCGCATCCGCCTGCGTACCCTTCCTCGCAGACTTCTCGTCGCGCCCGTCGTCCCGAGAGCGCAGGAGAAGGTGGGGGACCGTGTTCTCCGTGATGGGGATGTAGGACACCACCGCGAGCCGCACGTCCACGGCCGGACCGCACGTCATGGACTCGATGAGAAGCGCTTCGTCCCCAGCAGCCAAGCGGTCGTCCCCAGCGGCCATGTTGTGCTTGCAGAGGAGGGCCGCGGCGCGCGCGCGGACGACCCTGTCTTTGTCCGCCAGCCTCTCGCGCACCTCCGCCCTGACCTTGTCGACCACCCTTGCGTCGATCGCGCCGAGGGTGCCGAACATGCGGGACAGGGTGTCGATGGCGCGGCGGCGGATCTGCTTGGTGGGCGCGGCGAGGGCGTGCCGGAGGGCTTTGAGGACGCGGCCGGTGAACCAGGGGGCGGGGTCGTGGGTGGGGGTTGGGGTGGTGGAGGAGGGACCAGGCTCGCCGCGATCCTGGGGGTAGAACTGGAGGTAATCGTGGCCGACCTGGCCCACTGGGTGCGATGTTAGATGCGGAACGCTTGCGCTAGGTACACCACGCACCGGAATCATTCAGATACTCGATATACGCCGCGACGAAGCGCAGGCCAAGATCGGCCGGACGCGCTGCCTTCATGTGCAGGCACTGGCCGAGGAAGTACAGAAAGCACTCCATGAACTCGTACCCGCCCTGCTTCCCGCCGCACTCCATCGGCGCCCCGCGACAGACGACGGCGCAGTGGAGGGCGAAGAGGGCGGCGGAGTTGCGCGTGTGGGAGCGCTCGTTGGTGAGGGCGTCGGTGAAGATGGACTTCATGGAGTCGTATATGTCGGGCATGCCGTCTGAGGGGCGGGGCGCGGGCATGGTCGCGTTCGAAGGGAGAAGAAAGAGGGAAGTGTCAGGGCTAGATGAGCGCGTCTGGAAACGCGATCACGTGTACGCGTGCGCGTCGGCTGACTCTGACTCTGACTCTGGCTAGGGTTGGATGGTGGTGCGGTCGGGCAGCAAGAATCGATAGGTGTTTAGCGCCCACCCCTCCTTTGCCGCGCCCCCCGCACACGGTCTCCCCGTCAAGGGGCCCGTGTGCGGGGGGCGTGCGCTATCTACTATATATGGTAGTCTACGCTACGTGGTGTGTTCTACCAGCATGGTCCCTCCTACCAGCATGACCCCTCCGACCGGCAGAACCTCCCCCTCCAATCGTGACTCCTCCGACCAGCATGACCCCTCGTCCAAGCCTCATTGCACGAGCAGCATGGCGGCGTGTGTGGTGGTCGGCGAGCGAGACGGGGGATGGGAGAGAGACGGTAGGCCCTTGCCCACCTCCCCCCGTCTTATATACCGCCCTCTACCGCGCACGGACCCTTTGCAAGCCGAGTACGAATCCCTAGCAAGCCGAGTACGATCCCCTGCAAGCCGAGTACGCACTCCTTGCGACAGCCGCTAGTAGGTAGCGGATGTACGTTGTCAGTAGCTTATGCACAATAACATTGTCCTGGGCACACTGGACAGTCGACGAGTTGGTCGGTCTGCACCCTGGACACTGCGCCTGAGAGCGTGCAAACACCGTGTTCTCAAATCCTTCATCTCGCAGTCGACGGGAGGGAGCCGCCGATGAGCGCGGTGGTGGCGTCCGCAGTACTGCTCACGAAGCTTTCCGCGCGGTAGTGCTCACGAAGCTGTCCGCACTGGTACCGCCCACAGCTCGCTTTCCGATTACAATGTACAAGTATCTTTTCCATTTACGATGTCAAGGTACCCGACAGCCATCTCCGCGGACTCGAGGGACTGACATGTCGAGCAACTCAGTTGCAATGAGGATTGTAAGAGCTTTCATTGCAATCTATAGCTAGTAACAAGACAGTACAAGGTGTCTACTGAGCTAGCGGTGTCTACTGAGCTGGGGGTATCTACCGAGCTAGGGGTATCTACCGAGCTACAAAGAAAAGCGGTACCCCAACTCGAAGGCGAGCAACGCAGGAACGAGCCACCAGATCGGGCGACGAAGACCTATATACTCGGCGCTCGAGTGGTGGACACTCAGCGCCCGAGCAGTGAGTACTCATCGCCCGAGTGGTGGACACTCAGCGCCCGAGTGGTGGACACTCAGCGCCCGAGTGGTGGACACTCAGCGCCCGAGCGGTGAGTACTCGGCGCCCGAACAGTGAGTACTCAGCGCCCAAGGGGTGATACTCATCACCCCGCGGACGGCGATCCACTGCCTCAACGCCAAAGGAGAAGCAGATTCTTGCGCGTGCGAGGTGGGCGCGGGCGAAAGGGGTAGTTCATCGTTGAGAAGGGGTAGCGCATCGAGAGCGTAGGGGGAGGGGGAGCACATCGAGAGCGTAAGGGGAACCGTGAAGCGCTGAGGAATAGCCCATCCGAGACGAAGAAAACCTGAAAAGCGCGTGAGTAAAGCCTAAAAGGCGCGTGAGTAAAGTAGAATAAAAAGCGCACCAAATATCCCTTACCCTCGCTAGCCGGACGGAGATACGTTGCCTCATCGCCTGGGGGGTGGGGGTGATGCTCGTTCGGAGTAGGGGGAGCGATGCTATTAAGGAGTGAGAGGGAGCGATGCTATCGAGGAGTGGGAGGGGCGAAGGGGCGCATCAGATAGAGGGGATGGCGAAGGCGGAGGGGCGAGGAAGGGGAGGAGGGAGGAGGGAGAAAGGGGAGGGGGGAGAAGGTGGGAGAAGGTGGGAGGAGGAGCGTGAGGGGGAGCGTTGATGGGAAAGCTAGGGAGGAGGTAGAGGCGTCTGAGGAAGAGGGGAGTCAAATGAAGGGAGCGCACGATGAGGGTGCGGGGATGCCGAGGAAAGGGGGAGGGGGTTGAGGAGGCAAATCGGTCTGAAAGGGGGAGGAAAGGGGGACGTGCACAAACGACGGGGGGATGTGCACAAGCGACGGAAGGGCGGGGGGAGAGATAGAGGGGGGAAGGGGAACGAGGTGGTAAAGGGGAATGAGGTGGCAAAGGGCAAGAAGATCGACGGGGAGCACATGGGGGGAGGGGTAGAGGTTAAGAGAAGGAGAAGCGAGGGGAAAGGGGAGTGGAAGGGGAAGGAAGGGCGTACCTCGGACCGTGCTTGGTGCGAGGACGTTGCGAGCGGCTAGGGCGCCACCCCTCCCCCCCTCCCCGACAGTCGCGTCGATCAGCGAGTGCTTGAGGCGCGAACCTCGGCGCATTTGACGTCAATTTGCGGATTTCGGAGGATTGAGAAGCGGCCGAAAGTAGCTAAAAAAGCGTCAGAAATGGGTGGAACGGAACGAATACAGAACGCACCTGGCGTGTTGGCCGCCGCCCCCTCCTCCTCGTCACCGACCGCGACGCCTGGCTCGTACAGAAAGCACGGGAACCGGCGCAAATGTCGTCGATGCGTGGGGTTTCCGGGCTTGAAGAAGGGGGGTAAAATGTCTACAAACGCGTCAGAAAGGTGCACAAAAGCGAACCACTCAGAGACGCACCTCAAACGTTGTTCCCGCCGGCGGCAGTGCGGAGCGCTGCCCCCCTCCCCCTCCCCCCTCCCCGACAGCCGTGGCGTTCAGCAGGGGTTCCCGCGCGGACCCCAGCACAGTTCGCGTCGATTTGCGGATTTTGCGGCGTGAAGAGGCGCTCGGCGACATCTGGAAAATCATCAGAAAAGAGGTCAAAGGTGATTGAATCGAAGACGCACCTCCGCGCCCTGTCGGCGTCGCCGGCGGCGCTCCGCGCAGCCCTTGTCCCCTCCCTCACTGTCGCGGCCGTCAACGAGGAATTCCCGCGTGGACCTCGGCGCAGGTCACCTCAAAATGCGTCTTTTTGGCGGCTGGAGGCGCGCCAAAAAATGCCTGAAAACGCGTCAAAAATGGGTACTAGACTCGACAAAATCGACGACGCACCTGAACAATAACCTCAGCCGCGATGCTTGCCCGTCGTCGGGCGAGGTGCTGAGCGAGATGTCGTGAGTGTTTGATCGACCGCGTCGAGGTCTACGACGACGCCTGCAACAGCGTGGTCAGCACTCGGACGCGACATGAGCGCAGATGACCACGCACCGGCACGCCAGCGCCGTGCGTCGAAGACGACGGCGAGGAAAGATAGACGCGGAGAGAGGCGGGAGGCAAGTAAAGGGGCGGGGAGCGAGGGGGAAAGGTAGAAATAAAACGCGAACGCACCGGTATATGTGGGCGGCGTCAAGGCGCCCTTCGCGACCGAGTAGAGGCAAAATTTTCATTCCCGCGCCACAATCGGCAGAGCCCACGCGCGTTCATTTCCTTGAATTTCTCGTAAGTCAAGACAATCTGATGGAAGATTCGGGTCTCCGCGTATGTGTATGCCACTCACCGCACATGCAACGTGTTCCATCGCGTGAGCCAGTTGGTGCGGCTTAAGCTGCTCGACGTTGAAGGACCTGGATTGCGCGAGGAGGCAGTCGTGCGCTGTCTAGAGATGGTTAGTGAGAGGGATGAGAGGCAAATTACCTGGACTCACCTTCGAATGGTGGCTCAATGTCGCCTCGTGTCGCGCCGAGCATGTCCACGGGGCAGCCCGAGCGCCGACACCTACCCTGGAATTTTATTGCCGTTGTACCGGAAAGGTGCCGGCAGGGTATTTGGCACACCAAAACATACCTGGCCTGCTGTGTCCGAAATCAATTCGCACACGTACACTGAAGATGGAGGCGAGGAGGACATCGTGCAGAACCGACACCCAGTGCTCACCCTACCAAATCTGGTACGGCTGCGGGAATGGTGGAAAAACGCGCGCGCCGCCGAGCGACAACATGAGCAAATGCCTTCCGGATTGGGCTCAATAGCCAGCCCCGCGTGCTGTCAAGGCACAGAGCTAGAGCTCCGTGCGAGCCGTAATGACGAAACCAGTAGCTTAATTGCCCACCTCCGTCGCCTGTGTCGCCGTTGAGATGAGAGGGCGCGCGAGTCCGAGATGAGCACAAGATGGCTTTGAATACATTCCTTGAGGGCCCGAGGGGTGTACAGAGAGTATCCAGCTACGAATCCAGGACGTAGAGAGTAGACGGACGTCCTCGCCGGTCGCTGATGACGGTCGCGGACAAGACGGAGAGAGTTTGTGGCGCCGCCAATCAGGGACCGGAGGGCGGCCCGTCGAGTCTGCGCGGCCGCGTTCTGCGTCTTGGCTTCGACTCTCACCCATCGTATCCCTCCGCCGCCTCGGAATAAACACCGTACTTCTCGCACACACTACCTGCAGTGATCCTGAGCGTTCGGCGCCGTGGGCCTTCCTCGGCGGGCTGTTATACGTCGAAAACAATGGCGGCGCGATCTCCCGCATCTCAGACGGCCTCCGCCGCGATCCCAGCGCCAGCGATGGGTCGCAGTAGGCTCGGGGCACTCGCCCATGAGCCCTGAACCCATCGCCGGTTTTGCGATGGGCGGGATCTGTGATTTTGCTTATCGTTCTGGGAGGTCCAGGATGTTTGCATGTGCAGTTCGACCTTCTTCCCTCCTTTCTGTGCACCTCCCCCCAACAATACGAACCGACAGAAATCGATGCAGTTTTCAATTCTGAATAGATTTTGTATACCCAACCCCACCCTCTGCGCCCTCGCTCGAGTGCTATAGCTCGACAAACGGCGTTTCGAATATGTGGCGTCGGTTTTCGTCCGCGTGTAGCGTCGTCGCATGTGCTTCGAACCGGCCCCAAAGTACATTCACATGATCTCCTATACCTACGCATGTTATCTAGGAAGTAAGGTGAGCTCTCGATGTCTGTACGCCTTGGGAACCACTATGCTCATCCGCCCCCTTCCCAACCTCACCCCGATCCCAATCTTCCGCCTAACGGCACGCAATTCCAGGCAGCGATTCCATCGGATGTACCGAGCACGCGGATGACGTTGCGCCGCCCGAAGAACGCACGCGTAGCTCGCAATCCCACACTTGCAAAACCAACCTCCTGAAAAGTACGCATCTTCCACCCATTCCTCGCTCGTTTCCGCGCTCATTCCGCAGTTCGGGTCGGATAGTCTCAGTCTATACGTAAGGCTGAAACGCGCCCTCGAAGGCTGGAAGATGGCGCTGCCCTCGCGCTCGCTTACAGCCTTTCCGCGCTCACAGGCGAATTCTCCCCCTCCCCGGGCTCTCAGACGCACCATGATTCGCGCATGGTATGTCACAAACATATTGAATACTTCCCGCCATTGTTCCCGTCGCCAGCGCGAGAGCGCGGCGCTGCTCGTCGCGCGCGCGCCAGCGCACTGCCTTTCTGGCGCTCAATGCCTTCCCAAAAGGGAAGGGCACGCGTCTTCCCAAACCGCCACGTCGATTCCCGGGCCCCCGCCTTCCTTGCCCTTTAATCCCCCAAACTCGCGTCATCTGGAACCTCACCATTCCATTCAGAAGACTTTCCTTCGGCTATTTGGCCGATATACGCGTTAAAAGGCATGGAAACGCGTCAAGACGCCGCGGAGGTACACAGTAAGCGTCGTCCTTCCACCCCCGATCCGCGCCTGGCATTCAACTTTCCTGACTCGCGCGCGACAGAACCTTCGCGCAAATCGCACATGCGCTCTCCCCGCAGAACATCCATCTCCATACAACGCCGTACACGCCAAATCCCCACCGCGGGCAATCTTCCGCGGTTTCGTAAGTGTATCTGGGCGCGCGGTTCGTATTCGGGGGCGCGTCGCCTCCGCGCTATCCACTGCTGCGGTTGGAAAGGTTAATCGACGTGGGGAGGGATACATAAGGCAAGGGGTGGGGCGGTGTTAGGGCAGAGCTCGGCGCTCTTCCCTTTCCCCCATCTCCTTCCCTCCTAACGCTACCTTCCTGCTAGTCGCCTGCCTTTGCTTAGTAGTGCTGTCTACCTGAGGTTACTACTCGGTGAGTCTTGTCGGCCTGTTTGTTCGACTTCTGATTGACGCTGCTTTCAGAGGTTCAATTCTATTCGTGCTGGAGGTACGTGCCTATTGACCTCGCCTTCCATTCGCGTACTAATATTCTCTTCAGGACCCTCCGCGTGCGTTGACTAGGACGTGCTTCGTCATGCGCGACGATGGTGAGCTCATTTATCCTCTCTTATTCGTTCTAGCTTCCCTGACGACCGCTATAGGTATCTAGTCATCTTTTCCGCGCCTTGACCGACGCCGCCGCCCTTCCCTTCGGTAAGTCCGTCTTCCTTTCCCTTTCTGATCTCTCATCTTGGCGCTTTGCTGACAATATTGTCTAGATTCCACGCCCTCGCCGACGTGTCTTTTGACGCGCTAGTGATCAGCAAGGCCAACGATACGCGGGGGAAGTAGGATGGGACTACGAGGTGCGTTTACTACGTCGGATTCGCGATTTATTTGCTGACTGATCCCTATAGACATCGTAGACGGCGAGCTTCGATGTCGCTCGGAAGGACCACGAGGGCACTAGCAGTACGCCCAGGAAGTGAACCTGGGTCTCTACTGTGCGTCTTCTGCCTTATCATTGCGATTCGCTTGCTGATTGACGTTGTAGATGGCGATGTGCAACCTCTTCAACACGACGCGCGGCTCTTCTACGGCGCGCAGTTCATGCTTCACCATCGTCCCCAGCGTCCTCGACGACCCCCTCAACATCTCGCCCTCGAAGAAGCCCTCAACGCCGCCACCCTCGACGACGTCTACCACACTACCGCCGTCGTCGACGCCTCCAGGGCGCCCTCAAGCTCACCTGCTACTTCAACCCCTCCACCCCACTCGCATTCGTGCCCCTCACTTCGCGCTGTCTCGGGCGCGGGAGAAAGGCCCCCGACGTTGGGTGCATCCGCTCCTGAGCCGTTGACATGCATGCCCTCGTTGGCGTGAGGTACGTGTCCTTCGTTCGCGCATTGCTTCCTTGCTGACTGACGTTCAACTGCGACCCAGCCGCACCTGCAGCCGCTGTCTTCCGATCTCTCGGGGACGTGTGCTTCGTCGACTGGAAGGCATCTCCAGCGCCGCTGTCGACGCGCTCGCTCGATGCCGGCGATATATCCTGGTCTTCGACACTGGCGAAGGACCCTCACCGACGCCGGCGAAGCGTCTTCAGCCCCAGCAACGTGGCCGCATCCTCAACATCGACATGTCCTACGTCGTCAAGCGCGCTGACCCTATGGTGTCGGTGTCGACGTTGGTTGCTATGCCCTTGGCGCGCTCAGCGCCGCGAGGACAGCGCGCCGCCTTAAGGTGAAAATTCGTCCTTCAATCCAGCCGCTTGACGTCTCGCTCATTATCTTATCCAGATCGTATCATGGGGAGCTCTGTCGTTGGACGACGGCGAAGGCAACGAGCAAGGAGGAAGGTAGCGTGGGCGAGCACGAAGATGGTGGGCCGGGGCAAAGAGTGGGAGCTGTGGTGAAGGCGACGAGCTCAGAGGGGCCGAAGGCGAGAGCGGAGGTGAAGGCGGTCAGCGACGTTGATGCAGGTACGTCTTTGTATCTGTATTTGCCGCCTTGACTGACCTGCGTTTACAGTGCTTGCTGTGCTCGCCCGCCGACTACGCGTACGCCGGGGCCTGCCAGGTGCAAGATCACGCGTCGCTAACCGTCGATGCGGCGCCTGGATAGCGGACGACGGTGGGATCGAGGTCGATGTCGGGTGAGTCCGTTTCCTTCGATTGAGGTGTTTACTGACTTGCTATACAGACTGTACCCTCGCGCCGTGTTGCGCGTTGCGATCTTGCCCTTCTCCCTGGTACAGTCTCGCCACGCGCGTGGCCCTCGCGCCACAAACTGAGGGGTCTGCGCATTTGCGCCAGCGATGTAAGTCCTATCGTTCATGGCCATCCCCCTTCGCGTCTAATCTCGCATCTTCAGGTCGTTTACTTCACGCCGTAGTGTAGTAGTAACTGCTTATACGACTGCCTAATGCCCTTGAAGACGCTCCGAATTCCCCGCGACGACGCTCAGGTCCGCTTCGAGTTGCGCGGGATCGCCTTTTGGGACGCTCAGGACCGCCGTCGACGACGCTCAAAACCGCCGTCGGCGATGCCCAGGACCGCCTTCGCCGACGCTCGCAGTCCCCGCCTTCACCACTCGCCAACAACGAATCCCCCCTCACGTCACCTTTGGCATCGGATTCCTCCTCGCCTTCGACGACGCGTTTCTGCTCATTTTCGACGACACGTCTCTGCTCATTCTTGACGACGCGTCTGTGCTCATTCTTGAAGACGCATTCCTGCTCGCCTTCGACGATGCATCCCGCCTTCATCCTCAACAACGAATCCCCCCTCATCGCCTCCTCTCGGCCCTTAACAATGGTGCCAACAAGCACGTCGAACGAGATCTCGCAATCAACGGCGGTGGTGGTTCGTGCCGGCGCGTCATTCGGGGAGTGGCAACGCGCTCTTCGTGCGCAGGAACAGACTTCAAGATCGACAAACGTGCTCAAAGAGCGCGAGCGAGGAAGGGGTGGCGGGGGAAGCGCTCGATGAGAAGACGAAGGGGGCTGTTAGAGGAGGGGTACGACTGGTAGAGTTTGGGGAGTAGAGAAGGGGGGGAGTCTACTCGACGAGTTGAAGGGCGGGCGAGGACATTAGTTGACGAGTGGACGTGCTCACTGTACAGTGGTTCTCGAGTAAGTGTAAGCCTTGAGTTGACAAAGTGTACGAGTAAGACATGAGTTGCGGACGGGTAAGCCATGGCCATGAGTCGACGAGCGAGGCGTGCGCCAATACGCGCGAGCGGCGAGTCTGCGACGTGCCCTTACGCTTTTCGGCGATGTAGGCAAGGCGGAGGGGACACGCGAGATGGGCAGGACATAGTTTTCATTGCATACTATCTAGCTACAAAGAGTAGAGTATCTAGAACGACTAGACGTACATACAGCGAGGACGGAGAGTATATGGATGACCTCCTCTCTCTTCCCTCGTCGATTCCCCCACCCCCTCCCTTGTTACGCCCGTTCCCATTCCCCCACCCCCCTTTTAACGCCCGTTCCCATCCCCCCTCCCCCTCCCGCCGCACTTCTCCGACGCTCACGTCTCGCCATCGCCTTCGGGTCGCAGTCCTCGTCCTGGTATCGCGCCAGGTGTACGGGTTGAATAAGAGCGAAGGGGGGAGGAAGGGGGCGCGCGAGACGGGAAAGGAAGCAAAGGCGACTCACCACTTAAATCCAGCCCCTCGCACAACCTCGGACGCGCGGAGAGGAACACCTCCACAACGCGCGACGAGGAACGCCTCTACGACGCGCAGGTACAACGTGCTCGACGAGAGGCCGAGACGCGTGAGCACGCGATAAGCTTCCCCACCTCCCGCCGCACGTCCTCGCTCCGGTCGTCGAGCCCGTAGGCAAGGAGCTTGTCGATCACGGTGCCGTTAAGCTTGTTCATGATCCAGCCGTTCGGTCGTGCATCACCTACAGCGAGGTTCTCGCGCAGTCGACGATACACCGCCGCGCGCACCCTCGCATCCGCCTGCACACCCTTCCTAGTAGACTTCTCGTCCTTGCCATCATCTCTGGACCGTAGCAGGAGATGAGGAATCGTGTTCTCTGTGATGGGGATGTAGGACACCACCACGAGCCGCACGTCGACCGCAGGATCGCAGGTCATCGCCTCGATCAGTAGCGCCTCGTCCTCGACGTTGATCAACCGCCCCTCGTCCCCAGCAGCCGACGGGTCGCCCTCCATCGCCACGCACTTGCACAACAACCTCGCCGCCCCCGCCCTCACCACCCGATCCTTGTCCGCCAACCTCCCGCGCACCTCTGCCCTCACCTTGTCGACTACGCGCGCGTCGATCGCGCCGAGGGTGCCGAACATGCGGGATACAGTGTCGATGGCACGACGCCGGATCTGCTTCGTGGGCGCGGCGAGGGCGTGCCGGAGGGCTTTGAGGACGCGGCCGGTGAACCAAGACGCAGGCTCGTGCATGGGGGGTGGTGGGGTGGTGGAGGGACCGGGGGTTGACGAGGAGGAGGGACCGGGGGTTGACGAGGAAGAGGGACCGGGCTCGCTGCGGTCCTGGGGGTAGAACTGGAGGTAATCGTGACCGACCTGGCCCACTGGGTGCGATGTTAGATGAGGAACGCTTGCGCTAGGTACACCACGCACCGGAATCATTCAGATACTCGATATACGCCGCGACGAAGCGCAGGCCCAGCTCAGCCGGACGCGCTGCCTTCATGTGCAGGCACTGGCCGAGGAAGTACAGGAAGCTCTCCATGAACTCGTACCCGCCCTGCTTCCCGCCGCAGTCCGTCTGGACCCCGCGGCACACGACGGCGCAGTGGAGGGCGAAGAGGGCGGCGGAGTTGCGCGTGCGGGAGCGCTCGCTGGTGAGGGCGTCGGTGAAGATGGACTTCATGGAGTCGAAGATGTCGGGCATCCCGTCCGAGTCGCGTCGAGCTGGCATTGTGGATTCAAGTGGAGAGAAAGAAGGACGGGACAAGAAAGGGGAAGGCTGAAGGGAAACGCGATCACGCGCGTGGACGCTCTCAGCCCGCAGGCGCAAGTGTCAATGTTCGCTGTCCTGTGGCAAGTATCGAGCGCCAGGGCTTGACTTCCGACGTCGGTTGAGGGGAGGAGCGCTTGTGTGTAGGCCGCGTATGCGACCGGCAATCGTGCAGTCGAGTATGAAAGTACGCGAGCTGAACTTATGATTTATATCGAGCCCCTGCGGTTTCCAACCAAGGCCTCTGGTTCGGAGAGCTCCCTGGATAGGCTTGGTTCAGCGTATACAGAGATGACTGGCGGAGTCAAGACGAATTTAACTCAATGCGGACTTGTGCAGAAGGAAACGCGATCACGTGTACGCATGCGCGATGCGACATCAGGGTCACGGTTTGCCCTTGACTGTTACCATCACGTCCTTCCCTCAGCCTTGTGCTCCTGCTCGTGCGCCGGAAGAGCGTCGGTGCTCTCGACGACGCTTACCCGGCGGTCAAAGATGTCGAGCGTCCCTCGCAAGATGGAGCGCTCATCCGACGGATCTACAAGGTATTCTCAAACCGCATATCTTCAGACGCCCGATTTCTCACAAACGCGTCCTTCCTTCAGAATCGTCTGCAAACTCCCAGGCTGCAAGAAGCCCTCATGGCCGAACGACCGGGAACTCGAGACCGCGAGGACCTACCATCATCAGCGGTACCACCAAGAGTCGGCGCGGATCGTCTATCAAGGTAAGAGTGTTTTTGCCCTCTGAATCCGTGCGTACCACGTGCATCACTCACTGAACAGGCCGGTCCGTCGAAATCCGCCGAGACCCTGCCACAGGCAAGTTCCCCTGCCCCTGTGGGGCACCCCAGCACGCGCGGCGGATGGCCATCAACATCCGTACGCTGTGCAAGGCGCGGGTGCACCCTCCCCCAGACACACTCGCGGCGGGCGAAGCGGGGACCGACGACGAGGGCTTCGGCAGCCGTCGGGGACTGTGGTCGCACAGCTCTGCCGCTGGAGGGCCGCGAAAACATGCCAGTGAATCTGATGCAGAGGCGGACGCGACGGCGAGACGAACGAGGTCTGCCGCGTCCTCGTCCGCCAGCAGCCGCCAGCCCGCACCCCTGCCCCGCAAGCGCCATCGCGGATCGCCCGACGTCATCGAGCTAGACTCCGACGACGACCAAGAGGGGACCGTGCTCGTTAAGCGCATGCCCGCGTCGCCCAAGCGCGTCAAGCGCGAGCCGGCCGCCTCCCCAGACGCAGAAGAGCAGCCCGACGCTGGGGAGCCTGAACACGACATCACGCCCGCCGCGGAAGACGCGGCACCCGAGCGCCAGGAGCGCGAGGTTGAACGCGCGGTACGTGATCTTTGCCTGCCTTGCTCACACTCCCCGCCAACCATCTCCCTAGCTGACCCTCGAGGAGAAGTTCGAGCGCAACAAGGCGCTGGAACAGAAGTTGCACGAGGCGAGTTTGCTTTTCCTTTCCTAATTTGCGTTTCCTTTTCTCGGCTGCTGCTTCTCTTCCGCGCTCGACGCCGCTCTGGGTCTGCTGTGTATCACTCAATATCTCTCTGCGGTTTCTCTCTATGTTACCTCGTCGCTGCGCTCCTGCGCTGACCACTCGCTAACGCTTCCCTCCCGTGGAAACCGACCGCTAACGCTCCCCTCAGCGACTCGACAAGCAGTACGCGACATACCAGGAGAAGCTGCGGGCGATGGAGGCGCTGATGTCCTGAGGACTCTCGGGTCCATGGGCGCGATTTACGAAAAACGTAGAATTTGAGAATCTTCATCTAGCGAAGACATCTTCATAAGTAAGACGCTAGTAGCATTATCACTCCGGTCATAATGATTTATAATCTGCTTACCACGGTATACACCACGCTGTTTGTTCGCAATCAGCCGTAGGTAGAATCCTGCGTTCTGCGTCCGCGTAGAATCCTGCATTCTGCGTTCGGGTCAGGGCAAATCCACCAAAGGTTGATGCGCCTTCAGGAAGTACACCCTACCGATACAAACAACTACCACTGCAAACAACTACCACTACAAACAACCACCGAAGCAAACGTCTTTCCGTGCTGTATCTACGGCGCCTCGTCAAGAGGAACCTGAGCTAGGTGCATACTGCCGACGTCCAAGGGAATACGAAGTAGCAATGAATACGAAGTGGCAATGAATCCGAAGCGGCAATAAGTCCTTCGCGATGCTGCCCTGCCTCATCGCGCAAGGCCGCAGAGCCGACTTCTGCGCGGCGTCAAGGAGCCAGCGTGTGCGCTGCCTGAAAGGAGCCAGCGTGCGCGCTGCCTGAAGGGAGACAACGCGCGCGGCGGAGCCAGAAAACGGTGGCGTGGTCACATTGTCCCGACCACTACATTGAGGGTGGCAGATTCTCCAGTAAGACGCAGTCCCTCGCCTGGGTCGATGCACCGAGCGCGCATCCTCTCGTCAAGCGCGCATCCTCTCTCGTCAAGCGCGCAGCCTCTCTCGTCAAGCGCGTATCCTCTCTGGTCAAGCGCGCACCCTCTCCGTCGCGCACATCCTCTACCCAAGTCAGACGTCGAGCCCCGGAAAAGCCTCCAAACACCGCCCACGAACATGCGCAGAAGCGAAGTCGACCTGCGCGCACCTGCGGGTCTCGCCGGGGTGCACAACGAGGAGCGCGTACGCGGCATCGTCGTCCACTCGCAAAAGCCTAGCCCGGTAAAAGATCTTCTGGAGCTTTGCAGCACCGTCGGGTTTGCGGGAAGCAGCACTGTTGAGTTCGCGGAAAGCAGTACCGTTGCGTTCGCGGAAAGCAATACCGGCGAGTGCGCCGACGACCTTCGCAGTGTTGCGTTCTGCTATAGCGCCGTCTAATCGCGCCGCTGGGCCGTCCTCCCAGCTCCCTCTTCGCATCGCCGCCTGAAAAGCCAGCGGCGTATCGGGTCCATATTTATCGAAATATTCGCGGATTATCTCCGAGGATTTCCTGGCGTCGGGCGCCGCCATATGTTCGCCAGCGCCGCATTGCACAGAAAACCTGAGGAAGATCAGTCTCGGGACTCCGTGCGACACGAGGGTAAACGATGCGCACGCCAGCTGCGCCTCCTCAACGCTCATAGGGCGCATAACATAGTAATTTGTGATCATTGTAGTTTTCGTCTGCCAGGCGGTCCGCCGCGCCTCCGGAGATGCTGCTTGAACGATGAACAGGACGAGATCGATTATATGTTGCGGAACACTTTCAAGAGCTTCGTTCGAATCCACAAGACACCACGTCGCATTAGGGAGTGCGTAGCGCAGCTCGGCTCTTTCTACGTCCGAGCGGCGTAATTTGAAGACACCGCACGAGTTGAAGACGTGCAGGAAGGCAGGATCCACCTGGAGAACCACGGTCCAGTGACGCTCCAGACAGCGGAGAAGGGCGAGAGCGAGGAACAGCGTCTTGCCTATACGGACGGGTCAGACTAGGTCACAAAGAACATCTTCAACGCATACCTATTCCCGAGCATCCCGTCACGGTGTACGCCCTTCTGTATGGCGCGACCGCCGCGGGGATCGGATGTCCTGCTACATTCGCCACACCCATTATATGGTGTAAAAGAGCGGGGCAAAATCAAGAATACCCACCATGACGCGTCGCAACCTCCGCAGGATCGAAGATCTTCCGACCGGCGACGAATGAGCTCTCCAAGTCCCTCCATGCAGCTTCGTATTCTCTGCGAATGAGTACAGCCTTCACCGAGTCGAAGACGTCCACCGGACAAGGGGAGAAGGCTTGATAGGTCTCTAAAGTGTCCGCTAAGTTGTTTTGTATCTCCCCGTCGTTAGCGGGGAACTTCCCCCGGATCCCCGCGTCGCCGTACAGCTCCCCTGAACGCTGTGGATCGCGTGCTATCTCCCAGTACCTCTGTAGGGCATCACTGGCGGGCACCGCTACGCGTGCAAGCCTGGAGGAATGCCACGCGCGAGCGTCCGCGGCGTCGAGAGCGTCAAGGTCGTAGAGTATCGACGTGGTCGACGTAGAGGCAGTCGCAGGGCTCATAATCGCCTTGCAGTGATGATGGTTGAAAGTAAGGGGCGAAGGTGCGTCGGTCCCGAGAATCATGTGAGCTCACCTGATCGAGACAAGTCCGAGTAGCTCGATCACCTCCTGCGCCCGCGGATGTGGCGACAAAGAAGCGGACTCGCAGTCGCCTCTTACCAGCTCCCGCCCAGGGTCGTGCCCGCCCAGAAAACCTTGAGCACCACGCACGCACGACGGTACGAATCTGCTCTTCTCGTCGCGATGATTTCAAGACTTGAACCGCGCGCGCTCGTCGCAGACCATCGCCAAGTCACGCCGCGTCTACCTTATCTCGGACGCGAGCGACGACGCAGAGCCAAGGCTTGAAGCCCAAGTCCAGCGCCTTCACTTCGACTTCCTATCGTGTCAATTTTCATTGTTCTTCACCTTACATGCTTTACACCGACTTCAAGTTCTAGAAATGCATCTCTATTCCTTATTCTGATATTGCAGTGTAGGACAGTACTATAGTAAAGCATGATACGAAGTAAACTACGTGAGAGGTCGTAAACGAGAGCCTCGCAGAGATCGAATAACTAGCATGAGAAATTGCTTCCGCTCATCGCCAAGAACGCGCCAGTGCTGCCGAGAACACCCACCCCCGCCGTCGCCCAAGTCATGTAGCCAAGTGAGATAGATGTCACGCATGGAATTAGGGGGTATCGTATGCGTTGGTGAAAGGCTGGGTTGGGGCGGAACGAGTGACATCTACCCGGTGGACGGGGGTGGGATATAATTACAGCTCTAGTATTACGATGGATGAGACAGTTGGCGTAGGATGATGAGGATAGGAAAGGGAAGCAAAGGGTAATCGCACATGCAAAGATACTTCTCTACTCTTCTCTCTGTACGTCCAGTCGTCGTCTATGCGTTGGCCGTGCGGCTCGGGTTGCGAGCGAGGGTCTGACCGGCGCGCTGGGCCTGGATCGACGAGAAGCGCTGGAGCTCCTCGGGCTTCATGGACACCTTGCCGCCGAAGCCGACCTTGCGAGCGGCGCGCTTGATGAACGAGACACGGTTGGAGTACAGCGACTCGTGAATCGAAGCGGCGCGCGACTGGGTGCGGGTCATCGGGACACCGGAGGCCTCGGCCGCCGCGACCTGGCGGGCGTGGCGGGCACGGAGGGCCTTGATGACGGTGGCCTTCATGGCGAACTTGATGAGGTCCATGGGCGCGAACCAGACGATGTTCTGAAGAGTAGTCAGTAGGTGAACATGAGAGGCGAAGGAGGCGACGTACCCAGACCCAGACGATACCAATCCAACCACCAGAAATACCGTGGATGTCGGTGAAGCCCCAGTCACCGTAGGCGGCGATGATGGAAGAGATGAGCTGCGCGATGCAGAAGGCGCCCATGAGAGCGAACGACGGGCGCTCCATGAAGAACCAGCCGTGCGAACGCGTGATGAAGATGAGGGCCTGCGAGATGATGGCGACCTGGAGGTAGACAATCATGTGGAGCTCGCGGTCGTTGTGGTCGACGGGGTAGCCGCTCTCGAGGGAAACACCGAACTTGTCCTGGAAGAAGGTGGTCTCGATGATGGTGCACACGAGGGCGACACTGAGATATGATTAGTGAAAGTTCAACATGAGGCGAAGGCGGTGACATACGTGGAGGCAGTCAGGTAGAGACCGTACGCGATGGCGTAGGCGAAGATCTCGGCGAGGTCCCAGCTGTCCGGCGTCATCGACGGCAAGACACGGTCGACGGAGAGTGTCATGATGGTACCGTCGTTCAAGAGGGCAATGATCAGAACCATGAACGGCGGGAAGTCGAACTTGTACGCGAAGGCGAGGATGGCGAAGCAGACGACGATACGGATCGTGACGGCGCAGGCGTAGATCGAGTAGTTGCGCATACGCTGGAAGATGATACGCGACCCGCGGATGGCATGGACGATGGTGGAAAGACCCGGCTCAGTGAGGACGATATCGGCGGCGCCACGGGCAGCGTCGGTGGCACCCTCGACGGCGATACCGACGTTGGCGCGAGACAGAGCAGGAGCGTCGTTGGCACCGTCACCAGTCATGGCGCAAAGGTGACCAAGACCCTGGAGGCGCTTGACGATCTCGTACTTGTGCTCGGGGAAGACACCGGCGAAGCCGTCGGCGTCCATGATCATCTCGTCGAGGGTGAGGTGCTTGCCGCCGGGCGCGGGGCCGTCCTTGAGAACCTTCGCCGGGTACATGTGGTCACCGAGGCCGAGACGGCGACCGGTCTCCTTCGCGATAGCGAGCTGGTCACCGGTAACCATCTTGACCTTGACGCCGAGAGCGAGCGCATCGTCGATGGTCTGCTTGGTGTCGTCACGGGGCGGGTCGAAGATCGAGAGTAGGCCGATGAGCTCGAAGCCGTTGCCCTCAGCCTCGTGGTCATCACCCTCGAGCTCCTCGTACGCGACAGCGAGCGCGCGAAGACCACGAGCGGCGAACTCCTCGACGTCGGCCTCGAGACGGTTCTCGAGCTCCTCGGTCTTGTTGCGGGTGCAGAGCTCGATGATGATACCAGTCATACCCTTCGTGACGCGCTTGAGCTTGCCGGTCGCCTCCTCGCGGTAGGTGATCTCGGTGCGCTTGTCGACGGGGTTGAAAGGCTTGAAGTCGAGGAGCTTGATACCGGCGCGGGCGCGGCCAACGTCACCAAGGGCCTGAGTGGTGGCCATGTCGATAGCGTCCTGGTTCTCGGTACGGGAGGCGTACGCGGCGAGGAGGATGACATCGTCGGGGGAGAAGGGGCCGTAGGTCTTGATCGTGGAGCGGTCGATGGTGAGCTTGTTGGTGGTAAGCGTACCAGTCTTGTCAGAGCACAAGATGGTGACACCGGCCAACTCCTCGATAGCAGTGATACGGGTAACGATGGCCTTGTGCTTCGCGAGCTGCTGGGCACCGACGGCGAGGGTGACGGACAAGACCGTGGGCATGGCGATGGGGATACCACCGATCAAGAGCACCAGGATGTTGTCGAGGCCGTGACGGTACGAGTAGCGGAAGCCGGCGTAGAGGACGAGGATCTCCGCGACGACAAAGATGCCGATGCAGACCAAGCAGAAAGACCCGATCTGGGCGAGGATCTTCTGCAAGTGGCCGGTGGTGTCGTCGTCCTGACCGACGAGCGACGCCGCGCGACCGAAGAACGTGTTGGGGCCAGTCGAGATGACGACACCCTCAGCCTCACCCTGCTTGCAAGTCGAGCCACTAGAGAAGAGGTCAGATCGTGCGAATGCGAACGGAGGCAGGTAAACTCACGAGAAGCACTGATCACCAGCCTTCTTGGACTGCGGGAGCGACTCGCCAGTGAGAGCAGCCTGGTCGATCGAGACGTTGATGGCCTCCGTAAGACGGCAGTCGGCCGGAACGATGTCACCGATCTTGAATGCGACCATGTCACCGGGAACGAGCTCAGAGGACTCAATCTCCTTCCAGGAGCCGTCGCGACGAACGCGGGCCTTGGGGGCGAGGGAGTCCATAAGAGCCTTGACAGCGTTACCGGCGTTGCGCTCCTCGTAGAAACCAATGGCGGAGTTGACGAAGAGCAGGAAGACGATACCGACGAAGTCGGGCCAGTCGGGGGCACGGTGCTCGCCGTTCGAGAGCGCGATGGCGACGAGTGCGGCGGCCTCCATAACCCAAGAGAGCGGGTTCCACATGAAGGACAGGAACTACGCCATTGTGAGTATTAACCGCGGGGGAAGGGCGGGTGTACACACCTGCAAGAAAGCGTTCTGCTCCTCAGCCTCAAGCTTGTTCGGACCGAAAAGTTCCAAGCGGCGCTTAGCCTCAGCCTCGTCGAGGCCGTTCTCCGAGCACTGGAGCAGCTTGAAGACATCTTCGATGACGATAGTCTCGAGGTCCACTTTCTCCTTGTCGTACAGGTCCTCTGCCTTGAGCTCGATGGTGCTCATGTCCACCTTAGCGTCTGGTGTGAAAAAATGCGTGTGAGTGACATCACTGCGGGCGGCGGCGGGGGGACGTACGGGTAGCTTTCTCCTCCTCATGGCCAAAATCCTTGTACTCGCGCTTCTTCTTCTCCACGGGCGGTTCAGAGGGAGTAGTCTGGGCGGGAGGGACGTCGCCCTGGGGTCCAGGTTCTTTTTCGACGTTGGAGGCCATTGGTATGAGCGGCGGATGCCGAGAGGTGCGGGAGGGTAGGCGGGGTGGGCGAGCCCGGAGCGCTAGACGGGACTGTAGCTCTAAGGGACGATGAGGGAGGGAGAAGGATGGCTTGCCCAATCTGGGGCCTCTTTTTATTCGCCCGGGATGTGGTGCTATTTACCCATCAATCCGACAACACCCGTCAACAACACCCCGGTGACATGCCGATCGTGCCGTCTGATTCCGATGGCGACCACAACAAATCGATATGTTATTTCCGCCCCAATTTACTGCAACAAGTCTCCACGGGTCGCAGGGTGGGGGTGTGTCGACGGTGACCAGGAGCCCTTTGCTGCTCTTTGCCTCCCCTCCACCGCCCTCCCTTCGCTCGCCCGACAAACATCGGCTTTGATCTTGCCCAGCAAACTGAGATCTGTTCTGCCGGCGTCGACCGGATGACGTCGGCCTAAAGATAGTTCGGACTCTTGTTATGCCTGCAATCCCATTCGTATGTGTCCGAGCGCACCCCTCCCCCGCACCAAGGCATCCCCCTGGCCCCCGTAAGAGCGAGCGCACCCACCCCCCTCGACGGCCGTACGCGCCCTCCCCCCGACGCCCGCGGCTAAATTTCCAGCAGCGTCAGCGCGCGCGACTCGTACCTGCGTGGAACCTTTTCGGCACATTTCAAAGGCCCTGGCCCGCGACGTCCCACGCCGGGCGTCTCACTGTTTTCCCTGCGCGCGCCGCCCCCCTCGTCGCTGCCGCCGACGCCCCCCGTGCCCGCACCGGCAGGCGCGATAGGCAGGAAGTTCACTCGCGCGCTGCCGAAGCACCCACCGTCGGCCATAGCGCACTTAATCCCCGCGCACATCACCCCCGACCGCGAGCACACGGATCTGTGCGCCATGCGCTCTGTTCCACTCGCGAAATTCGCTCGTGTGCGTGAACTGTCGGATACCGTGCGGCCGACCTCCGTCTGCATGTTCGACTGATGGAACCGTCCCACCTCGGCTACCGTCTGTTTGCTTGCTTGCTGGAAGGACTTCGACCAAGCGCTTGGCTTGGCTAACCCCCGACGAAATCGCTACATAGCCCGCCTCGCTGTCGAGCTCTCGTATCGCCGTCCACCTCTCTCGTCATAGCTGTCGACGCCATCGCAGACGGACCCGCCAAATTGCGCGCTGACAGACCGCCCAATCTGCCACCGCACGCCCCTGTCCTCCGCTTGTCTGGTACCCAGTGCGCTGGTCGGCGCGCTGTCCGTCCTGAACGTAAATCTCGCCAGCTCAGACCCCGCGCGGGACTGGGCCGAGCTGGACAGCTGTCTCGTCGCTGTCCCGACGACGCAGGTCCGTTGTCCCGTCGTCGCTCGCGCTTTGCTTAGAGCCTTGGCGTCGTTGTCGGAGCGCGCGCCACGATTGCTTGGTGCCACCTGAGCTCGCGTAGCCTCTCATTCATCGCGTACATACCCCGCTCTGTGTCCACCTTACGAGCGAAGGAGAAACACGTATATGCGCCCGCCGCCTCCCACGGTGCGCATCGCCGCACCGACGTGCCTCATGAACTGGTGGCGGGTGCGGCGCGTCACGCGAGACGGAGCTGGGGGAAGGGTATACGACCATCCCCGCACTTCCTCCCTGGCTTCTAGCGCGTCGTTCTTCCCATCGGTTCCCATCTCTGAGTTCTGTACCGGCCAGTCCTTTCGTGTCCACCAGTCTTTGAATCCACCATCAAGGACATCGAGGTCGAGGCGCGTACCTTTTGCATGGTATTCCTCGCTGTGTTCCTCAACGTCCCGCATCCCACCTCGTCGATAGCGTCATACCTCCGAGCTCAGATCTCAAACCGTCCGCCTCCGAGCTCTGATCGTGCACCGCCGCATCGGAGGACCTCGTCGGACCCTTTTTGGGTGTGCATTCAAGTACAATAGACGGGGGGACCCCCCCAAGGCGTATTTCCCTCGAATGAATAGAGCCTTCTGGGATGCATATTCCTCCCGAGTGATACGGAGGCCCAGCTGCGCTCGGGACGTCCGGACCTGTTTCCTACGTCCTCGCTCGACGTCAACTTCCTTCGAGCGACACTCTTCTCTGCTCACGAGCGACTCCCTTGTCTACTCACGAGTGACTGTCTTCTGTTCTCAGTGGTCTCCTGCAGCCATCGCTTCCTTGTCCAACCACAGAACACGGACTCCGGTATCCCGTGTTTGCACCCGCCTCGAGGAACATCGTCGTCGTCCCCCCGCGTTCCGGTACCCTTGCCTACCAACGGCGCGTTCCTATCCTCCCGACGGCGCGCGTATCCACCTTGCCTCGACGGATGGTTTCCACCTTACCTTGACGGATGGTTTCCACCTCACCTTGACGGATGATTCCATGTCACCTCAACGGGTGGTTTCCACCTCACCTCAACGGACGGTTTCCATCCCACCTCGAGGCGCGCCCAACAACGCTTCCGGGCGCCGGCTACCCTCAGTTACCGCCTTCTGTTGCTGCTCAGGACGTCGTCTGATCTCCTTCTCGACATCCAGCAGTTGCATGCGCGCATCCGACGATTGCGTCTACACGCCGATTGCATCTACACGCCGGACATCTCCCGCACGGCAAGTCACCCTACCGCGTCCTGTACGCCTTCTACTCGACTCTATTCACGCTACTCAAGTCTTTACATGACCACATCGTCTTTCTCTTGGCTGCGGGCTGCGGCGCGTCGCCAATCGTCCGTCCTCAATCACCCGCTCCGTCCTGCAATCACTCGTCCACTTTTCCCGGTGCTCTCTTGGCTGAATCCATGCTTCCTCCCATCTGAATGGACGCTTCTTCGATCAGCGATCTTCTTTCATGAGACCCGCGGTGGCGCGCGCTTCTGCAAACAACACCATCAGCATCGCTTGCAGGTCGTCGAACTCCAATTCATCGCTGAACCCACATCAGCAACAGCATTCAACAAACCCCGCGCCACCCCGCGGTCCTCAGCGCATCCCCCGCAAACCCTCTGGGGCCCCAAACGACGCCAAGCCATCCTGGACGTTCCACTCGCTGCCTCAAACATGTTTTTCGACGCCTCCGCGGTGTGCTCGCTTCGCTTCTGGCTTGTTTGTGGCCATGTCATGCTTTGCTCTTGGCGCCGCTTGTGGCCTTGTCTTCTCCTTCGCTCCAAGCCACCCATCTCTTCGGACCCCAATGCCCGCCCCCTTATGATCGTCTTCCTTCGCTTATGGCCGTGTCCTCAACCAAAAAGGTGTCGAACTTCCACCTCATCTGTGGCGCGTCCGTCCATGGCCGAAATCCCTCACGATCACTGCGCCAACACGAAGGTCTCCATTTGTGGACACCGACTTGCTTTTTTGTTGGCGCCAACCACCCTGGACTTGGTGTTCTCTGACGCTCCCGACGTTCCGCAGCGCTGCGCGCGCCTCACCGCCGTCACCATCGCTGTAGGGCGTTGATTTTCGTCTATTTTCCGTCCAAAGAGTCTATTTTTCGCAGCCGATTTACTCTCGCAGCTTGCTCTGTCCCGCCATGCACCCATGCACCCTGCGCGCTGCTCTCATACCGCTACGCGACGCTCCCATGCCCGTCCCGCAAACTCACGTCTACGCGCCCGCCCTATCTTTGGGGCGCCTTTGTCCCTGTGACGAAATGCGACTGCCCATCGCGAAGCCCCTTCGCGTTAGCCCGCCCCGAATGTCCATCTCGGCGTGGGCAGCAGACCCGAATCGACCCTCGATGCGTTCAGCGGCGCCGTGGTGATCCTTAGCCGCGACGTTTGAGGTCGCCTCTGCGTGTGGCCCCGAGCTCCAAGGTACATCTTTCAGCATGCGCTCTCGAGAACTTTCCCCGACGTCAGGAGTCTACCAATCGCGAGGGATGGGCGCGCTCTATCCATCTCTATTCTATTGAGTGCAGCACCAGACATCTCGGGCTCGTCAAGGGTGACGCTAGTCTGAGACGACCTGCTCGGCGCTCGGTGGGGTCCTCCATTGTCCGCGCTCCAGGCGCGGGTCGAACATGCGCGCGTGAACACTGCGCCCACTTGGACCCACCCGGATCACGGAGGGCGCGCATCAATGGGTGCGCGTGCGCGCCCGAGTTCAACATGCAACGGCGCGCCCCGCAAGCCCGAGGTGATGGGGGTGCTTCTTCCGCGCTGCGCTGGGCTCTCCACCCCCACGCCGTACTCCACCCTCTAGACGGATGCGCGCCCGGAAATCAGACTGCGCATGCGAACCCGCCTCCTGCCCCAAGCACGACGAGACTGGCACCACCGCCCATCGACGCGGCGCCCCACCTTCGACGCTGCCCCCATCGCGCCAAGAACGCTCGAGCTCAACGCCAGAGGTCTCATGAAATGCTCAGCGACTGCGCCGCTTGCGCTCTCACCACCCTCCAAACCATCCGGGCGCTCATGATCTTCCATTCACCCGGATTTTTTGGATCAATAGACGGCAGCCTGAAGATCGGTATGACTCACCTCAGTCGGACGTCTCTTCGCCTTGCCGTTACGTTCACTACAGGGGGCCTTGCGGTATACACGACCTTCGCACGTTCACCCGATGTCGCGCGAGCACTTGCGCCTGAGAAGGCAGAATTCGCTATCGTTCTCGAATACCTTCGAGGTCTCTTGGAGTGGACGAAGCTCGTGCTCTTCGCCAACGCCACCGCAGTGCAGTATCGACCGCAATTCTTGCTGAATGGTCAACGCCGCCACCACTTGTCTCGCTGCCGTATCCTCAGTCAAAGTAGCGCCACTTCTATGGCTTTCTGTGGGTCGAATTGATGGTAGAAAAGTGGTGCGAGCTTCTCGCTTTCCGTATGCCTCTCCTCATTTGCCCGAACTCCTTCCTATCTCCGTTTCTGTTGCCCGCATACGGTTCCCTACTCATCCTCTTCCATTGAGCTGCTCGGGATGCCTTGCGCTGTCCGAGCGTAGCTTCAGCATGTCTTCGTTGAGGGCCACCTCGGGTCTCACTCAAAACATTCATCTGCGCATTGGCGAACTCTCGCTCGTGAGATGAAGCAGCCACGATGCACTCTACTGAGTTAACCACTCATGCACGAACATCACCGACATGAAGCAACGTTGGCGTCGCCTTCCTTTTCTCAACGCTTCGCGCGCAGATACGAAGGTCCGACCGTGATATGAGGATCTCATTCCCCTCCACTCAGGAAGAGTTTGTTCCCCCCGCGCTGCTCACACGACGCGCTTCCCGCTGACGCCACCTCTTCTGCTTGCGTGCGCAGCTGTCCGGCTCTCGAGCTTCTGCCACTGCCGCGTTTGCTCCGTATCTGCTACGATGAACCCCAGGATCTCGACAAGTCATTGAGAATAGGACGAAGTCGGCACCAACGCGACGGTCTAACCCATCCAATTGCATCCTCCTGCTGTCCCACTCCCTGGATTCGTTACATGATAATGGGATGTGTCGAGAAGCTCAGCCCGAGTTCATATAATTTTCTTACGAAGGAGACGTTTGTATCGAATGCTACATATGCATACATTTTCCAACACTAGTAGATACAATACGAGCGTACGCCGCGTCATACAACCTGGGGAGCAAACCTACAGCAGGCCGCGCTTCACCAATTTGGGACAAAACTGCCGCATCGCCGTCCTTGCGATTTCCTCTCCCTGCTCGACGGTCACAACTTCACCGTGACGTCTGAGCTCCCACGCGAAAAGTCCTTTGCTTCCTCCAAAAAGTCCGTGACCGAGGGGCAGGACTTCATGTTCCCGAATGCCATGTCGCTTGTGATACATCCATTCTGGGCGGGGAGATACAGGGTTGTCCAGCACTTCCCAATCGCTGACAGTGACCGCCACCTTCCTTAGATCCGGAAGGTTGCCACAGGTCAGGATGTCAGATACCGCCATCCATGGATCTTCGGGCAATGGCCGAGTGTTCCCCCCAGTGTTTCCTCCCCAGAACTGCGACGTGTTCCTGTCGCGGAGCGACCTCTCATGGCGCGACCTTCTATCGGGGGAGAAAGATTTTTTCTTAATGTACTTCCGCCTGTCGTCCTGGGCGAACACAAACACGACTTCTTCCAGACGCACGGGCGAGCCATCGCGGATGGGACGCAGCAGCGTCGCCACGCGAGAAGAGTATTCATCCCTGTACATGTGGTGTGGTATCCGCCCGCTGAGCATCATGCCGCAGAGGCGGAGGGTACGAAGAGCGGGGAACAGGGAAAGATCGAGGACGAACTCGTCGTCCCAAGATGCAAGGGTCAGAATGCGCACGGTCGCCCCCACAGCATGGCAAAGCGGCTTGTAGAGGGACGCGTTAGGCAGCGCGGCGGGTTTGGAGATCGTGAGCTCCTCGACAGCGGCGAGAGAGAAGAGGCTGGTCCCCGAAAGCCAGTAAGCCATTGACTCCGTCGGTTGGCAGACGACGAGGGACTTGATAGTTGGGCGATGGCTCGTGTCCTCTAGCCTTCCGCCTCCCAGGGGCATGTGTGGCTCCTTGGAAGCAATGCACAACTGGCGGAGGCAGGGCGAGTTACCGATAGCTTCTCGGAGGGGACGCATCATGACAAGGTCCTGCGCCATGCTCAGTCGCTCAACCGATGTTCTGAGCGTTTTTGCGACCGCGTCCTGCAGTTTCTGCGAGTACGGTGTCTCTGTTTCGCCCGTGCAAAGGTGGATAATGTTGGGCAAGCAATCTAGGCATGATGCTATCGCGTCGTCAGCGGCACAGTCGATGACGGTCTCGCGCCCCCATAGCGTATAGATATGGTCAGCCCAAGCGCGAGTACCGACATTGAAACGGGAATATAGTTGGCAGAGGGCGGAGTTGTGACGGAGGACCTCCGTAAACCTTTCGATCTGAATTGTAGCCCAGTGACCGCTCTCGGGACCTATGTAAGGGCACTGATCGTCGCTATGCATAGTCTCAGGCGGGGAGGACTTCATCCCCCGGAGGATGATCACGTCGATGTCGATGGCCTGAGAGTGAAAGAGGTATTGCCGGGTGGGCCAAGTCCACGCGCGGCACACAAGAGAGTAATTGATGAGCGTATTCTGGTCTGCATCGGCAAGGATGTGTTGATGAAGCTCAATGGGAAGGCGCTGCGCTGTACAAAGGTTGAGTGAAAGCATGCGGTAGTACACTAGATCGACCCACAAGCGCTCTCCCCCTCCTCAATGGCGCGTGAGTCGTTAGACGCCGCTGACTCCATCTGCGATGAAGCACGGTTAGCGTAGCGGCGACGAAGACAGTCGAGGTACATACTATTGGCGCACAATTCTGAGGGCGGAATGTCGAGGCGATGCTTGTCGATGACCTCGTCTGTCGTGGCGAGAGGCAAGGCGTACGACCAAGGGATGGTGGTGGCAGTGAGGGAAAACATAGCTCGATAGAGTTTGATATCGGGAGTACGGCACACTGAGGTCGGCGGTTCACAGGTTGCGACTGCACGTCTAGCGCCTAGCCATCTGAGCCCCCACATTCAGCACGAGAGGATGAAGTGGAATGACGAGGGGACTGAACCAACCAGGCTACCAGACTGCGATTTGACTGAAAATTAGACGGACATTGATCCTTCTTCCTGGCAAGAATATATAATCTATTCACACCTGCGGCAAGCAAGTCAAGATCACATGCCGTCACTGCCAGAGGGGCTAGGCCATTACAGCAAGCCATGTTGTACGAGTTTGGGACAAATCTTTCGCAGAATTTCCCTAGTTTTTCCCACCTGCTCCGCGGTCGTCCAAGGTTCCTCGGGCGCGATGCCCTCCTCTCCATGCATCGCAAGTCGCAACGCCTTTGGTGGACGCCCACGGAAGGCACGAGGCGAATTGGCACGAAGTGCGCTCTCTGCCCGATCGTCAACCATGATCTTGATCCTCTTCAACCCAATGAGCCCGGGCCCAATAAGCACGTCCGCGAAGTCCTGCCATGACTTGACGCCCTTCGTCCGCTCATCGTCGTCGATGGAGCGCACAGGCATGAAGACGAGCTCGACTTCTTCCAGCTGCGGTGCAGGACTGTGAGGGAGTTGCTTGAAGAGCAGTAACGCGCGACTCGCAGACATGCCGCGTAGAGACATGCCGCATATGCGCAGGACGCGGAGCGACGGGAACAGATCGAACTTGACGCTGAAGTCGAGATCCCACGACGCGAGCGTGAGCACGCGCACGGAGGATCCGACAGCGGTGAAGAGCGGCTCGTGGATGGAGGCGATGTGCAGCGCTGTCTCGTGGATAGTGAGCTCCTGGAGATTCTCGAGGGAGACGGGCGAGTCGTCCGAGACGAGCCACTTGGGGAGGTCGCGCGTTGCCGGGCCAACGTCCAGGGAGCGGATTGAGGGGCGAGGGGTATCCCCCTTGGCTTTGAGACCGCGGATAGGCGTCAGGCGATCGCGGACAGATACGCGTAATGAGACGAGGTGGGTTGCGTCGCGCACTGCTGCTTGTACGAGGGGCATGGCCATCACATCCTGTATCATGGAGAAGCCAACGACAGAGGCACGGAGCTTGCGCGCAACAGAGGCCTGCAGGGCCTTCGAGAAGGGCGCCTCAGTGCTGTTCGCATCCAGGTATCGAATATTTGGCGTGCAGTCCAAGCACTGCGCGATCGTATCGTCCACGATGCTGTTCACGGGATCCACCCAAGGTCGCTGTCCAAGATGGAACCTTTGGTATTGTTGCGCGATGGGGGGATGCGCTCGGAGGAATGCGATGAATTGGTCGATGCTATGCGCTGTCGATTTGGCGAAGTACGCTGAACTCATAGAGGCGGTCGAAGACATAGTTGCATCGCGCTGAGTTCCTCGGTGGATGACAGTGTCTATGTTGGCGACCCTGAAGAGGAAGGGACGTGTCGGCCAGGACCATGCACGACAGACGAGGGAATAGGACGCGAGCTCCTTCTTGCTACCCTCCGCGTAGGCAAAGATCTCTTCTAGCAACTCCTCCGGCAGTCGTTGCACTATATGCGCTGCGTGAGCAATGGAAACACTCCCACTCGGAAGTACGATTGCGCACCAGCTGTCAAATCCTCTTTCGGTGTCTCCATCCTCATGCTGTTTTGTAGCAAGATCGATAAAATCCCCTTTCGCTTCAGGAGTTGCGATGTGCTCCTTGCTTCGACTTGAATACGCTCCTGCGTCGCGTATGCAGTGAATGGACGAGGGGCGGAAATCAGGATGAGGGGATAACGAAAGAGCGGGATCGTCCTTTGTAGGATGGATTGACATGATTGTTTTGACAGTCAACGGCAACGCCGTTACCGACATCCCGAGCTACGCAGCCACAACCACCGAGGGTCTGAGCGTAGTGACAGAAAACATTCGGGGTGGAACATAGATCACGGACGGCAGAGGCAGAGAAACATGGCAAATGCACCCGCTGTCGGAATTTGCCGCCCACCAAGATATCCGACTTCGAGCTCTCCGAAACGATATTGATATGCATGTCAATCAGAAAGGTATTAGTAGATACTATTACTATACGTGCACGTCCGCCGTCTGAGGTTCAGTGTATCCCACTTCGCCCAGCTCGACGTGTCCGTCTACATCACCCGCTTCGGCGAGCGCAGCCTTCTCGTCAACAACCTCACCATTACCCTCTCCCTCATCACCGCCCTCATCCCCAGCCTCCTCGACCAGAGCGCCTCGCTCGCGTATGACATGCCAGCTGCGATCTTTAACCTGTGCATGCTATGAGTCTAACCGTCCGACCAGTGCGAGCCAAGCAGCGGGCCGCAGCATCAATCAGCGCGCCGCGATATCGACCAGCGGTGGCATTTGCAGGCGCCGACCGTACTCGCAGGAGCATACAGGATGTGGAGAGCGTCCGATTAGCACGTACCTCTAGATTCTGTCCCGCGCTGATCGCCTTGACCAGCTTGCCCTCATGCCGCGCATGCAGTGTGCGCCGGAACGACCGCGTCAAGAATGTCGACAGCGTCTTCAACGGCCACGCCGGAGGTACTAGTGTCAAGACCTGCATGACCGGTCAGCGATCCCGTCAGAGGTCACACGAACGGACAACACTTACATCCACCACCTCCAAGTTCACCCCCTGCGCATCCAGTAGCCGCGTCGCACGCTTCTCCGACTCCGCATCCTTCTCCCCGACGTACACCTCCAACAAGATTTGCAAAAGCTGTTTCCGCAAGCCCTCGTCAACGCCCGACTTTCCCGGTGTTCCATTCCGCCCTCCGGCTGCATCAACAGTGCCCCTCTTCCCCGCCCCCGGCGTCCCGCGCGCGGCCCATGCTGACCACACCGGGCCTAGTGAGTCGGTCGCGGTTGCCTGCACCATCTTCGGTGGTATGACCTCGCCGCCGAGCGCGCAATACGTCTCTGCGGAGATCTCGTCGTGTGCATCGTGGACGAGGCGGGTGAGGGCTTGGCGGTGGTTGGCGAGCTGAGGGTAAGGCGTGAGTGTGGTATGGTGATGACTACAAGTACTCAACACACCTTGCCATCCAGTATTGCAATCTCCACGGCGAACAGCGATGCATGTGGTGAGCCCTCTAGGCACGCCTTCATAGCGGCCGTATCATACAGGTCCGATCGCTGCAGGAAGAAGGCAGCCTTCAAGCGCTCGTGCTTTGTCCGCGATTCGGGCGTGGTCGAGGCGAAGTAGCGGAGGAAGGAGGAGTCGGCGTGGCTGGAGGCGAAGGAGCGGGCTGAGGGCGAGGGGTTAGATTAGGAACGTGGCATAGGTGGAAGGGGCTCACCTTTTGCTTGCCATAACCTCAACGTGCCCGAGTCTGACGTTGCGTCGAGGAGGTTGTCGACGAGCACGCTCGCCAACCGGGAGTGTAGCTCGCGGTTCTATATCATGACAGTCAGCCGTGAATTGCCTACGACCACCACCATCGCGTACCGAACTTCGTCTTTGCAGTACCAAGTACTCCAAGAACATCTGGCCTGCCTCCTTGCTGGCTTCCGTAACCTGCTCCAGTAGAGCAAGGTCTTCCTCGGGTCGATCACGGCGCTTTCCAGTATCGCGGGCGGGCATGAGGAGCTGAATTGCATGTTGAGCATGCATACAAGCGAAGTGACAGCCGAACGCACTTTCAATCCTCGTTCCGGATCTCGTTTGATCATCCAGAGTGCCCATTGTTGTGTCAGTGAACGATCCTTCTGGGCGGCGAGTAGCGTCATCATGGACTCGAGCGGGTCCTGTATTTCGTCCGTCCTGTACTCGCCCTCCGCGATCCTTAGGATGGTGTTTGTCAGTCCTGAACCAGCGGAAAGAAGCACAAGACGCACTTCGAGTAGAGCTCGAGCAGCTTCCGCGCGTCCCCGTGTCGTTGGTACAGCGTCGTGAGCGCGTCAAACTGGCTATGCTCAACCAAAATTGGCTCAATCTCCGTGGCGACGATCTCGCTACGCTCATCCTGGATGAGTGCAGCGAGCTCCTGCGTCTTTCCATTGACAGCCAGGACCTTTGCGTACACTGTATCCACAACCTGCAAATTACGCATGTCAGCCTCTCCATCCACTCCTCCTTCAGCTGCACTACCACTCACCGGATACGCCGGATGGCTCCCCGGCGCCGCCTTCGGGTCGACGCAGCGGCGGATCCAGCACTTGCGCAGGTAGCTCTCGAGCATGTCCTGCGCAGCGGTGCGCATGATCGCGCGCAGCTCGACCGTCGGGGGCGCGGTCGCCGTGTTCGGCGAGAGGTGCGGGGAGTAGTTCCTGACTAGGTTGTAGACGACTGTGATCAGTGCCACACAAAAGAGCGCGTCAATGGGAGCCGGGGTAATAAGAAAGAGAAAAGAGAAGAGACGGGAGGGGGAGTGAGGGCAGCTGAGCGCTTGGGGCTTGGCGATCGAGGTAGGGAGCAGGGGCTTGAGGGAGGACACGCGACTTGCATGGAGCGCAGGAAGCTAGTTCGGAGATGGAGGAAGAGAGGGGATACGGGTAGACTCAAAGGGACGATTCTGGACAGGAACACTGACTGATATCGTCCACACTGGTCTCGGTCGGCATACGTTCCGCCACCCCGCTGAAGACGTCGAGGGTATCACCCTTCGTGAACAGATTCCCGCGTAGCTCAGGGTAGTAGCTGATGAGTAGTCGTGGGTCTGTATCGCCGTTGAAGAGGTTCTTCCCCGCGTCCTCGAAGAGCGTCTCGGAGAACAGCTGCCATCCTATGCGCTGGTACACGTAGCGCAGCTCGTCGAGCTGGTCGCAATCAGCAACATCTTTCAGGCTACATGGCTCACGCACCTCGTCTTCATTGATCCTGATGTTCCCCTCGACCTTCTTCCTCTGCTGGTCGGCGAGATCCGCGGCGTCCTGGATGCGGTGACTTCCGAGAAGAGCTTCGACTTGGGAGACAAGGGTTGACGAGAGCAGCGATTGGACAGAGTTCTCAGCGAGAAAGAGGACTTTGGCGCGGGGGAAGGCCGCGGGTGCCATGTCGCGCGCGTCGAGAGGACAGGAATCAAGTCGTAAATTCAGACCGCGTCACGAAATTGAGGCTTCCATATGGAGAAAGACCAGCCCATTGTTCTCTCGATTTATTCCAGGCACTGTTGTTCGTGTAGAATATTGCGATACGTTGACTGGGCACTATTTCTACATAGGTATGCAGGACGGTGCTTGTACTTCGTCACTCCAGAGAGAATCGTCTACCGGCCTCTGCCCATTGCAGTCGCCTCGGCCCACATTCAACGTCTCTACGGTCACACCACGTTGGCCCAGCGCAGCTACTAGGCCTTCATAGCCCGTGCTAAACCCTTTAGAGATATTGGTCTGGCGCAGAGTCAGGTTCGTCAGGTTGCGCAACCCTCCATCGGCGAACAGCGCTCGCAGATCGGCAAGGCTTTTTTCGGAAAGATCGCCCTCTATGGCTAGATCGCGCAGGGAAGAAGCCACCCGCAAGTTTGCAAGGTCGACGCGGCCCAAGTCATCCGTCGTTAGGTCCAAACATTCTAGAGCGGGTAAGAGCTCAAGGAGCTCATCCAGTGTATGTTCCTCCAACTCGCTAGGCAAGTCAACAGGAGATCCGGGCGAGATTTGGAGCGTGACGAAGAAAGCACCCAGTGCGGCAGCCGACTGAACGCGCACTGACGCGGGGTCTTGTTGGAACACGAGAACAAGTTCTTGGAGTCCTTGAAGACCGGGCCCTCGGCGGGCAAGCTCGATGAGACTCTGTGTCAGGGCGAAAGGCCTCCAGAAAGGCCTCATATAGCAGGCGAGATACTCAAGTTTGGGCGCACATATGCATTGACACAATGAGCTTGCCCGATCGAGTACGAGCGAGCGCAACGAGGGGAGGACAACAGGTGATTCAAGCCCAGGATATCCGCCTGTGCCGACGGCGATCCTCAAATGCTCGAGAGCGACGCACCGAGGTAGGACCTCGAAGCAGTCATACAGCGTCGTCTCCTCGACACTTCGAAGATCGAGGGTGAGGTGGGTAAGGCCTTCCCAGGGTAGCTGTATGCGCGAAGGCGACGGCGTTTGTAAGAGATGCAAGCGGCGAAGTGCCTGCGCTCTGGCCAGCCATCGGAAGTCAATCCTGTCACCGTACCCATGCGAGCAGATGATGGTGGCTTCCTCAAGAATTGGGGCCTTGAGAGCGCAATCGAAGGGCTTCGGGGCTGCGCAACGAAGGTGATCGTCCAGGACCAACGAGACCGTTCGCCACCGTGGCAATTCTCGAAAGACGGTCCTCCAGAGGTAGATGAAGTTGTCATCTTCATGCAGCTTGCGACCGACGCCAGCAGGAGCGTTGTCATCGTCGTGGTATCTGCCGATCACGATGTCCAGTGGCAATGTCCCCGATCGGCGCAGTTGTTCGCGCAAAGCGGCCAGCTCGACTGCGCCAGAGCGCCACATGAGCGGAGTATACCCGTCTAACTTGTCGTTACGAACACCGTCCGGGTAGAGGCCTCCGTAAGAGATTGACGACCAAATCTGCGGCGTGTTCAGGCAGACGCTGCGCCAGTAGCGACAGACCCGACTGAATGCGAGAGGCTCCATGAAGGGCCGCTTCTCGTGCCAGTCCTGGCCGATGCTGAGGATCATGATAGTGGCGAGCAGTTCTGGCGGGAGAAGGCGGTTGATGAGCGCATCCTCATTGAACAGGCATGATGTTTGGGAAGAGGAATCTCTGCCGATAGTCATGGTGGTGATAAGGTTGACGTAGGCGGCGGCGGCGTGGTGTTGGTGGGGGTAGTGGTGGTGGTGGTGGTGGTGTGGAAAGAAGAGAGAAACGGCAGCTCAAATCTCGAGAACCGTGACTTATATGTCCGAGGGGATGCACGTGAAAAACGTGACCTGCACGCGGCGTGCCAGCGCCACATTGAACTTTATTGTCAATTTGAACATTCCAACTTTCGTTCTGTCCTTGTATTGCGCACTCACTACCTCAACTACGTTTAATGATGCTGCGTCTACCGTTTTAGTAAATGTTTTGCGTGCTGTATATGCGAGTATATATTCTTGTACATGCAATGGATAATTAAACAGTTCTGTATATGTATGGCATATCGCAGTCGCTCTGCGCGTACATGATACAGGCCTGGCGTGGCTGCACTGGAGCGCCGCGCGCTCGACTTACGCTAAGATAAATAGAGGTAGTGCCCCGCTAACCGTTGACGGCTCCTATGACACAGTATACTGGGGCGCCTCCCCTATGTGAACGACTCGGGCGGTGGCAGTCTCTATGCCACTCGTAGGGACATGGACTGGCCCAGCGGTCGCGTTGGTGATGCAGTGCGAGGATGATGGCAACCTACCGTCCTCGTGCGATATACATGTGGCAGTCGAGGCGAGACGTCGATGAGCCAGATGACGGGAGGTAATCCAATGATGCGAGTGGCGGAGGCGTCTACTGAGGCCGGTCGATCTCGTCGTATGGATTGCCGAGTGTCCATAGGCATGTGTCGCACGCGCGCATCGCCCAATTGTTGCTCGAGTATCGCGAATGATCTTGAGAGACGCCGAGGATCACGCCACCGCCATTATACGTGGTCTGCGGGTGCAGCGCGTCGTCAGCGTCACGTACGCTTTCGCGGCGGTAGCGCGCCAGCATGTCATCGTCCGCAGCCTCCTTGTCAATCCAATTTGCCGGCCAAGTAGAGGCGCCCCTTCGGCGTTCGATTTTGTCGACCCATGCACGAAGGTCGGCTATGTCGTACATGACGCGGGCGTCCGCCTCTCCGGATTCTAGTCCAGGGCGAGGGAGGGCAGAGCCTCTGGCGTGTGCCGGACGAATGTCGTATCGGGTGTATGGCCTGGTGGAGGTGGCAACCTTCTGCTGACGGCAGGGGGCACGTGTCGATCTACGCAACCGCATCGGCGAGAAGTTGACAGCGCGGGAGTTCCCTAGCGCTGTGCGCGCCTCTTTTCCGTCGTCGCTCAGCGGATGACGGTGTTGCTTCCAGACATCGCGGCCGACGAGGAAGGCAGACGGTGGCTCATCCGACCACTGGTCGACGATGCGGCCAGCGGCGCGTATGAGGAGCTTGGCCCGATCCATAGGCATCACACGGATGGCGGCAGCATCTAGGCGTTCGCTGGCCATGAAGATGACGAAGAATGGGTGCGCACGAGACTTGATGCGAGGGAGGTTCTCGAAAGGTGCTTGAAACGCCCTCAGATGCGCCCCGCCGTGAGCATACAGTGTCGCTCGCTTCTTTGTGAGCATGCGCAGAGGGACTACGTCGTACTCGTATTCCTTGGCGGGGAAGAACTACGTTGACATTTCAGTACACACGCAAGATGGGACTGTATGCGACGCACGTCAAGAAAGCATTTGCGAGCGTCAATAGGGGCTGTCGCATTGTACTGAGCTAGTTCAAACATGGAATTGAGAGTATCTGGAGTAGGCATGAAGACCCATTCCGAATGGCGCAGCCTGTCCACCATATCGCAGCGGACTCGCCCAGGACGTCAGTTGACACGCCTGCATGAGACTGAATCACTCACGCTCGATGTGGTTCATCTGACTATCGAGATTCAAGTCGCCCTTCTCCATGCCCCAGTAATATTCGAAGTATTCAATCTAGCAGAAGTAGTCAATTTCACTCGGCCGTTCACTATGCGTCCAACGTACCTGACGACGATATTGACCTGCGTCCAAGTCTATGATACGATGGTTGACAATTGGGTTGTTCTGAAGGCTTCGACGCGTCGAGAGGTTTTTGGAGGAGACAGAGGGCATGGCGAGATACAGTGCACAGTGAGAATGTTGACGGCAGGAACCAGGACGGAAACGTGGAATGATCGGACGACGCGTGACCGAATTCAACATCACAGCGAGGCGGCGTGACCTCCATGTGGGAAAAAGGGGCGCCATTGTTCTTCGTTCGACTCCCAGCCCTTGCCCGAGTATTTGCTCGTTGCGTATCACTCAACTCAGGGAAGGAGCTACCATATCAAGGGAACTCAGATGAGGCTATCGCAGATCATGAATCGCAATTGGTATGACGGGCAGTAATTACAAACCCTCGAGATCTTGCATTGTGGCAGGAAAGGACTTCCATCGCTAGATGATTGAAAAAAATACAGGCTATACTACCAAGGTATGAATCAGGCCAAGCGTGCCATGGTATATCGGTGCAATGAATGCAGCTCGAGAAGGCGGTGGAGGTGGGTGGCATGGAGATGAGCACGCGAATGTGTATGAGTATCGCCACATTCCATGCGACGCGCAGTGCAGAGCCGGGATGAATACAGACTCGATGGATGCCTCAACCTCTAGAGGTCTGACACTCCATTGGACGCTGCTCGTACATCGAGGTCATGTAAGCATTGCGCAGCTGCGGAGCGCGAGAGCGCTCGACGCGACGAGTGCATCTCTGCGCACCGCGGCGGGCTATTTCTTCGCCTTGTCGAATGAGTTCTTCCCCAGTAGGCTCTCCTCGTAGATGTACGCCGCCCAATTATTGCTCGCGAAACGCGACCAGTCGCCGCCGTGACCGAGCTTCAAGCCGCTAGGGCGAGCAACGTTGATCCCAGGATCTAACGCGTCTGCGGAATCGCGGGCAATCTCCTCGCGATAGCGTGCTAACGCGTCGTCCGGGCTCAGGTAATCCGGTTCGTCGTTGTAGCCCGAGTCATTGCGCGGAGTCGATGGGCGGGAGGCAGACACCAGAGCGGACTGATCCGGGACATTGGCCATCCAAGCAGATATATAAGCCGCGTCGAAGTCGCCAGAGTCGTCGCCGGATGTACGGCCAGGGCGAGGAAGAGCGGATCCTCTTGACCGTACCGGTTGTCGATCGCGTAGCTCGTAGGGTTTGGCCCGCGTGCTAGTCTTCGACTGGCTACACGGCGCTCGAGTTCCCCGGCGCGTCTGCCGGCGGGGTGTGACGTTGGCCTTGGACGAGCTGCTCAGCGCAGCGCGCGCCTCCTCTCCATCGTCGCTCAAAGGGTGCCGATGGGGTTTCCAAACGTCTGGCCCGATGAGGAACGCGTCTGGAGGCGTCCTCATCCAGCACCTGATGATGCGGCCAACGGAATCCATCAGTGCTCTGCCCTTCTTCTCGGGCATGACCAGACATGCACAGAGGTCGAGTTGTTCGGAGGCCATCCAGGCTACGAAGAAGGGATGTGCGCGACATCTAATTCGCGGCATAGTGCGATACGCAGCGCGGATTGCCTTGCGCTTGGTGCCAAGATCGACGTAGAGGGAGCGGCGGCTCTTGAGGAGTTCGAGTGGAACAAAGTCGTACTCGTACTCTTGTTCCGGAAGTCCCTGAGGAGTACGTCAGTGCCACATATATACCTGGTGGAGATGAGGAGACTTGCCTTGAGGCAATTCTTGCGCGATTCGAGGTCGGCGGTCTCGTTGAACTTCGCAAGCTGGTACATGGTTTCTAAGGTATCTTTTGTCGGCATCAGAACCCAGTCGAGGTTCTTCAAGCCTTCAACCATGTCCTTGCGAACTGGATAGCGTTGGCCTTGCATATGTTTGCACAGATGGAAAGCTCACGTTGAATATGGTTCATTGGTGAGCTCAGGTCCAGCGTGCACCTCTGCAATCCCCAGTAGTATTCGAAGTGCTCAATCTGGACGCGGGTCATCAGACCGTGGGAATGCATGCGCATGGAAGTAAGCCTCACTTGTCTGCGATATTCGCTGGGGTTCAAGTCAACAATACGATGATTGACGATATCTTGCAGCTTTTTGGTTGTAGAGAGAGCTTCAGACGGTAGAGACGACATGCTGTTGATACAAACGGCTGAGGTCGATGAGGGGTGGCAGGTCGTCTCTGCTCGTGGTGGGGAACAAGGGCGCATTGTCACGGTCACATCATGTGACGAAGGTCCATGCTGCGAGCGTCTTCGTCTATTGTCTCAGACTCTCAGTTTCGTGACTTGAGCGACTCGTATGATGAGCAACAGCGATTGCAACGTCCTTGAGTATATTTCAGCTTAAAATTTTCAAATGGAAATCGACTTCAGGCAGGAAGATGGAGGTTGATTGCCTACCGGAGCTGAAGCTCGACGGTAGGGTACGAGAAATGGGATTCAAACTGTACTAAAGTAATCTAGTACAGGCCTAGCGCGCCGGTGTGCATTGGCGGATCGCAAGCACTTCGAAGGACTGAGCGGTGCGTGCCCATGTAGCGCAGGGGGCGCGTCGGCGAAGCGCGGCACGAGTGGCCGCCAAAAAGCCGCGCGGGCATACGCGATGCGTCCCGGGCATAGGGCGAAAAGTGCGCCGAGGGCTACATGAATGGGTTGCTGCTTGATACTGTCACTGATAAGACCAGTCTTGAAGCATTGTAATGCTCGAACAAGATCAGGGACCCAGCGTCGTCCAGGCTACGCCACGGGGACGTCAAGCTTCCATGGGGCAGCAAACTAGACCCCCGCCTTGGCGAAAGGATCTTTCCCAAGCAGGCAGGAAGCGTGGATATACATGGCCCAGTTGTTGCTGGACAAGCCGGACCAGTCGACACCCATGCCGTAGATCAGGCCGGTGTTGTAGAAAACGTTGGTGTGCGGGTCGAGGGCGTTCGCAACGTCGCGGGCCTTCTCGAGCCGATAGTGGGCGAGCTCGGAGTCTTTCGCCTCCTCGTCTCCGAGCCATGTCGGCGGCCAGGATGAAGTGGCACGCTTCGCTGGGCGACGGACACTGTCGACCCAAGCGGCGACGTCGGAATGAGTGCTGCCAACGCCTTTGCCGGACTGGAGGCCGGGGCGAGGGAGCGCAGACCCTCGATCGCGAGGGGAGATGGGATTGGACCTGTCGTAGGGCTTCGCTTTCGCAGTCGACTTCGGCTGCCGACAGGGCGCCCGGGTTGTCTTGCGCGATCGAGTGAGAGGTGGTGTGCAGTCTTTCGGCGGATTGGTGATATCAGTGCGGGCGTCGTTGCCGTCGTCGCTGAGAGGGTGGCGATGGGCATTCCACACGTCAGGCCCAATGAGAAATTCAGGCGGCGGTTCTCTCAGCCAGGTCCGAACAATGTTCCCAACCGAACGCATGAGAGGTCGAGCTTTGTCCATGGGCATGACGATGGGGGCCATCATATGGATGGTGGTATTGGCCATGAAAGCAACGAAGAAAGGATGGGCGCGAGAGCAGATACGGTGCATGAGCTTGTATGGTGCGCGCAGGGCCTTGACGCCATTGCCGTGATCGACATATAGAGTAGGCCGACCCTTCTTGGTCATCAGTAAGGGCACGAAGTCGTATTCGTACTCTCTAGCCGGAAGTAACTTCAAGAGATGAGCCTCAACTTGCAACCCGAACGAAACAAACCTGACCTTGAGGCAATGCTTTCGTGGTTGAACACCTGCGACCTTGTTGTGGTCGGCGATCTGCTGCATCACTCGTAGCGTCTCAGGTGTCGGCATAAAAACCCACTCGCGATTTCGCAGTCGAGCGGCCATGTCCGAGCGTACTACAGAGCGATCAGCCAACGTTCGCTCGGCAAGGGAACGGACTCACGCTTAATATGGTTGAGTGGCGAATCCATGTCAAGTTCGCCCTTCTGAAGGCCCCAGTAGTATTCAAAAAACTCGATCTGTGTTACATCGGTCAGAAGTAAGGGCAGTAAAGAGCGGAACGGACACACTTGGCGGCGGTACCGTCCTGGGTCGAGGTCCACGACACGGTGGTCGATGATAGGAGCAGCCTCCCGGTTCTTGAAGGTGGAGATGGCATCGGAGGTTACGGTGTACATGGTGGAAGACGTTAGGGCCAGAATATGTGGCAGACGCGTTGGATAGGTGAGTGGCTGTCGTACGGGTGGTGGCGGGAGTGAGTAACAAAGGGAACACGCTGATCTTTGTCACGTGTCTACCTGTCTTACCGCATAATGATACGGCGGGCCGCGCGGTGCCGTCGTCAGGTGACAGCCACGTTGCTTGACGCTACTATCCTGGTCGAAGTCTTCGGATTGCAGGTTGCTATTAATCGGCAAGGTTCAAGGGCTGTCGAGCGAACGAGAAACAATATGTTACTGATGAATCTTCAGCATTCCGAATTCCTGATCCGTATACAAAAATGTCATTAATAAGTACAGTAAGTTCAATGACCTCCGACCCTTGCCCGGTCAATCGCATCGATCAACGAGCTGGAACTGTGCACGAGATCCTCCCCGCAAGCAGCACACGCAAGTTCCCTGGCTTCTTTCGCGCGGCATGATCACAGCTCATGCATGTAGCGTATAACGAGACAGCCTCCGTGTCATACAGATAATTTCTCTGTGTTATGCGCCATACCTACCGCGTACGAGCCTGAGTTATGTCGACGCTCAGACAAGCGACAACCGCCGCTGGCGCGACCCCGCCATAACAGTCTTAGAGAGAGCGGGTGCGATACAATGTGCACATCGCATACTACAGGCGAAAGCATACATGGTTGTCCTCCCCGGAAAGGTACAACGCATGCCCGATGATGCAGTGCCAGCGATCTCCGAAGTTGAGAAGGTCGATGAGCCCGTGGACTTGTGAGGCGTTCGCTCTCGCAACGTATCGGGGTCGGGGTGACAAAAGGGGCCCAATGCTCAAACGAGAGCGCACGCCAGCGACGCACGCACGACATGCAAGCCATCGTTCACGAGAGACACATACGCGAGATCGTTCACTGGATCTCCTTAATGACATCGTATGGGTTGTCGAGCGTCCACAGGCAAACTCCGCACGCGCGCATCGCCCAGTTGTTGCTCGAGAAGCGCGAGCGGTCTTCCCCCCGACCAAGGACAAGACCGCCACCATTGATAGTGCTCTGCGGATGTAGCGCATCCTCGGCGTCGCGCGCGCTCTCGCGGCGATACCGCGCGAGAACGTCGTCCGAGGCGGCCTCGTCGTGCAGCCATGTCGACGACCAGGAGAGCGAGGTGGACGTGGACTCGATCCTGGCGCGGTCGTTCCATGTGCGCAGGTCGGGCAGGTCGTAGGCGATGTAGCCCTCGGGACGTTCTACAGATTGGATGCCGGGGCGAGGAAGGGCGGAGCCTCTATCAGCGGCGCGACGATCGTCGTATCTCGCGTAGGGCTTAGCCTTCGCGACGGTCTTCGGCTGGCGACAGGGCGCACGCGTTGTCTTTCGCGTGTTGGAGGCAATGAGAACATTGTCCTTGCGGGAGTCGCGCAGAGCGGCGTCCGCTTCCTGCCCATCGTCGCTCAGAGGGTGGCGATGCTGCTTCCAGACGTCCGGGCCGATGAGGAAGGCCTCCGGGGGTTGCTTATCCCAGCAATCGACGATGTCGCCAAGAGCATCGGTCAGCCGCTGCGCGTCCTCTTCGGGCAGGTAGGATGAGGCGTTCATGTCGATCTGCTCGCTTGCGACCCAGACGACGAAAAATGGATGCGCAGATGACCTGATGCGAGGGAGGTCCTTGTACGGCGGGCGATACGTCTTAGGGCGCGCGCCACCGTGGACATAGAGCGTCGGGGGCTTTTCTTCTAGCATGCACAACGGGATCACGTCGTATTCGTATTCTTGAGCGGGGAATTCCTACGGTGAAGTCAGCGCAAGACGTGTGAGAGATCGCACTCGACCGTACCAGGAGGTAGTGCTTGCGTGCGTGAATGGGCGCGGTCTTGTTGTACTCGGCCATTCGTAGCATCGATCCAAGGGTCTCCGGGGTCGGTATGAGAGTCCAGTCACCCGATCTGAGCCGTTCGGACATGTCGAGGCGAACTAGGGTCGTATGTAAGTTATGCAATGACGATACAATACCGCGTTGACCCACGCTCGATATGATTCAGTGGCGATTCCAGATCAAGCTCCCCCTTTTGCATGCCCCAGTAATACTCGAAGTGCTCTATCTAGTGTACATGATCAGCGACTGTCCAAGTGCGTCGCGAGAAAATCTACCTGTCGACGGTACTGGCCAACATCCAAAGACAAGATACGGTGTTGAACAACGGGGCAGTTCTCTAGGGTTCTGCGCGTTGAGATGTCGGAAGAAGGTATGGCAATTTTCGGCGTTGGCTTCGGTTGGCGGCGGCGAGACATCGTGTACTGGATGTACGGGGCAAGATGAGGGCGGGTGATGGTCAAGAGCAAGGAGGGGAATGTGATGCGGTCCGCGGATGCCGATCACGACGCGACTTCAACTTGCTCGCCATTGTTGTATGTAATCAGTGGTGGCGGCATCACCCGTATTCCCCGCTTCGGAGTGCCGCTATTGTACCGTCTCGCTCGAGCCCCTGACGCGCGATGTATTCAGGACATTCAAGACTGAACAATGTTCGTCAACTCAAGAGGTGGAAGATTTCTAAGATGAGGCGCACCTCGACGCGTTGTAAGGCGAGATGTCATAATTGAAATCGAACAGAGCGTATAGGAATGAGGTAAGATGTAAGTCCGGCGTGCGCGTGTCAGCTCCGGCGCGTACGCTATAGCTCGACTGTGCAGAGTTAGGATAAGCTTTAGACCCTACCAAAGTGCGGACGGCACAATGGTCGGGAGGGCTAGCTGCTGCGCAAGACCTTGCTCGATGTGGCTCGAGATCACGAAGGGGACCTCAGATGTAGCTCGGCGGAGGCGCGGCGGAAGGGACCGCTTCGCTCCCCTTGGTCCTAGGGAAGTAGACGTCTGGCTGCTCAATCCTCAGTTTCGTGGTGTTGACGTCCGCGTCATGTCGCAGCCACTCGGTTTCCATTGCCACAGCGGCGTCCCAGGCCTTGCGCAACATCGGACGCAGGAATGATACGACGTCGGCTTGGGTCATCGTGTGCATCTCGAGTGACGTGAAGAACACGTAGGTCCAGCCTGCGCTATTGCCTCAGTGAATAGAACTTCACCATGGTATGGGCAAACGCACCTGCCAGGACCCATCTCTCAACGTTCGCCTGCCCGTCCTGCTCATCGAGAATGAGCTGCCGCCGTCCGCGCACGAGGTCCCCCGCTTGAGCGCCGCGCGTGACGATGAGGTTGATCGCCTGCTTCAGCGCGCGCATGGACGAGACGCGTAGATATCGTCGCTTCCCTTGGCGCTTGAGGCTGGAGGCGAAGACTAAGGACATATGCGCTCTTCCGTCGCGCACCGCGCTTTGCACGTGAGCCATGAGGGGGGTGTCATGTTCCTGCGCCTCCTCGATCTTCGCGCGCACGGCTTCTCGCCAAGGCGTGAACGGGCGCTTGAAGGGCTCCTGCAGCTCGACGGGAGCGGGGCGGCCGAGCATGCCGGAAGGGAAGAGGCGCAGAGTTAGGGCCGGGGAGTGAAGTACAGGGAGGGCACGTCGATTGGGAAGCCATTGGCGCCAGGCAGGATGATCGGGGTCCAGTGCCTCCTTGCGGTTGACGTGACCAGGATTGAGCAGCAGGTTGATCGTCCCAGGGGTCTGGTGGCGGAGCTGGGGTACTGTTAGCTGGATCGGGGGTAGAGTTGAAGGCGGCGCGCCTTGACAGATGTAACCCGGGGAAGCTTGGGGAGCTTACTGAGGCCCGAGCATACCGTCATGTATATCCCAGGCTGTCATACGTCTCTTCAGAATGGTGAGCTTGCTAGTGGTTAGCCAGACTGCGCCCGACGTCGGTGCTCGATGGTGGAGAACAAAGATCGAGACGGAGAACAATGGATGTACGCGATGGTCGTGTTTGTTCTGCTCTTCTTACCGACCACCAGCATCAAAGGGATCCACTCAATCTATCTGCGACGAGAGGTGACGCGGTGTCTCTGCTTCTATAGACATCGGCAAGGCTTATGGCGCGTTACGAGTCGACGACCGCGCTCTGTTTTTGAAATATGGTCTCGTCCTACGTGTTTGCGCTGAGATTTACGCAACAAACAAACCTTCCGACTACTTTTCATCTCTCAAAGACACCTTCTGTGCGCTAGCCATATCGTGAGTTACTTACGATCCACGGAGAGCAGAGTGGCCCCGGATGAGGCAGAAGGCGACATCTGTCGACTCCTAAGCTGCTGGGCAGTCAGCGCGGTTGGCCATGTCTTGCAAGTCATAATAAGCTCCTCAACCTTGTCATCCACTGGACATTTTCCACTTCTTAGCATCCCAGTCGGCGAGCGAATTAGTGAACTAACCCGCAGAAGCACCGTCTGCGATTTCGTGCACCGCACATACCGCTCTGAATCTACGGAGACCTTCTGGAACTTCGGCTCGCCAGGTCGTCTGCATAACGCGGTCTAACACAGGGAGAGGCCCTGAATGAGCCCCTCCTTTTCCTTCTCTAGGAAGATTAGGATAAGAGGCGGTCTGAGCTCAAACGGCGCCTACTACGTTGCAAGACGCGGCCGCAAGAACCGGCCAAGTTCGTATGGCCAAGGTAAGTACTGAGCAGCGCCGTCTGCTTCTCTTCTCACCACTATCATTTCCTCGACGACCTCGCCAGCGAGTCCGACAGCGCCATCTACCATACAATTTACTCTGATGCCTGCCGGCGGAGATGTCCAGGGCGTCGTCTCGCCATAGAGGCCCAGTTCAAGGTCAATGCTGCGCTGGATAACGACGATGTGACCTGTCGCGTGTTCGGCGCCGACACACTGCTTGTGTCTTCTCCGACCTCTCGAGCATCATCAGGCGTGCAGAAGGGAAACCTCAGTCCGAAGGTAAATACTAAGCAGAGTGAGTGAAAGACGCTCTCGATCGAAACTTTCGCATTTCGAAGTTCACCCTACGGCTGAGGAATCGCCGAGAGGGCTGATAGCCTTTCCGACTTAGAATCCTCGAGCGGATGTTGTCAAGGCAGAGTCCCCTTAGTTAGGCGCGCGGCTCGGCGGTACATCAAGGTGGGCTGAGTCTCGCAAACCATCCTCCATTAAACTCTAGCGGAATGGCATCCTCACCTAGTGCTGACGCCCTATAGAAACCTTCGGAGGCATGAAACGGCGACGTTCAGTCACTTCGTCGTGCGCGCGACGGGCCATTTGTGAGGTAAGTATGCCAGCGCGCGCGCCAAAGAACCTTGCGCCTTACGCCATGCAAAAATATGTTAAGTGGGCATAGCCACATAGACGTCTCCTCTCCTTCTCGTACTTGAGGCCCGACCGCTTAGCGTCTGGTCGGCTGAATTCTTGATTGGTCGAATGGATCAGACCCCCACGCGCTCGCTCACCTAGGAATGCCTAAGCGAACGTCTTCCTCCAGGTACATATTTCATACTAGCAAATCTCGCCAAGGCGCCGCTTCATCGCGCGGGACACGCTGAATGAATCGCGTGGCTTCTGTCGTCGAGCGAGCACGAAGTCGCGCACTGAAGCTCATGCATTGGAGCGTATTGATCCAACTGTAGAACCTTTGAGTCGTGTGAAAACCAATGCAATATCAGACCCTTGGATGGGCGTAAATTACTGTTCTGCGAGAAATGGCGGTGAGATACGACGCTGGTGCTTAGGCCTGAGGTAATGCACTCTCAAGAAGCTGCCGACGCCGTCGAGCGCGGTCACGTTGAGCGTCGTTCACGCTACGTGTGTGGAACCAATCAGGTGACGCGCGCGTGTACGCGACCATGGATAGTCTGCACGAGTTCCGTGTGGCGAAATATATTACCTTCGATATACCAGAGAAGAAAAAACTCGCTCATGTCACTCCTCAACGGTTCCAATAAAAAGCCACTGCGGGCCTCGTCGTTTCGACGGTCGATTACACAATAGCAGACAAACTACAAGTACATGGGTGCGATGGACTCGCTAAGCAAGTCCATGATAGACCAGCGATGTGGCTATAATAGACCGGCTAAGCGAGTCGCGGCAGCGCGCTGGGGATGATCGGGTGCAGGACCAGCTTGCATCGATAATCCCCAGGGCCGGATCGCACCGAGGGAAGGAGGCCGGCGAAGGAAAACTAGGACGAAGAGAAGAAAGCGGCACCATCATTGTCAACGGACATCTGCTGGTTAGCATTATTGTCAGCCGGCATCTGCTCCTTCAGGTCATCGATCTCGCGCCTCATGAGCTCTCCAATGCGCTTGAGTTCTCTGACGTCGCTCTTGGCATATTTCGGCTCCTTCCCCGCGTTGGGCTTGGTGAGGGCCCAGTTTGCCTTGAAGGCAAGGAAGAACGGCGAGCATTTGACTTTCATCAGAGGGATGACGGGTTCGCCTTTCTTCGTGGTGAAGGGCGGCTCGAATAACTGGCGAATGATCTTTCCCTTCTTGTTGCGAGTGATGTACTGGATGCCGCTCTCCTTGCTCCACTGCTTGAGCAGGGGAACGATGCGGACGTCGACCACGGTGTCGGGAGAAAAAACCTGCGGAGGAGGTCAGGGCAGATGGCGCGGAAGGTAACAAGTATACGCACGTCCTCGTGGAACAAGTAATGCTCGGAGTTCGCCCTTGGCGCCCTTCTCTTCGTCCAGCCCTTGACCTCCTTTGACGCCAGCGCTGTACGAAGTTTCGAAAGCCATGGGGCCGTTGGAAGAAGAATGACTTTGCCTAAGTCCATCGGTATGTGTAGTTCGACACATACTGAAAGGTGGGGTCAGTTTGCGTATAGCGGATGGACGGTGGACATACGAGGGATCAAGTTCAGGCGAGTGTCGAGATTCAGACCATCAGGCTCATGCCCCATCACCATCTCCAGCTGGCGTTTCTTGAAAAAAAAAACGAGGTCAGTCGCATACTATGATGACCTGATGTACGCTCACCTCCACAGAGCTGATCGAACGATCGGCGACATGGCAGAACTGTACGGTCCCGTTCTCATTACTCTGGCCCGTTCCTGCGCAGCGTAAGATACCATCCTCGGATATGAAGGTGGCCGCGAGCTGGTCAGGACGCGGTCGCCCGATGGTCTTAAAGAGTTTGCCTTCCGGGGTATGGTAGCTCGAGCCTTGCTTCTGGTTGCGGGAGCCTTGTCCACGCTCGGGGGTAGCAGTGTAGTCAACGTCGCTCGCGCGGTCAATGTTGGACTCGAAGGACTCCGTGGAGTCAGTCGACGATGGCTTCTTCGCAGGTGGCGACTTGGCGAGCTTCTTGATCAGTCTTGCGGACTGGCGGGAGGGCGTCTGGGGGAGTCGAGTCCTCTTCTTCTGCGCTCGTTGACTGTCTCTCGCAGCGCTCTGCGCCTTGCCCACGATGGCAAGGCCGGTTGTCGCATCGCGCCGGCGAAGGGTATCGTGCCGAGCCTTGCGAAGGCGTTCCTTCGCCGACAAGCGCGCCGGACTGGACATTGTATGACGATGAGACAGACTCAAACGATGTCCAGGCAGTGGCAGGGGGCGGCGCCGGTCAGGGGAGGTGGATGAACAGATGTGGGCGAAGGCAAGGTCGGACTCGCAGCATCCCCCCAATTTTATACGTTCGAGGGGGTTGGCCCTGGATAGCCCCGAAAGGGAGCTGATGGCAGAGGATAACGCCCCTAAGGGTCAATCATCTGCAAACAATGGAGGTCATTGTTGAAGTCGGCCTCGAGGATCGTGGGAAGTCGAATCACCGTCAGGTTGATCGGCATCTGCCGGCCGCAGCACGTTTCCATCCTTGCTCTTGACCATCACTAGGCGCCACTTTGCCCTGAACGCTCATCGCTCCATTTTCGCGATCGACAGCTTATTGGAGCTACTATGCCTTCTATACCATCTGCCGACATCTCTACTCGCAGGGTGTTGAAGAATTGCCCTGTTGTGAAGCATCGCATTTTGTCGTTAGACGCTGGCCAATTTTGCCGACAGGTGCGTAGCCTTCCTTGCAAACTGGTCAGGGTACTGATTGTCATGTTAGATCAACCATTTTGAGTACTACTGGGGTCTACAGAAGGGCGAGCTCAATCTTGACACGCCGCTAAATCACATTGAACGTGAGCTACGCTCCGTACTCCCCCGAATTGCGATCTAACATATCGCAGTCCGCTCAGATATGTCGGAAAAACTGACAGTTGGCGACTGGGCTCTTGTACCAACACCGGAAACGCTGCGATCGATGCTGCGGTTTGCCAAATACAATGCGAAAGCCTCCTTGCACGCCCGCAAGCATTACCTCACGGTTAGTTCCAACGCACACCACCGACCTCAGGCTGATCCCTTCCCAGGTCTTTCCCGCGAAGGAGTATGAATATGAAGTGGTCCCCCTCTATATGTTGAAAGGAAGGTCCCCTACGCTATATGTTCACGGCGACCCGCGCGTCAAGATGTTTCGTGCGCCGTACAAGGGTCTCCCTCGCATCAGGTCTTCCGCGCACCCATTTTTCGTCGCTTGGGTCGCTTGCGATCTCTTAGACCTGCAAGCGCCTCTCGTCATGTCCATCGAAGAATCAGAGGCGCTTAGGAATCCTGTCGGCGACATCATCGATTACTGGTACAATGAGCCCCCAGAGACCTTTCTCATTGGCCCGGACGTCTGGAATCAGCACCGCCATCCTCTTAGCGACGACGGTCAGGACGCCGACGCTGCTCTGCGTAGCTCGCACAAGGCGAACGTCCCTGCCTCGAACGTGCGGAAGACAACCCGCGCTCCCTGCCGCCAGCCGAAGGCCACCACCAGGGCCAAGCCGTATGCGAGATACGACACGCGCCGTGTAGCCGATAGAGGTTCTGCCCTCCCTCGGCCTGGCATCCAATCGGAGGAGCGGCCCGCGGGTCACATCGCTTACGACCTCTCCGACCTACGCACATGGAACGACCGCGCTAGGGCTGAGTCGACGTCTCCCTCCCTGATATGGTCCGAGACGTGGCTCGACGAGGAGTCCGCTTCCGACGCCATTCTCGCGCAGTATCGCCGCGAGAGTGTTCGCGATGCCGAGGATGCGCTGCACCCGCAGAGCACCATCAACGGTGGCGGCCTAGTCTACGGCGAGGGCCAGGACAGGTCGCGCTTCTCCAGCAATAACTGGGCGATGCGGGCGACCGGAGCCTGCCTATGGACGCTGGGTAACCCCCGCGACGGTATCAAGTGCCTCCAGTGATGGACTTGGCGCAGATTCACCGCGAAAAGCCCACAAACGATGACTCGTGTGTGGGATCGGCGACGCTGGTGGCTGCAATGTGCATAGCTCGCGACCTCCCCAGCCTCACCGCCGTGAATCCCTCTACGAACGTGGCGATACCCATAGCTTCGCCGCGCCGTGGTTCCTCGACTGTAGGCACTGCGCATTACAGCACTCGGCGCGTAGCTTCGGCGAGCGTCATCATGCAGGTCGCGATACCGACATGCGATGCGCGCGTCACGTTGCACGACGGTCCGCTTCCTTGCGTCGATGAGGCTCATCGCGCGCGTCCTGGCGACCTTTCGGACTGACCGCGCCTTCCACTGCGTTGCGCGGAAGCGCTCAGTCGCTCGCTATCCTACTCACAATAGTGAAGCCTGCCGACTTGCTAGACCTACATGATGTGCTCGGGGAACATACGAGGTGCCCACTCGGCTGGACGGGATAGTATCCCGCGCTCAGCTTGCTTTGATGAATGACGTGGCGGCGTGGCGGCGATGCAGGGATTGGAGAGGGCCAGAGGTTGTACTCAGCACAGTTTATCGTGTATTGTACGGGCACATAGCTACTCAGAGTCGGGATGACTCAAGATTGGGGCAGGAATGTCGGCGTGCGGCGGTGTTAGGTTTGCAATGCTCGCAGGGTTCCGTCAACAACCTCATTACGAACGTAGACGCTTTTCCCTTGATTCGAAAACGCGTTCTGCGAACTCGATCGCATGTGGTTTACGCGTGGCCATCACCTGATCTCCGGCCCGACGTACAGCCGTGGGTGACATCATCCCACTCCTTCAGCTTGCTCCCATCTGCCATCCTCCGACTTCGCATCTTCACCGTTGTATACTTACCTTGATTTCTCGTCGTGTTGGAACATGAGATTAACCAACTTCATGAAACGTCCTCAGTCTTTGCTGAGTCTCTGTTCCGTGCATGGCTTTCGCGTGTTCTGAGCGTTGTTCGAAGCTATTATCATCATTTCTCAGTCGTGTTTGACTTTGCAAGGGAACTCATTCACGGGCCCAGAGTGACCTGCGTCTACTTCTTCTGAACATTGCCGTGAGCGACGCTCATCCTCTTTCCTTGCATCTGCCGCAGGTAAGACGCCGATCTCAACATCGGTCGTTGCTAATGGTCTCCCACAGGCTCGCTTTTCATCGATTAGTACATAGTACGTAGAGACTACTCACCTTTCGTACACACACTGACAGCTCCTCCTTCATACCATTCATCTGCCCCCATTCCACTCTTGTGCCTCGACTGCCTATTTCGCTCACCCGGCCCAGAAACCCTTTCACCTCGTGCCCACCGCGCTCGCACCCTACATGCTCAACCTACCGTATGTGGTAGTTTGCATTGACTGCGGGACGCGCGACATACCAGAAGGAGATCGCTAAATGACCGTGGTGCGTGCATGTTAGCCTTGAGGACGGCGTATCTGATGCACGCTGCTAAACCTATCTGATGCGCTAGTCCCGGGGCTCGAGCTCAGCTTCAGGCCGCGGAGCGTCCAATCTACTAGAAGCCGTATGTCAGGCGCCGTCTGAACCCTCCGCCGCTCGTTAATGAACTGTAACATACGGTGTTCCCTGCCTTCCAGCATGCATAGCGTCGAAAGAGGCAGGATCGCCCCGCTACCTCTATCGATTGCCCACGACTTTCAGGCGCTGTCCCACGCCACCCAGCAGCTTATCCACGACCTGATGATGACGGTAAGCATCTTCTCTATGTGCCTATCAAGCGGCCTCGCTGCACTGACCTGCGTGAACTCACTGAAGCGCAGCTGTCCGCTGATGCAGGTGGTATTCGCCGACCCTGATAGTGTGCGCCACCCTTGGGGTCCTCGACTATCCGACTGACAAGGCTATCGAAGGACGGTGAGGTCGCGTCTGTATTCTAGCAATGCTCAGCTGACCGTTGGGTAGTAGATTGACGACATAAGGTGCATGGGAGAAGTACCATGCGTAGTCAGGTGCTCGACTGAAGAAAGTCAACCTTCACGGAGCGGGCTCTAGTGACAGTGTAAGCCTATCCGCGCGGCCGCTCGTCAGGCGCTCAAAGAATAATCGTCATAAACACGCCAATAATCCAAGCGGAGGACGGAGTGTACAACGCAAGACCTGCGCGCGAACAATGCACGCCCACGATAGGAAGAATCGCGGACTGAGGACTGCGTCGAAGTCGAGGCTGTGTGTGATCGGGCTCCCAACGGTGAGTGTTCCTATGTCGTCGGATGCCCGTGCTGATCATCCCATTGACAGATGCTCGTTAGCGCGGACATGGCAGCTTCCGGCGCCATAGAGAGCATCCCGACCAGCGCTATACATCCTGCCCTGCGCCACCCTCGCAGGTCGGACATGTTCACTTTAGCCGGGCGGGAGACATCTTCGTAGCAGGTCGGACGACATGTCTATGGCCAATCGGTGGCATCGAAGACTTGACGACTTCAGACGGACTCGCCGAGGCTGCCCGACCGCGATCTGGTGACTCATCCCAAACTTCCAGCGCGGTGGGGCTGCTCCGCCGTCCTATCGCCTCTTCGGTGTCGGTCCACCCGGCGCGCCACTCTACGGTGAGTTCGAATTCGTTCATGCTCATCTCCTTCTGTTGTTACAACGCAGATGCGCTCGATAGTTGCCTGCTCTCCTCTCGCGGGCGGTCTTCGACTTCAGCGAACGGTTACCAGTATGCAAGCAAGTACGCCGTCCTTCGATATCACCGCTAGTCTTCCTCGTACTTCCTAGCCCTTCAGTGGCACAGCTGACCGTGACATGCCATCGCGCGAAGGCTCTTCGAATCCCGTCAAGTGCTGATGCGGTTGTTGAATGCGCAGTCCTATTGAAGCCTTACTGTACTTTCTGTTCGTGGCGCCTGATCAGCTTACCACGACGCGACGGCTGATCACCTTACTAGGACGAAGCAGCTGCCTAGCTCAATGGAGGCAAGGGTACGCATCCGTGAAGTTGATGCCCGCATCTGTATGCCGCCATGAAGGGCGCCTGACCAGCATTGTTACTTCCTACATCAGACTAAAGGTAATGTCCGTCTACGCTGGTTCGACGCCTGACCTGACACAACTAATCGCCTATTTGCGGGACCGCGATACGGCCGATATGAGTGACAGGACATGGTACGCGGACATCTACTTTCTAGCACGACACCGTATGCTACTGACTGACATGGTGTAGGAACGTGGCGGGCACGCTACGCGGCGATAGCCATGGTCCAGGAACGCGAGCGGCAGCGAACGGCGACAAACGGCAGCGAACAGCAACACACGGCAGCGAACGGCAACACACGGCAGCGAACGGAACAGACGACAGGGACTTGCATGGTCGGTAGGCCGCGAGGGTGCCCGGGAGATCAAGTACAGGGTAGGGAAGATCACGGTCATGATCAGGGTGAGCAAATGGCGTCCAGGGTGCGTGAGATCTCACGTCCAGGGTACTGTACGAACGATCGCTTGCAGGGAGTGCGCTCGTCTGGGAAGTGGTCGACAGGGAAAGAGTCGATCAGTCGGCGGCGAGAGGATGGACCAGGCGGCCGCGAGAGAGGATCGACCACGCAGGAGCGAGAGGGGTTGACCAGTAGGTGGAAGATAGCACCCAGGACAAGGGGCATACGAGATAAGTCGACCAGCCACTTCCCGCCGCGGAGCCCGTCATTTACAACGAGGCAGCTCGCTACAGCCGCCGACGATAAGAGTCGATTAGGAGGTCGTCAAGTCCAATTGCGCGGCAAGTCTTTCTTCGCAGCTAGTCTAGTCTATCGTGAGAGCATTTCGAAGAGAGCCGGTCAAGGTTATCATGCAGGATGGTCGAGTCTATCGTGAACGAAAAGCGCTCTGATCAACTCCGCATCATGAAGAGGTTGATCGAATGCGAATCAAAGGCGCCAGCGCACCCCAACTGCCGCGGCCCATCCACGGGATCCGTCAAGCGATAGGCCTCTTCAGACGGTCTCCAGACCAGAGTCGAGCTCATATATGCGCCTCGCGAAGGCGAGGAAGCAGTCGTTATCTGGCGGCTCCCCTGTCAGGCGAACCCGGTGACCTCTGCAAGGGGGCCCTGTCGACCCCTGCGAGGGGACCCGTGCGCGTTGGGACGTACCCGTGCGTGTTGGGATTCACTGGGAAGTACCCCTTCAGGAGACCCTATACCCGTCCGAAGACCCTATGACGCAGCGGTCGAAGTTGGTGCGGCGATAGAGTGTGATGCGTGCGTTGGCAAGGGCGGAATCAAGCGTGGAAGATAGGCCGTCCGGACGTGGAAAATACCATCCGGACGTGGAAGATGGTCCCACCCGACGTGCGTCGCGGCTGTCGACGTCGGCGCTGATAGGGCGCCGTAGACGCGGTTGGAGGGGAGCTATGGCGATGCTCTCGAGCGATGTCGGTGAGTACGCGTCCTTCGTATGCGTGAGAGGCTACTCGTCGTCCATAGGTCTGGCCTTGTCGATGTGGCGCGCGAGCAGTGGCCGGTGGCGTGTGCCCCTAGCTCTCGGCAGTGATGCACCGAGTGCCGGCGCAGACGAGCGGGAAGGTCACGGGCTGGCGGGCACAGCTCCATCCGCATGCTCGCACAGACCTCCCAAACGCGGTATGTGAGTGCCCAAGCTCTGATCGGCGCCGTCCGTCCCATTATCCTCGGAGCGGCGACGAGTGGCGGCAGGCAGGCGGTGGGGGACCCCGTGCTGACGGTGAGGATCCCGGATGGCGAATATGCGCGCGAGGATGGTGGTGCACTGCCGGCTGTCAGTGGGCGAGTGTCAGGAGGGAAGGATGGAAGACTGACTGGATCAGGGGCCGGCGGGGGCACGTCGTGAGACGTATGCGTGTTTGGGAACAGTCGGGGCGGAAGAAGAACACGTTGCAATGCGACAAAGGCGATGGTGCTTTCCGGCACTGTTAGACAGGGATAGCCGCCTGTGGGCCGCGTTCCGCGCGCGCAATGGGGGGCGAGTCCGGAATGCGTTGTGCGGCTGGCCCAGACAAGCCGAATGTGTGGAGTGCGGGGAAATGATGCTGGGTAATTCCTTTTCTCCCATTGTTCTTACTGCTTGCTAGGGGAATGGTAGACTTTCCTAAAGGTCTCTGTCGTTTGCAGCACGCTCGCGTACTGCCTACCATTGTGCCTCAACGATAAGAAAGCGGAAGGTGGATCTGTGGGGTGCTCATTTGAATTCGTCACGACTTTGTTCCACTCAATTGCCCAATCAGAAGCGCGGAGGGTGACTCGTCACGCGAGTCACATCCGCTCCGATTCATAACGCCAGTTGCCCGACACAAACAGTGACAAACTTTCATTCCAGCCTCCCTCTTTGCTGCCCACCATACACCGCCGTCGCCCCGACGCCCTCCTCCCTCCTCTATAACCCTCAACCTGGGCAGCAATGCTACCTGTATCTCGACCCCAACTCCCAACAAACAAGATGACTTCCAAGCCCCACAACAGATCTCACAACAAGGCCGCCTCCACGTCCGTCCTCCCCAGCGGCCGCGGCGGCCTACTCTACGTCAAGGCCCTTCCGGCGACCTCGCATAGCACCCCTTCTCAGCAGCGCTCTGGCAGGAGCAAGAAGGCAGACGCCAATCGCCTCGCCGCACTCGGTCGTTCAGCCCCTGCGCCGTTGGCGCCGTCGGCGGAGCTCTCGAGCAAGTCTGCGCCCGCTACGCCCGAGAAGCATGCGAGGGAACGCCAGGCGGCCAAGGGAAACAAGAAGCAGACCGCGGCAAGGTACCGACAGCAATTTTACTGCCCGGAATGCGTTACTCAAAAATTACCATCTACTGCTCCAGGTCCTCGTCGCAGTCTGCTGCGCAACGCTCCGGCGCCCGCGCAGAGTCCCCCTCTACCAACGCCCCGCAGGCCGATGGGCTTTTCAAGAAGTCGAAGTCGTCTCGTCACTCCGCACCTTATACTTCTTCTACGTCTCGGCGCGGAGACATGTCTCCGCAGCTCTCCAACGTCCCGACCGGGCAGCTCGCGAGCCGCCGTCAGGCGAGCAAGATCGCCTCGAACGTGCCTATCATGGCCGGCTACGACAGCGATGGCGACCGGAACCAGGTAGACTGGCTGGTGAACGAGGATGACGACGAGGACGACTATTCGTCCGCAGACTCCTCTATGCCTGCCACCCCCGCCAACGGTACCGGTATCGCTGTGTTCGGGAATGTCCCGCGTACTGCGCCGATCGCCGGCGCCATCCAGGGCTTCCCCTTCGAGGATAGCCCCTGCAAGGGTCGTCAGATCCCCAGGGCACTCCGTCCGAAGCACCAGCGCTCCCCGAGCGAGAACGTGTTCAACCTCTCGTCCTCGGACGAGGAGAGCAGCTCGCCGTCTACCGGCTCGTCGCCCGTCGACGTCCTCTTCGAGGCTATCGCGCAGAAGGGCGCCACACACCCTGTGCCCCGTCGGTCGGTCTCGTCGCCCGGGATGCGCCCGGTCACCCCGTCGAATGTCGCTGTTGGTACTCCGTCGTCCGCGCCCACGCGCGACGGCCTCAAGGTCAAGTACGCCAACGCGAAGTACCAGACGTCGCCGAGCGCGGCCGTGCTGCCCGCGCCGAACTTTTACGCTTGATTGCGTCGTTCCATTCTTTGATTGATGATGCTCGAGGTGCGTGGCTGCGTCCTGTGTCGTCGCTGGGTCCTGACCGACGCCGTAGCTCATCCCGTCGCCCTCCGCGATCCTTCGTTTGCCCACATAGACGCATGTTAATCAGCCCGAACGTCTGCCGATGCCCACTACGCACCCCGCTATCCTTATTCACTATCCTATCGGCACACGGACTCGGCTGCCTCAGCATACCCTCCACGGCATTCGCGATGGCTCAGGCCTCGACATCATTCATCCTCGGAAACTGCAAAAACCGTCATGGCCACCACGAATTGGACACCCGCGCGCATACCACTGTACTATATCCCTCCACACACTCTCATCTGCCTTCGGACCGCCTGGCCTCCATCGCGCCTTCTCCCCTGGACCGCGGGGAACGTGGCGCACTACGAGGGACGGCCGATTGACCGACGACATATCGTTTAGCTCGTCATCAATTGCGTCATCGGCCGCCGCCGTCCGATCGAGCACAGCACCGCCACCCTCCTATCCTCGACCTCCGCCACTCTATCTATCGTCGGTTTCGTCGCATCTCGTTGTTATTGTTTTCTCTCGCAATTCCCTCTTCGGCGTCCCCTTTCCCCTCTCACGACATCTCGGTTGTATAAAAGGAAAGGCAGATTGTACCCTGGGCTATTATTCTCCATCTGCCAAGACTCGACGACGTGACCTGGGCCTGACCCGAGATCTCTGGGTTAACTTGTGTATAATATGTGGCAGGCCGGTCGCTCATTGCCGTCGACGTGTCGTGCGTCTGGACGGCGCGGCGACACAGCGCGCGTCACGATGCTTATTTCGTCTGCTATCTCGTCTCGGGCTCTGCGTATTTATTATGCTCGCTCGCGGCCGCGCTATGTGGTCGCCATTGTCACGCTCTCGTTGCCGCCATCGCTCGCGCCTCCGTCCACTCGTCGGACTGCCCGAGCCAGGCCGCCGCCATCTCGACAATCACCACCACTACCACCACCACACCGGCTCCGCGTAGACCGCCTCATCCGGCTTTCCACCACCCGCCACACGCACCCACCTCCGTCACTGTTCTTGGTTGTGGAATTCCTTTCTACAATATCTCCCTCTACATACATAAGTGTCTCTCCCCTCGGTATTTACGCTACAGCTACCCCTATCTAAACCAGCCACCGCCCCCCACGTTCCTTTTCCGTTTCCTCCTTCTCTCGTCGCGGGGCTTCACGACTTTATCACACCCTTTCATGGCCGCCCAAAATCCCACACATATACATATACGCCTTCACGCTGCCTTCTTCTCTTATACTCGTTGCACTTACGACTGTATCAATACGTTTGATGATTGCTTCGCGTTCATCATTGTGTTCCTTGTTCGCTATACTTTTACCTTCTTCTTCTGCCCCCCTTTTTTGTCTTCTTTCTCGACACGATCCCTCGTTCATCGCGGGCGGAGGAGGTTCGGGTCTGGGACGCTCGTCATCTGCGTGCCGGTCGCCCGTCGCCTAGCGTTCTGCCTCGCCGCCTTTGCTTCGCTCCCGGGATCGCTCGTCACCCACACGCGTTACCTATCCCTGCGGCGGCTCGTTGTTTTCCTGTGTATCATATCTGGTGAGTCGGCTTTGTCATTTGACCTGGAGGTGAAATAGAGCTGACGGTCTTCGACAGAACAATACCCATGAGCGCCGCTGCCGCCCTCCTAGCCGACAGCCAGTGCTGGTGGCCCGCTCGCCGCCGTCAACTACCCATCCGCCCGTTCCGTAGCGCGCGTCGTCGCCTCGGGCGTCGCTTCGTCGTGGCATCGGTCTCGTCGTGGCGTCGTCGTCCCGTACGGTTGCTCTCGGGGCATTCGTCTGCTCGTAGGGCATTTGTCTCGTTGGGCAACTGTCTTTTCGACTCGTCGCGTACTTGACTGTCGCTTGTTACATATCGTCGGAGCACACGCACGCACGGGCCCTCGCTGCTGCTCGAGGTACTTACATCGTTTACTAGAGTGTACATATACATAGCTTCGGCGCCGCGCGCATTGTCGGACTGTCGCGGACACGGACCACGTTCGTTACCCAGTAGGACTAGTGTAGAAGGTTGTAATGCGCATTATGAATGCATGCGTTGTTACTGTTTGCTGTGGCTGGGCGTGAGACTGGATGGGTGGCAACCGTGCATCTTCCGTGAGAGCGTCTGATCCGGGTATATTCTGTTGAAGGTTCATAGCTCTTCCCACGCCCCTTTCTTCACGCCGCCATCTCGACCTCACTATTCCATGCACCAACCACTTGCTTGCTGAGTTTCTTCGCTTCTGGAGATCCAAAATGACTGTCGTGCTGTCACAGGACATCTCGACCTGTAGGAATATGCACTCTTTGCCCGTAACGGATTTCCGACTGGTCGACCTGGATCCAGGACTCTACCGCCGTCAAGTAGGTTCTCTATCAGCCTCTACCAAACTGGTTTATTGATGAATATGTTAGATAGAGCACTTTGAGTACTATTGGGGCCTCGAAAAGGGCCAGGTGGATTTGGCTTCGTCACTCAATCATGTAGAACGTGAGTATGCGCCACCTTGACCGCGGATTATCTTGGTTGACCATCGCGTCGTCCAGTCCGCCAAGATATGGCGGAGAAGCTGGAGGACTGTGACTGGGTAATTATCCCGACGCAAGAGATTATTCGAACCGTGCATGCACTAGCCGAGTACAACATGACAGCCGGATTGCGCGCACGTAAGAATATTCTGAGGGTATGACTACCACGTTGCCACCTCCAAATGAGCTCATTGTTTTGCAGGAACTAGGTCAAGGACCCTTCGAGTATGAGTTCGTGCCTCTATATCTCCTCCAACGTCGGCCGCAACTCTTCGTCGACGACGGCTCGAGGATCAAGGCCAAACGCGCGCCGTACAAGGCCATGCCTTGCCTCAGGTCTCTAGCGCATCCGCTCTTCGTTATCTGGTTTGCTAGTATGCAGCTGGACTCGTGCGCTGCGCTCGTTATGGAGGAAGATAGAGCTCGTGCTCTCATGGACTCCGTCGGCAATATCGTGATGTGTTGGCTTGAGGAGCCGCCTGAAGAGTTTTTGGTCGGCCAGGACGTGTGGCGGCAACATCGGCACCCTCTGAGCGATGATGGGCACGAAGCGGTTTTGACTTTGGGCGGCGAAAATACACGTAGGACGACGCGCGCACTGTGCAAGCAGAGGAAGACCGGCAAGGTCGCTAGACCTTACGCTAGACTCGACCCTCGTTCCCCGAATCGAAGATGTGCGCTGCCTCGTCCAGGAACCAGGTCTGACGACGAGCAAGGATCAACTCAGTACACCTCGATGGAACATCGGGCGTGGCTCGATGGAGTCGCGCGCGAGACGAACATCGACCCCACGCCCCACAATTCGCTGTCCACCGAGGATGAGACACGACAAGATGTCTTATTAGCAGGCTACCGAGAAGAGATTGCGCGCGATGCTGCCGACGCGCTGAACCCCAGCCATAGCGTTCTGCTATCCAGCGGGCTCATCATTGGCAACGGCTTGGACTGGTCCGGATACTCAAGCAACAATTGGGCGATGCGCGTGCATGGCATTTGCCTGCTGGGGAAAGAGCCTTTTGGTAAAGGCTCAAAGTGAAGTAGGGCGCTACTTCAGTCGTGTGGCATTCTCTGTCTCGACGAGACTTGCGGCGCGGTTTTTAAGCTGCGACTCAGGACCTGCTCAAGGCGGCGCCACTGAGAAATCGGGCTTCCGCTTCCTCGAGCGCCGTGTCAAAAACCTACCAATCGTTCTCGAGCCTAACGCGGGTGCCTCGACGGTTAGATAAATAAATAAATAGGTCATTAGATTCGTGAAGGAGGAGCGGAAACGGATACAACGAGTGTGAGTGTTGGAGATACAATGAGTGTGGGTGATGAGGATACATGCAGCTGAATGAGTGGCTATGTACATTGGTAAAGAGAGTGATGCGTGTAAAGGAGCGGATGGCTGCGAAGGAGGGCGTCGGGCGATCCGACTAATATACAGTACTAGTGTTCATATGATACAGTGGGGCGGCGGTCCTGGCGCGGACCGCCGAGTTGGTTGAGGTTGGGGGGTTAAGCGAGTCGACAATGAACCTCGTAGTTTGCATCGTCCTCTCCATGCGTAAAGACGGTAACACCGATATGTTACATCGATTTCTCGAAGGGCCTCTTTGCCGAATTCAGCAAAAATTTGGCTTGATGCGATTGCATGCTGGTAAAATACCGGAGACACAGATGAAGAGATTGGGCAAGCGCTGCCGCTGCGACTCTCTTCCGCACACAGTACACAGTCGAATCTGTTGTTTGGTCTTCGCGAGGGTGCGAGGGACTTCTTTGCAGCTCCCTGTCGTGCACAGCGCAGAATCGCATGCCAGTCCTTTTTGATGATCTACAGCTACATTTTTGCAACCAACAATCACAAACTATACTACGCTCTGTATGTACAGTATGGGCCTGGCTTGCCCTTGGCGCAGGCGGCAGACCGCCTCGAGTCGAGCGCTATACGCCCGGTCTCATGGACCTGGAGGGCGAGAAAAGGCTGCATGCAGCGCTGGTGAGTGGCGAAGGCGAGCGACGAGGGCGGACGGGACGATGACGGCGTCCTCGACGGCGGGAAGAGTCGCGATCAGCCTCGATGGCGCGCATAGTGCGTCAGCAGGAAGATATGCCGGGATGGACCTGAACGATCACTCGGGGGCGGCCGCGTATGGGTCTTGACCAAGGAGGCAGACATCGTATATGCGCGCCGCCCAGTTGTTGCTCGAGTACCCCGACCAATCGACGCCGTTGCCGATTATGAGGCCGCTACCGAGAAGGACGTTGGTCGTCGGATTGAGGGCGTCGTCGGCGTCGCGGGCGCGCTCGCGGCGATAGCGGGCCAGCTCCGCATCCTCCTTCTCCTCCGCCTCGAGCCACGTCGACGGCCACGAGGATGACGCGCGTGTACGCCGTCGACACGCGACACCGCCAGATGTGGATGATGCAGCGTCGTCGATCCATGCGAGGATGTCCGCACGATCGCGACCCATGCCGCCTTCGACATCGTCGGCGGACTCGACGCCGGGGTGCGGCAGGGCAGACGTTCGTTGGGTGGGATGACGGGCGTCCAGTCGCGCGTAGGGCTTGGAGGCAGCTCTCGCCTTCGTCTTTGGCTGCCTGCACGGTGCGCGCGTCGATCGGCGCACCTTGCCCCCTTGCGCCGCGTTGGTCTCCCGCGAGGTGCAGAGCGTGGGGCGCACCTCGCACCCGTCATCGCTGAGGGGGTGGCGGTGAGGCTTCCAGACGTTTGCACCCATGTACCACTCCTCGGGGGGTTCGTTGAGCCAGCACAAGATGATGCGACTGAGAGGAAACATCATGGCCTTTGCTTGATCCTCGGGCATAACGAAGGTGGCAGTTGTGTCCAGTATTTCGCTCGCCATCCAGAGGACAAACAGAGGGTGGGCCTGCGACCGGATGCGTGGCATGGATTTGTAAGGCGCCCGAACCGCTCTCGTGCTCCTGCCGCGATTGACGTACAGCGAAGGATGACCGCCGCGCTTGAGAAGATGGAGAGGGACAAAATCGTACTCGTATTCTTGCGAATTTAGCTCCTGAAGAGGTGTTAGACATGTAAGCCTGTGTACGAGGTGGATGAACCAACCAGTAGACAATGTCGACGTTCGTGCAAAGTGGCGGTCTTGTTGTGCTCGGCCATGCTGAGTATGGCTTGCAGCGTTTCTTGCGTCGGCATGATCGTCCATTCTCGTTTCTTCAGCCTCTCCGACATGTCTGCGCGGACTAAGAATGCAGGAAAGATTGAGCGTTACGCCATCGCGGGGACTAAAGAAACGCACGGAGTATGCGGTTGAGCGGTGATTCGAGGTCGATGCCTCCTTTTTCGAGGCCCCAGTAGTACTCAAAATGTTCGATCTGGTCGGGGAACAGTCAGAACTGTAAATATGTCACGGAATCTGCGTCTCACCTGGCGCTTGTATCGTCCTGGGTCCAAGTCCAGGACCGGATGATTGACCATCGGGCATTCGTGCATTTTCTTGATTGTAGAGAACGCATCGGACGGTATCGAGGCCATCTTGAAATTGAGGCGCAAAGAAGTATGTCTGACTGTGAATGTCCGAGTGGCGGCTGGGGAATGATGATGGTGGGAGGAACAAAGCAACGTGCCGGCATTCGGGATCAGCCGATCCTGAAATTCCCACGGCCATCTTCAACATCAACAATGGATTTTACCATTGTTTGTGTTGAATCATGTGGGTGATAGCACGCGTGCACAGTTTGAACATCCGCCGCTTGGATATAAAAGCCCGCACGCGGTCCGACGTGACTCCCTGACTCTTCCTCCTCCCCTCATCTCGTCGGAACCGTCTCCCCCTCGGTAAGTCGCTTTTACCTCAACTCCAGCTCTCTTCCTTATTGCACATCCAGCATTCGTCGCGGCACATGGCTCGCAAAAAGTCGGCTGACCCTCCCCCTTCCCCCACCCGGAAATCCCAACGCCTGGCCGCCGCCTTCAGGGCTGCCTCCTCAAGCCGTGCACCGTCTACGCCTAAAGTCAAGAACCGAGCGTACGATGCTGTCAGGCGCGAGAACCGAGCCCGCGAAATGCCACTTCGTAAATCTGCGCGAATCCGAAATCTCCCCCCGGGTTCAGTCCCACCTCCCACGGGTTCGACGCCACCGCCACTCCCCTCCCGACGTCGCCAAGCAGCCCGCGAACCTGCCGTGGGATACACTCCGCAGCGTGCGCCTGGAATAGACCTCGACACGCCTCGAGGTAGGATCCGCTGGGGTGACCCACGACCGACTGGGGCAAGCCTAGCCAAAGTTTCCCTCTCGGGCACAAATTCTGCGCTGTCGGGGGTGAACGTTAGCATGGGCATTCCGATCATTCACCACGCTGATAGGAAGATCAAATCTGAAAAGGTACATACCTTATTCCTCTTGTCGGTGTCGGTAGCTCACACTCCTCTAGCTCAGGACAATGGAGATCACTTTCGGCGAGGATCAGGGTAAACTCAACCTCGACACGCGAGGAAACTTGATGCCGGGTGAGTCAGGTTATATGGATATATAACTTTCAGTCTGATCGTAATTCGTACAGTGGAACCTTCTGTCCATGAGGCCTACGACAGGGGCCTTATCGTTTTCTCCCCCACGCTCCCCGACCTGATCAAATTGTCCAACGCCCTCATCAACAAGGAAGTGGACGGCTGGACCAAGCAGAGGCCTCCCTACAAGAACGCTCAGGGATTCATCCACCACGAAGACGTGCGTACTCCTGAACTCGTTATTTGCGCGTGCGCTGAGGAATGCATCATTCCAGGTCTTTCCCCTAGACGGCACCGGAAGGGAATACCACATCCTCCCGACCGAGAAATGGGATCACGGAAGCCATATCTCGATCAAGGCCGATGGTGACATTGAGGCTCAGCCATACAAGAGCCCGTTCAAGGAAGGAGCGCCGCCTCTCCCCCTCGTAACAATCCACTGCTCGCCCTACTTCGTCGTGTACAAGGCATACCAGGCTATGACCAAGAAGGGTGCCGTTCTTCCTCCGTACATGTCAACAGAGGAGAGGCTCATCCGCAAGATCGGCGAGATCCTGACCGGCAAGGTTGTTCCTCCACTTCCTAAGGCTTAAGCCCCTCGGCGAGTCTTCCTCAAGGCGAATCTGCGGCTCCCTCTCTCCGTTCCGGCACTCGCTCAACCCCCCAACCTCAACCAACTCGGCGGTCCGCGCCAGGACCGCCGCCCCACTGTATCATATCGACACTAGTACTGTATATTAGTCGGATCGCCCGACGCCCTCCTTCGCAGCCATCCCCTCCTTTGCACGCATCACTCTCCTTATCAATGTACATAGCCACTCATTTAGCTGCATGTATCCTCATCACCCACACTCGTTGTATCTCCCACACTCACACTCGTTGTATCCGTTTTCGCTCGCCATTCACGAATCTGATGACCTATTTATTTATTTATCTAACCGTCGAGGGACCCGCGTGAGGCTCGAGAGCGATAGGTAGGTTTTCAACACGGCGCTCGATGAAGCGGAAGCCCGACTTCTCTGTGGCGCCGTCATCGGCGGCGGTAGCGCTCGCGTAGGTCCGAAGTCGACCTTCCTGCTAGTGCTGCGTGCGCGGGCTCGAGCATAGAGATGAACACCACGGCCATCCTGTCGAGGACGTCCTCATCGTCCACGCCACCGCCACCTTCCCCCATGACTTTCGGATGCTGCGTCCCGCTGCCATCAAGGTCCATGAATTTTGGCGCGTCTACCCGTCACTTGGGGCGGTCCGCTACCCTCTCAAGTTCACACCAGGCCCATGCTGTACAGTATCTAGGATAGTTTGCGATCGCTGTCTGCGATGCCACTGTGGCTATAGAATAAATACAGTTCATCGGCCCCTCAACATCAGATTCACACCGACATCGTGCGCACCTCACCGCTGACCGCGCGAGATCAAGCGGAAATTGCAGCGTAACGGTGCGGTCCACAAGCACGAGTTGTACACAACGTGAGATAGCCTGTTCAGTAGCGAACGACGTGAACAAAAGTGGGATCCTGGTCGGTCTGATACCAGTACATGCCCGACGTGAGATCAAATCCCTGCGCCCGAATACTTTCTTCCACCGAGTGGCGAAACAGCCCTAATTTGCCGATGTCCCGCGGTCCAGGCTCCCTCCAAGGTATCCGACCACTTCCGGGTACGTCCTCCAGCAGGTCGTCGGGACACAGGCGCTTCGTAAAGACGGCGCAGACTGGACCGCTGAGCTCCGACCTCGCCGGCGGCCAGACTGATACGATCCAGTCGTGGAAGAGGGTCCCGCGCGGGAGTGGGTATCGCCCTCGCTTGAAGCAAAAGCTGTCGTGGTAGGTGACGGAAGTTTGCGGTCGTCCATCGCTACTCAAGGCAACGACGTGTAGTTCCTCCGAGTGAACACAGATGATGATATATGCACTCTCGTCGTCCGGCTCGCGGAGGTGATTGGCAGTTCGTATCGTGAACATGTGGACCGATGGTCGTTGGTGACCGGCAGGCTCAGGCATCACAGCCAAGGATCTGCTCGATATAAGTTGAGGCGTAAGCTGCATTCCTTGCTGCAGGCTCGGCAGAAGATATTTCTCTAGCGTCAACTCGTCTCCCATCGATACGCAGAAGACGGCATCGGAGACGAGAACCACCTAAGGTTGTAAATAAGGATGAAGACTACGAACGACATCATAATACGTGCCTCATGTACCATGCAACCACAATTCCAGATCGTGTATCGGTCTTGAGTGTAATTCCATATCCCCATCGTGGTGCCTTCGTAGAACACGATCAAGTCACCACAGCGATGACCGTAGCAGATAGCAGGGGCTGTTAGCTGTCCCCGCACCCGGAATCTCGACGCTTGCGAGGAAACGCTAGTCTGTAATACTGAGAGCGCATCTTCGCTGACTAGAATATGAGCGAAATCCCATGAGCATGGAAGGTGGACGTACCGCTCGCCTTGAGCCCGCACCGCGACACATAGCTGGTCAACGACTTCGTAGTTGCCACCTTGCCTCAGCTCACACGAAGCCACGCAAGTTGCTGACGAGGATGGCGATGATAGCCAGAGATCAAGAAGTCGCAATTGGTACGCAGAGATATACAAAAGGTACCTCCCGCCACGGACCATAGTCAGTGATCGAGGGATACACGTAGCGTCTTCGGGGTTGGTGTTCATCATGAGGGGAAACTGATCCGTAGACTTTATTGGAAGACACGCCGGTCTCAGATGCTCCGCTCGACGATTACGGTCCATGAAGTGCAGGACTCGAGCAGGAGCTAACACGATCTCTTCCAGGCGCGACTGTGGGACATCAAATAAATCGTTGTTGTCGCCGCAGAAGAGTCCATCCCGGGCGCAAGCTGCCTTCGCGCGATGAAGCCATGGCGCACGCTGCGCTAGAGCTTCGCGCAGTGCCTTGCATGTCTATTGCGTGTACCAGATCAGAGAGATAGAGGGTCATTAGAGAAAAAGACGTCTGCCCGTGGGCGTACCTTGCGCAAGGCGACAAGGTCCAATGGCAGGAGATTCGGTTCGCTCAAGATGATGATGAGTAGGTCTGATGGAAGAGTATGGAGCAGGATACGCTCCGGCTTTCTTTCGAAAATCAAGTCTCGAAGTCCCTGCACGTAATCGTATCTATGTGGAGGATATAGGCAGGAGCTTGCAGCAAGGAGGTAAGAGGCAAGCGACGACTCCAACTTCCTGCCCGGGGCGGTTGACGGCGAGAGCGGCCCGGCAAGACAGGGGCACAGAGCTCACAGTCACGCGCAGCGGTGACTTGAACACAGAGATCCCATTTGTAGGCGCAGTAAACCTGTAGGATTGAAGCACTTCATTGCATAGCCCATAGCTTGTAGCGATCTCAATGCAGATCAAAGCACATATAAGGTACAAAACCGAAGATAACTAGTAGTGCACAAAGTGCAGAGACGTTTCGTCCAGGCTCTCCGTCTGGTTCCAGTACGTACCGGACGTAGGGTCAAAACCCTGGTTCCTAGCAAGTGGCTCTACCGTGTTGGGAAGCAAGGTCACTTCGACATAATCTCCTGCGCCAGGCGCGTTCTTGAAAACCCGTTCCGCCTCAGATGACCCATTCTCGTCGACCACTGGGCGTTTGGCGAAGATCGCAAGGACGGAGGAGGCCGTGCTCCAACACGGTTGACGGTGTATCTGTGGCCACACGGAGACATACCAGTCACGAAAGGTCGCCCCCAGACGGGTGGTATAACGATGTTGTGCCACGAGAGACTCGTCTGGGTAGTCGACCATCTGCGCTATGCCACCTTCACTAACCGCGACGATCTGAAGCACGTCCAGTGTGAAGTACGCATCCTCTTTTTGGGAACGACGCAAATGGTTGATGTGTCGGGCATTATCTTTGCCCAAAATATACATATTCGTCGGATTGACGCGCAGCGTGTTGATGTCCTGCCTGATGAGTCGAGTGTGCTGGGAATCTTGTATGACGGGGGATGCCGAGATCATATCTGGGATAGCGAAACCATGGAGTTCAGTGGTTGATCCCGCCACGGCGCAGAATAAGATATGTGAAGAGATGACCGCCTAGATGGGCTACGTTAGAGAGGTCGGGTGTTCTGGTCACACTCACGTGCTCACCTGCAGAACCAACCGTTCGCACCTCCATTGCGATTGCGCTCCCGTCATAAAATCCCACACCCCGACAGTGGACCCATCGCTAAATGCTATGAGATCACCGCACCGATAGCAATATCTGAGCTGCAAGGCCGTAATCTGCGCATGTACTCGCAAGCATCGACCCCCTCCCGAGGAAACAGCAGCGCGACATAGTAAGATGGTATTGTCTGCACTACGAAGAGGTCTGATGTCAACAGGCGAACGACAACTATGCGCAGCGATACACACCTTCGGAGCGTTAAGGCCACCCACAGCTCGCAGTCATCTGTCAGCCAGTAATCGTCCACCGTATAAAAGAATGCGTGTGGTAGCGCTAACGAGGCAACGAGCATTTCGTCAACCAATCGCGATGAGCGCCAAAGGTCAAGAAGGCGCAACTCATCAGCGCATACGTAGATGAGATATCTCCCTCCGCGAACGATGGTCACAGCCCTGACGACCGCGTCCTCGGGATCGCTGCTCTTGAGGAGGGAAAACCGCTCTGCGAGTTGCACTGGTAAACATGGCGGCGTCTCCTGTGCATCGCCGCGACAGATGTTCTCCAGGAAGTGGGTGATACGGAAGGGCGCCGCGACGATGTTCTCAAGGTAAGATAGAGGGACATCGGAGAGATCATCGTCGCCGCAGAAGGTATCGTCTTCGGCGCTAATCTCCTTTGCGCGTGCGAGCCAAACGACTCGCAGCGCCAGGACATCGCGCAGCGCCTTGCAGGTCTGTCATGCAGTGAGCACACGTACAGATCAAGGCAGGCAAGCGAGCGCACCTTGCGCAAGGACACAAGGTCCAGCGGGGAGAGCTCAGGCTCGCTCAGGATACTGATGAGTAGATCTATGGGGAGCGTTTGAAGCGTGATCGGCGTCCGTTGCCTCCAGCTCGCGAATAATCGTCGAAGTAGGTACATTTCGCGTCAGATTCTCCAAGTGAGCTCGAAGATCGGTGTAGACGCAGAGAGCAATACGAGGGGACTAGATGTGACGACAACATCGGCGTGGTCCGACATCACAGGGGTTCCCAGGCCCACGGTCCTGCATCATGCGTACACGGCCTACTGTGGCGCATATCATCGCAATGCCTAACATCACGGCACGGCAGAAGACTCTGGAAGGATGCATAGTCCATGAGTTATGCCATTATAGCTGTAGCTTGTGAGTTAAAAGAGTGTACACAAAAAAGATAGGAAAGAGGGGGAGCATCGCAGTATGGCGGTCTCCCAGTAGGTTGTGTTAAGTGTGTCCGTGTTCCCAACGAGCATGGATACCGCTCAAAACTTGAAGCCGCCGGCGAGCGCCATCACGTTGTACGGGTCGACGCGCGCGCGGATCTCCGCCAGGCGCTGCGTGTTGCCCTGGTAGAGCTCGTCGAGCGAGCGGTTGAAGATCGCGTAGTTCGGGTAGAGGGGGAAGCCGCTGATGTCCTGGCCGGAGCTGACGGCGTAGTCGGAGATCTTCTGCGCGCTCTCGCGGATGGCGTCGAAGACGACGTCGTCGGCGAGGTCGGCGCCCCACGCGTAGTAGAGGTTCAGCGGCAGGAACCCCTTGGCGCGCGTGGGCGGGTAGGCGGAGGAGCCCTCGGCGCCGTGCGAGAGATGGCCCGGGAGGAAGGGCTCGATGTCGTAGGAGATGAAGTTGCCGGACTTCCAGGCGAGCTTCGAGCCGACGCGCTGAAAGACAGTCAGTACCGGCAGCGGCTACGAATAGCTTCACCTCACCTTGGTCTCGTTAGCGATGAACTGGACCATATCGAGCGGGTAGCTCTCGAGCGAGACGGTGTTGAAGACGCCACTGCTAGGGTATCAGTAGAGCGTGGGCAGCGACACCAAATGTACATACCGCTGGCCACCCGTAACGTTAGACGGATTGGAGGTGACGAGGTCGACGAAGCTGCGGGCCTTCACATCCTTGCTGAAGTGGGGGATTTCTAGCAACTCATCGAAGATACCCGAAGGTGGCTCCGGACCGTCGTAGAAGAACAGCTGCGAGATGCCAATCTACGGACGGGGAAAGTTAGCGAGGGTGACAGGCGAAGCACAGGAGAGCTCACCTCGCCGAGGAGGAAGTTGTACGCCGATATGATAGCAGCCTTCGGGTCGGTGACCTTTGCGGAGAAATTGGCGACAGCCTCCGAAACCTTGTCGACCTGATCCTGGGTGTAGGTAATGATACCACCCTGAGAGCGAGGGGGTTAGTATGATAGGCAGCATCATGCGGTACCTGGTATACATACCCAAACCTGCTCAGGTTGAGGGTGCGTCTTGAGAGTGAACCGCGTGACGATGCCCTAAGGTTCAGTTCAGCGGTGAGCTAGAACGGTCGAAGAAGGCGATACATACGTAGTTGTTGAATCCACCCTATTCAAGGATTCATCAGCGTCTGCCGCACATCCGTTTGGAAGGTAGCTTTACCTTCAGTGCCCAGAAAAGGTCCGCATCCGACTCCGCGGTGACGGTGGCAATCTCGCCGCTGGGCTTGACGAGCTCGTACGCCTGGATGGTGTCAACGGTCAGACCATACTGGTTGGTCTTCCAGGAATAACCTTAGATAGGGTGAGATTCTTCCTATAGAATGCGAGTTCACAGCACATACCACCGCCCAACGTAAAACCGGCCACGCCGACACCCGATACGCGACCGCCAACAACCATCCGGCCGAGCGGTTCCAGCGTCGCGTACACGTTATCCCAGACATTGCCCGCGCCGACGACAACGTTCTCCGTCGCCTCGTCGTAGGTAACCTCGGAGAACCGGTACATGGCGATGTGCACGCCAGGCGTGGACGAGAACCCGGGGTTCGCGGTGTGCCCGCCGCCCTTGACCTGCGATCTCAGCATCAGCACGAGAACAAGAACACGAGTGCGCGTGGGCGCGCGCCCGACGGCCGGGGGTCACATACCGCAAACGGCGCCTGCGTCTCGTTGACGATGCGAAGCTGGGAAAGGAACGCGCTAATCAGTGATCGAGGGGTATAGAAGCGGGTGGCCACGCACGATGGTCGCGACGTCCTCCGCGGTGCCGGGCTCGACGGTGCATGTCGGCGTCTGCGTCGAGCTCGATGCCCAGTGCTCGATGTCCTTCCACCAGCGGCTGTCCCAGCCTGTGGGGGATCGGCAGGAGCGCGTGAGCGATGGGTCGATGTAGGAGGAGTTATTCACGCACCATCCTTGATAAAGGCCGACGACTCTGACAGCGCATCCGCGATCTGCGCGCACGCTGCGCTCGCGTCGCCCGCAAGAGCGGGAGGGAGTGAAGATAAAAGAGCGGGGAGGAGGAAGAGAGCGGAATGCATGGTTGGGGGGACACGAGCAATCCATGACGAGGACCCGCGGCTTTATATCCCTTCCCCCAGGGCGCTTGCTTACGCCGGCTCCCGGCCTGCGGGAGAGGGCCGCGTGTGAAACGGAAAACCATAAATTTCCTTGGCTACATCAGCTCACTTCATGGATCGGACGTGCGGGAGGCAGACGTTCGTCCGCGCGCGGCTAGGGTCATGCGGAGGACTGGAGAAATCGCCACTTCTGTGCGTTGATTGAGGCATACCGGGACGTTGGGTGCGTCAGGTGATGGAATACTGCGACCTGGACCGTAGAAACCAGAACTTCTTGGAGACCTTTGTATACAGTGATGATTTCAGGTGAAAACGTCTTGATGTTGTAGTTACGAACGCAGGTGGGAGGGCGGAGTGGTAGCCGAGGGTACTGGACGGGCTGGACGGACGAGTGGGAGGCGGATAAAGTCCATGACAAGTTGGAAAATAAAAGGCGACCCTCCCGCCGGCGCAGTTCCGGGTGTATGAAATTGGAATATTGAGGCGTCGGGCTGCTGATCCCCCTTCATCTGGAAGATTATCTTGGATGTTGTCGTCAGTGTAGGGTTTCGGACTTCGACAAAGTACCGACCGTATTACACTCATCTGTCTTGGACAGACTGACCGGGTACTCAGAAGTACCTAGGCGTGAATACAGGAATCACTTCTCTCTTCAAAGTCGCGCCCTGGCGTTCCGGCCGCTCGGCTATAGTGACGACACTGACCTTAAGGTTGACAGCGCACAGGGTCAACGTTGTCAACCAGAAATCCATATCGCTCTTCATCTGTGTCGGGAGCAGAGAGCGGGCGCGGAGGTGAGATAGAGCAGGGGCAGAAATGAGTACGAGCACCGATTCGAACTTGGAGGTCCGAGTTGATCCAAGGCTGTCAATCATAACATCAACCGGTCACACGACCAAACACGACCAACTCGAGCCGAACTTCGAGTGCACAAGCAGTCCGATAAAATCAGTCAAGAGCATGTAGGCCCCAGTCCTTTGACTGTAGGCACGAGTGTTAGTATGCATATAACTTATTGATACAAATCCTGCCGTGCAAGACATCCAAAGAAAGCACACGAAATGATAGGTATACACGAGATACGATCCGCTACGAGGTCTTGCCCTCCATGGCCTCCTCGACGAGCACGCCCACCCAGCGCTCAAACTTCTCCTGGTCCATGACACCGGACGCGTCGAAGAACGTGTTGTACCCGGCCGCGCCCCGCGTCTTGCCCTTGGCCAGCAGTGACTTGCCGCCGCTAGTCGAGCGCAGGTAGGTGACGGAGAGCTCGTACGCGGGCGGGGTCTCGCGCGTTGCGCGTTCTGTTCGTGAGCTGAGGGTGATCTTTTCGGTGATGATCTGCGAGGGGGGCGGGTCAGCACATACAGCGCGAACCGCTCGCGACGACGATCACACGCACCCGCTTCGAGAACGATTTGCGCTTGCCGACGAACACGACGTTCCCCTCGACGAAGAACGCGTATAATGTTTGTAATGTCGTCAGGATGCAGTATCTGCGCGGGGTCAGACGGGTGATAGCCATCCATGACGCGGTCCACGCACAGTATTAGTCCTGCCCACACGCCCTTCTTCGACTGCTCAAATTCCACTTTGTAGCCGTACAGCGCGGTCCCGCCGGCGACGAGCACGCTCAGCCAGCCAAGGCCGAGCCGGACGTCAGTGTGCGTGTGTATTTGCTTGAAGAGGTCTGGTCGTGAGAGGTACTGCAGCCGCATTCTGTGAGCGCTCGCCCGGGCATCGCTATCCGGCAAACTCACGCGTTTAACAGTGTCGTCGCATGCGTTCTTGAGTTCTGTAGTGCTGGCGTTGTTGACCTTGACGAGCTCGCGCTCTTCGGGGGCCACCGCGACGTCGAGTGGGCCAGTTGGCCGGTCGGGCGAGGAGGGTGTCGATGATGACGCTGAGAGGCGGCGACGCGACGGGCTCGGGGTGCGCAGGCGGGGCGTCCCATTTTCTGACTGTCTGGCTGCGCGAGGCATGATGGGAAGGCCGGGACACGAGGAGAAAGGTGGAGGAGGAAAGGGTCAGGGACAAGGGTGGCCGGCCCAAGAGATAATGGCGGCTGCAGAAACAACGTGTCGACACGTGATGATGCGTTTATGTGGCGTTCACCCGCATCAGGCGGGGAAGTCGAACTTCATCTCGCTCGTGGCTCTGGAGGCTTTCTTCGTAAAGCAAGTGGGATATCTACCTTGAATAGTACGTATATCTAGTCTACTTCACCCGCTTATCCTCCGTCTTCGCGTCGTCGCGGCGAAAAATTAAACATCGTCCTCCCAATTATCTGGCACCTCCCCTGAAGCCGCCGCGGCCACGGGGGCCTGTACTGATGCCTGCGGGGTGCGCGTCGCGGCACGAGGGGGCGCCGCCGACAACGAGGCCGCCGCCGCAGGAGGTTGCGGAGACGCCCTCGACGCCTCGTGCGCCGCAGATACTGGCCTGGGTGCCACCGGCTGGGGCGAGGCGGAGGGGGTGGGCACCACCGGGGGAGTCGCGGAGGCTGGCGCGCGCCACGCCGGCGAATTCGCCATCCGCAGGTTAGCTAGTTTGCCCAGACCGCCGCCCGAAGGCGCGCTCGTGGTGATGGTCGTGTAGAGCGAGGGGTTTGGGATTCGCGTGTCGATCCGGCGTGAGAGCTGGACGCTTGGGGAGAGTCAGTAAACACGTTGAGTTGTGTGTAATCGGGTCCGTACCTGGTGTGAGGCTCTGAGTCTATCATTCTCGTGTCCATCCTGTAAACGGCAGCGAGCTGAAGAGCACAAGGAGGTCAGCTCTGGGTCTCAGTTATAGCAGGGCAAAGTACGTACATCGTGCACGAACTTCCGCCGCTCGGGAGGCATATGTGGGAGCACTTGCGTCTTCTTGTCCGACGCGATGAACCTAAGGGTGATTAAATACACTCATCCAGAATCAGAAAGACAATCAACATACTCCTTGAACGTCTTCTCCACAAGCGCGACGAACTTCGGATTCGCTCTGCCGAACGCGACGACCTCGTCCTTGTACTCAACCTTGTCAGCCTTCGCAGCATCATTCGTCGAGATGCCCAACGCCTCCGCAAGTCGCGCGTTGCGCTTAGCGATCGCGCACTCGTTCGTACATTTCGGTGGCGCGCGCTCCTTCTTGACGCTCCCGGTGCAGTTGCCGCAGCGCACGCTCTGCTTGTTGCGACCACAGGGGCAGCTGAGAGTCACCAGCGCTTGGCAAGGCGCATCCTCAGGACAAGCCGCCGGCGCATGACACGGCTGTGTACAAGGGTGCTTGTCCGGGAAACTATCGCATCGTCAGTGGAAGCCCTCACCCCGCCAAACACTTCATACTCACCACAACTTCCTCGGCTTCCCGCACACTGCTGTGCACTCCCCACACTCGCCCGCGTGACAGAGCCTTTCGCAGTGGTGGAACCCACAGCGCATCAGCTTACCACAGGGCGTCCCGCAGTTCACCTTCTCGCGCTCGAGCGAGCAGCGCAGATTGCGGACTTCCTTCTTCCCGCACGCGCAGAGCTTAGTCGTGAGGAAGGGGCACGGCGGGCAGCTAACCGTGTCGTCGTGGCAGGTGTGCTGCGTGCGAGGGTGGCCGCAGGGGGGCGGGGGCATCGGGCACTGGTAGTTGCAGCGTATCTTCGTACCGCAAGGGATGGGAGGATCGAGGACGGTTCGACCGCAGAAGCAGATCATCTAAACGTAGTTGTAGAGGGTATAGGAGTATAAGACCGGACAGACGTACCTCCTCGAACGAACTACGCAAACAAGGCGGACACGGTCCTCGATGATCGCGCTCCTCGCAGCGATGATTCCCGCACGTCAACGGCTTCCCGCATACGAGATCGCACTCGTGCAGACCGCCACGCTCTTCCCCGACGTTCATCTCCTCCGCTGTGCCGAGCGGGCGCTTCTTCTTGCCCTTCCCCTTCGCCAGAGCAGCCAGGGGGCAGCATATGCGATTGCACTGGTGTCGTCCGCAAGCGCGCAGCGCGGGACATGGGCGATCGCACAGAATCTCGCTACCACCATCTCCAGTGATCTCGGAGCAGAGCACGCTCTTCGTCGACAGGCCGCAGCGACATGGGCGGGTGATGGGTACGGAACAAGGAGGGCACGGCCCAGTATGACACTTCGCTTCGCACGGGTGACTGCATCCGGGATGGGGCTTCGAGCACTTGCTATCGCAGGTCGGTATGGGGTCTGAGCAGGAGGTGCGGGTAGGAAAGTCGGACGCGGGATGTCGACCACACGGGCAGCGAGTGACGAGAGACGGGGAGAAAGGGCACGGTGGTGCAGATCGTGATGGCGGATGGCAGGGCTTCTGGCACTTGTGGACGCCACAGTCAAAGAGACTGGTAGGGTAGTCAGTAAAAGTGCTACAAAGCTGGCGATGAACGCACCGATCACAAGTCTGACCGCACGCAAACCTCCCAAACCATGTCTCGCCACCTTCGATCTCGCAGGCCTCCGCCTCTCCCTCGCCGCACTTGACTTCCTTCTCCTCCTTGCCGCAATAGCACTTCACGGTCTCGGTGATGTCGCAAGGACCGCAATCACCTTCATGACATGTCCTCTCGCAAGTGTGCTTGCCGCAAGAGAGGCGACGTCCGCAGGGCTCTCCGCAAGAAGCCAAGTTCGCTGCATTCGCTTCTCGTCCCGAGCAACGGAATGCGATGACCCGCCGACGCGGACAGTAGCATTCGAGCTCTATTCGTACTTGACACGGTGGACACGGCCCCGGATGGCACGTCAAGGGACACGCGTGCCCGCATCCACTAGGGCGAGGACGCGAGCAAGGCCCGGCGCACGAGTGCGGCGTCGCCAGACGCGGTGGCTTCGGCTCGGGTGTCGAGCCGCAGAAGCACCAGTAGCCCGGCGGAATGACCTCCCGACGCCCTTGACAGCCCGGACAGCGCCAGTCGCCCGGCTTGTCCTGATTGCGCGCGCGCCACGCCTCCGCCATCTCCTTCACGCTCTTCGTGGCCCACGGGCGGATGCATTTGAGGTGGAAGGTCGTCCAGCAGTACTGCGCCTCGCCCTCCGTGATGACGGGGATGTTGGGAGAGCAGGACCAGGTGGGCTGCGCGGGGTGGATTGGGGAGAAGCAGATCGGGCAGTCGGGGTAGGGAGGTGTCTTGAGGGCGTGGGTGAGGATAGATGTGAGATCATCGGCGGGGGGTTCGACGGGTTTGTCCTTGGGTCGAGGGCGAGGGCGTGAAGGAGTGCCGGAAGACGCTCCATCTGGTGCGCCCGATCGCTGCTGACCACGTCGATTTCTCCCGCCACGGCGCGCACCATTGGGGTGACCAGATGAAGGGCCTCCAGCATCCGATGAAGCAGCGGACGCAGTCTGACCGTCCGCGTCCGCAAGTCCCGGCTTGGGGCGATTCCTCTTTGGCGCGTTCCCCTCGGAGTCGCGCGTCTTCTCCGACTGCTGCCCTTGTCCGCCACGTCGTCGAGGGTGGTGGGGACGTGGCGCGCCCTCCGTCGTAGCAGTGGGTCGTGAGCCTTCACCCGCTGTAGCGCGTTCGCCTGCATGATCGCGGTTCCTGCCTTTCCCTCGCCTGCTGGGGTTTGCTGGAGGCGCCGTGCGCGCGCTTTCCACTGTGGCGCCCTCCATGATTCCGGATAAATCCAGGCAAGGTCTTGGAAGGAAGTTCTGTGAAGAGCAAAAGATGCGCGACGGCTTAAAAAGAGGGATCCGGTCGAGCCTGAGTCAGCGGGAGTTAAGGCTTGTCGGCGCCAACGATGAGCCGCTTGGGCACTGCTTCTCGAGTGAGTGCGACTGGGGACAGATATGCACCAGAATCGGGAGTGTTTCTGAGTATATGAGTGTAATGTAAGCCTGCTGGTGACGTGTGGGTGGCAGTTCGGGACAAGAACGATTGGCCAATTACTGCTTAATCCGGAGTACAATGCGTGGGATCTTCGCTCCTTTTTGGCTCACGGCGTTTGCCGAGTCTATCTCACCTCTCCATCCTCTTCCACTCGTTTGCGCTTCATTTTCACGGAACGCGGAATATCTTACCCTCCGGATACAGTGCTATTGACATGGACTCGTGCTGCGCAGTCAAGCATTCATTCTCGTGAAATCATCGTCTCAGAATGGATGTGCGTAGCGATATTTGATGGTACTTATTTTGAATGCAAGTCGTGCTCGTCTGGTCCAGCCTATCGAGGAGAATCTTGTGAGTGCTCCACGATTTCTTCGCCTGATTATCTGCGCTCACCTGGGCCTTCATTTAGCTTGCGCCAGACTCAGACTCGAGGGCTCGGCACAGGATTCTAAGTAAATGGCCAAAATTCTACCTGAGCTTCGCACGAAATACTTTTGGCGCGCGCAAGCGTTTTCAGGCAGGCGTCGGCATACCGTTGGCCGTCCAGCAGAAGTTATCGTGGAGTCTACATGCAGTTCTAAATCTCAATGAATGGTAGTCTTCGTCGTGACTTTGGTCCGGGAATCGAAACCGCAAAGCACTTCATCGCTAATGGACTTCAACGTTGACTGTGACTCGTGAGTCGACATGCCGTGATGTCGCGGCCCAGCTAACTAGTGACACTGACCATCGTGGCTGTTGACGAGCGGTGGTGGGCTTTGGGCGGGCTAGCGACTAGCGGAGGTGGACGGCTATGACCTCAATTATCGTGCGTTCATGTACGGACCCGCTTTCATCTTACGTGTGAATGTTCGCGCTGCGCTCAAATGAATGGTCGGAGAAAAACAGGGCAAGCTCTACGCCCTCACAGACTTCGAGGACCCGTGGCTGACACGATGCATCTGTGGGTCTACATCGCCCATCGCCTGTCTTCCAGCCTCCATGCGTCTCTGCAGCTAACTCATCGCAGGCTCCAACATAGCGCTTCCAGCTCCCGTTCTAGTAGCTTCTTGCATTGCGTCTGAGCTGACTGGCCTTTTCCGGGATCGCCGACAACGCTGCTCTGGTCTTCTCAACCTCGTGTTCGTCGCACGGTCCTCGTGTGCTGCAGGCCTCGCGCAAGAGGGATCCATCACATCTCATATAGCCCCTACCTACGAGCATGTCCTTCTTCGTCCAGCTACTCTCTCGCTGGCTCCCTGTTCCCCCCATGGCTGCCCCTCCACGCGTCCAGACACCGAATCGACGGATGATTTACGGCGTTATGCACGCCGAATGCCGTCAGTTCTCATCGCTGGACTGGACCCACTTTGTGTACTATGACGGTGTCCAGCGCGCCGACTGGGTCAAACAGCTGGAAGGGTACAAGCTGCGAAGGATGGAGCAGTGGAAGCAAGCGAGCGGCTGGGCCCACGAGTTCCTGTACTTCACGTTCTATACCACGCACCAGGGCAAAGACTTCGTGCGCTACCTCCGTCTCGATCGCATGGGGCAGCTCACCGAGGTCGACGACCCGAACACGACCCCCGGGCCCAGCGACATCGCGCTCTCCGTCTCCAAACCCCAGACCATCGGCTCGTCCGCCCATGCGTCCGACGCGACTGCAGCGCTGCTGGGCACAAAGGCGGCCGGCGACTCGGTCACGGTTGACCCGTATCGCCACGACACCATCGTCGGCAGGCGCAACTGGCCCGCCGGTAGCCAGCTCCTGTACGCTCTCGACTTCCCTCCCGACCAACAGCCCACCATCCTCCACCTCGCGCTCGTCATCGACAGGATCCACAGCATCGGCCCGCATTATAAGCTGCTCGGCACCATGTGCTACTGGTACGCGCGCAGCGTGTACGAGGTCCTGAAGGCCAAGTTCGGCGGGCGCGAGCAGCGGACGCGGCACGCCAATAAGCGCGGGACGTACATGGGCAAGCTCTTCGTCAGCGACGACCTGCACTTCGATCTCTCGCAGCTGTCGGACGACGTGCTGCGCAAGGCTGCAAAGAAGGCGTATCCGCGCAAAGGTCTGCTCGGGAGCTCGTCGTCAGGGCCCGACGGTATCGACTCGCAGGAGGGACAAGCGCTTACGGCGCAGCTGCGAGCGGAGCGCAGCAGCTTGGGGCAGGCTTGCCCCGATGTGTTCGCCATGGTCGAGCTTCCCTCCTCTTCTACGCGCGCGAGGTTCATTCGGCCAATCGAGGATCTCATTGACAAGCTCGACAACATGTATGCGACAAAGGTCGAGGAAATACAAGCTGAAGTGTTCAACAATATGGTACGTGTCCTCGTCAACTTGGTTGTGTTACCTCGTATTGATGTCTCGCACAGGATGACGCTGTCAAAGATGCCGAGGTTTGCTACAAGTGCAGTCCGACTGCGATTTCTAATTGACCTTCCTTCGCAGAATCGTGCCCGCGCAGCCGAGGCCATGCAAAGGGAAACGGAGGCGAGGCGAAAAGAATTGGAGGCTAGGCAACGAGAATTGGAGGATAGGCTAGCCGTCTACGAGCAGCAAGACGCCAGGAAATCTGTGCAGGGTCGGAGCCCTTGAATTGGTCGGCATTTCATCCACTATGCTATACTGTTGCCGTAGGCTATTCCTCTTTTAGCACCGGGCAGTCTTGCAGTGTGGCCTCACTATGACTGCGTTAGTTTATTATTCGTCGTGCAATCGGCGCATTACAGCCTCTTATATCCTTTGACTTACCTTCTCGAGTACATGCATGTATCACTATATGTAGGACTTGATTCTAGCCTCCGATCTCTCCGATGTAACAAGAAAGCTGTTCGTATCTGTCGGCCGCGCCATCTCCTTCGACGATGTTCACCGGTTGAGCATCGTTCAACAAGAATTCTAGATACTGATAAATACATACGTAGCGAACGGATGTTATACAAAGGGATATCGAGTTCTGCGTATCACGCATGCTAGCTTGTGCCTTCACGTGGACCCTCCCTACCTGAGGGTTTTGAAGTCCATCCGAGCCTCGCACCATCGCGCGCAAGGCTGTCTCAAGCCGATCCCTTCGGCCGTTGTCGATCTTGGGAGGACAGCATTTGACCCAGAGTCAAAGCGCAGGCGAAGGACACCTGCGTCGACGAGGCATGAGCCGCGGGCATTTTTCTTGGAAATGCAGATGGCGGAGCATTCGTCGAGCTGGGGGTCGGCGCAGAAGGTGACAGAAAAAGTGCGCGCGGGGCAGCGTTCTGAACGCTATGCGATAAGTAGGCCTTGACACAACCACACAAGTCGACGTATGATGGCGTTCGATGCGAGTACGACAGTGAGATCGTAGCCTTTACCGGGGATTCCTGTCATTGACATTAGCTTCCTGCGACGACAGGTATCGTATCTTACCAGCTCAAGGGAATGCTTGCGCGATCGGATACTGGCAGTTTTGTAGTACTCAGCCACCTCATACATGGCGTCCAAAGCGTCTTCGTAAGCATCATGATCCACTCAAGGGATTGGAACTCTGCCGACATATTTTCGACGCACTGAAGATGATTAGCTTATGTCCAGGTGCGGCATGCCAAGGTCACTAACGTGCAATATGGTCGAGTTGCGAGTCAAGGTCCAATTCCCACCATGACGTTCAGGTTTGCCGCTTTCGAATTTGGAGGGAACGAGATTCCAGTCCACATCCCTTCTCGTTGATGCATAAGGTGCAATTCCAACTAATAACCTCGGCTGTAATATACATAGATAGACCCTGATATCCGTCACTTAGAAGCATAGTAGAATTGGATGAGCGCCAAACTCCTACGGAGATCATGTCGCCACAAAAATCGACTAAGAAGCACCTTGTACTGCGGATGAAACTCACGCCCCACCACCACCACCCAGCCCTGCACTCACCCCACGCAGCACGCCCGCGAAGTTCACGTTGCTGAAGAACGAGCGTGCCGTCGACGCAGAGAAGGACGTCGTCCGACGCGACGTCTGCACATGCTTCGTCTGCGCGGGATGCGGCTCCGGGCGTTGGACGTGCGCCGCCAGCGCGTCGTCAGAATGGACCGGTTGCGCGTCCTTAAAGCGTTCAGAAGGAGCGTCCAGTACGCGGTGACTGTCGGCGCTCGACGCAGCGCTGGCGTTTTGCGCGTGCAATATCGAGCCGGTCGACGCTGCCCGGCTGCGCCTAGGCGTCGTGGAGGAAGGGGAGGCCTGCAAGGAGGCCCGCCTCTCCGTCGACGCGCGCGCGAGGGTGGTAGGCACCACCGACGCCGGTCCAGGGCGACCCGTCGCGCGCACAGTAGCGTCCTCCAACGGAGACTCCTGCGGGCGCGCCGGGAAGATCGTCGGGCTCGAAGACGTGCTCGACGTCGAGCTGGAAGTGGGTTCAGGCGTCCCGAGCGTATTCGCCCTCTTCGGCGTCCTCCCACTCGACTTCGTCGGCGTGCCGCCCTGCGACCTCGGAGCCGCCCCCCGCGACTTCGTCCGCACCAAGCCAAAGAAGCTCGTGCCCATATTCGACTGGAAGTCCGTATCTGACGCAGTACCCTCCGCTCTCTGCTGCCTCGCCGCCGGCCCCCTCGAGCGCGACCGCGAGCGAATCATGCGTAGCAAGTTATGCCCGGTCGTCGCCTGATTCAACGGATGGGGTCCCAGCTCCTCCTTCGACGACGACGATGAGCCAGAGGCCGAAATCGAGTCCTTCGAGCCCGCTGGTGACACCACCTCGGAGTCCATAGGCGATTGTACCTTCGACCCCGGTACCGGACGCCTCTTCTTCGGGCCTCTCGACAAGCTCCGCATCATCCTCATGATCGGGGAGCCTGGTCTCGAGTTGGGCGACCCTAGCCATGGGTCACTGCCCTCGCCGATCGATGCCGCGTCGTCCATAGAGAGCGGGACCCATCCGTCATCGAAGGTGCCCTTGGAGACCTTGTGAGTGATATGAGGGGTCTGTGGTGTAATCTTGGGCGTCTCGGGCACGATGAGGGGCGACTCGTAGGGCGAAGTGGAGGTATCCAGTGGTGGGGTAGCGCCCGCAAGCGGCGTGGCTGGGGCGGTTGTCGTGACATTGACTGCAGGAGGCGCGGTAGCGGTGGTGATCGCCTGGGTCGTGGGCGATCTTTCGTCTCCTTGCATTCCTTCAGAAAGCGCACTAGGTGGGGCGCGAGAGAGCGCTCTCTCCGTACTTGCCCCCGAAGCACTCCGCCGACCTCTGTCATCACTCTTCCGACTCTCCGCGTGCATATCACCCGCCCTCGACGCCGGCCTCCCTCTCTCCCTCCGCGACGAACCGGGTCGTGACATTGTCGACACAGGGCGCGACTTATTCGACGTCGGTCTTGACCCCTCATGTGATGACCCCGGTCGGGTCGACCCTCCATGCGACGACGATGGGCGAGACGACGACGATAGAGGACGCGAGGCCGTGACCGAATAAGGTCGCAACTGCGACGACGTCGACACCCGCGGGGGCGTATCTGCCCCAGACGTGTCCACGGACACCTTGCCCGACGGTTCGACCGACAGCATCATCGAGCTTGCTCTCGACGACGGCCTCATTGCCGACGCCAACCCCACCGCACTCGCTGGCCTACTCTGCCCTGTGATACTCGCCGGCCGACTCGGGCGCTCATCTACCACCGGCGGCGGGCTCGGGCGCTTCGCAGGCTGCTGCGCGGTGCGACGCGAAATCGACGCGCAGAGCATGCCGTCCTCACACTTGGCGACGGTGCCGTCTCCCAGACCGCTATCGTTGACACCCGCGGCCGCCGCGTCTTCGTCGTCGTACACGCCCAGCGCCTCCTCCGAGGCCTCGTGGAATACATCGTCTTCTGAGTCGCTGCTGCACGATCCGGACTGGGATTCTTCATCGTCGGGCGCAAGACTCCAGCGACACGTAGTATCGCCCTTCTGCAGCGCCGCCGCGACGCCCTCCGCTACGCTCGCGGGCGAGTCTGTGATGACACCCTGCGGTCCAAAGACGCTTCCCCGCGACCCAGAAATACTGTTCCGCGAGCCCGGCGATCCCGAACGCAGCGCCGACGGCTGCATCTGCCGCGCCAGCGACGCTGAGCTACCTGGGCGGCTCGTCGACTTGCGCAAGGAGGCATGACTTGTGTTGCGCAACAATGACGTGCGGCTGCTCTTCCCGACGAGCGGGAGTGAGAGCGGCACGACAAGCGTGTCCTTGACCTCCATTCGCGAAGGCGCACCGTCCTTCGACAACGACACCCTGGAGGCGGAGGCAGAACCTGGGCGTGATGCAGCAGGGGATGTGGCGGCGGAAGATCGGCCCGAAGACCGACGGGGTAGGGGGAAGTCTCCGTCGAAGGACTTCGCGCCTGTCAAAGGTTTGAGGGGCAAATCCGAGGCCGACGAGTCCGTTGCAGGCGAGGGGTCAATCCCTGAATCCGTCGAGGGAGAGACGGGCGAATCGGATGTGCCCATGGCGGAGAATGTCGAATGCGGGTCGGTCTCATCTAGGAGGGTCGCCGGCTGCTCGTCGAGGGAGTGCAATCTCCGCTTCTTGAGCACGTCGATCTCGTCCACATTTAGTTGCAGGGAGAGCGGGCGTGGCGAGGGGGACTAGAGCGGATGAGTACAGTGCATATATGCGAGTATGGCATGGACGTACTAGATCTCTTGCCCCTTCTCTTAGCTTCGCCTTCCTCTGCTCTTCCTCGGCTTCCCTCTTCTTCACATCCTGGGGCCCGCTGTACTCCTTCCATGCTCTGAATGCCCGCGCTGTCCATCTGATCGCGCGCGCCGGGTGTTCCGTCGCGGAGAAGCACTCCATGCAGCAGGGCCGCAGCGGCATGAGCAGATCGCCGCTCTCGTCCCACTCGTCCGGCCCCATTGTGTGCGTCGGCGTCGGCGGCGTGGAGCTCTGACGGCTGGGCGTCGCAGAAAGCTGCCGCGGTGGCGTCGGATGCTGCTGCAATCCTATGCGTTGCAGAAACGTCGTACGGGGAGATGAACTGAGTTCCGGTGATGCAGCAACCTCTTCTGGTATGGTTGCTGGTGTGCGGTGCATGGGCTGCGGCGAAGGAGGATCCACCGCGGGGAGCAATTCTGCGATCGGGGTCGACTCGCAGTGACAGTGGATATGGGGGCTATGGTGTTTCAATGCGGAGGGGAGTTCAGGGCTGTCTGGGTGGGGCGTAGTCGGTGCAGAGACGAATCTAGGGAGTATGAAAGGGGGGAAGCGTGTTTAGCACATTGTCATTGACGAGGAGGACTACATCAGACAAACGCACCCTATCGTCGGTACGCGGACGGACCAAAGGGTGGTGTCGCGGCGTACCACCATGCGCGTACGGGAGCGCGAACGCTGGCGGCCTGGCGGGGAAGGCAGGTTGGGTATGACATTGCAGCGGTTGGCGAAGCGCACGAGGCGGCGCGCGGCGTCGCCGCTACTGTCCGTGCCCGTGCTCGTGCTCGCGCTGGGCGAGTCTGTGAGCATAGTGCGGGTATCGTCGTCGTATTGAAGTCACTCGTCGTCTTGCAAGAGCTCGCAGACGTCGGGACGGAGGGTTGAGGCCGGGCACGAAGTGGGTGATGAGAGGGGAAGAGAAACTCGAAGTAGCCTCCAGCTTATGGGCAGCTGATCATCTCCAATGACATGCAGCAGCTGATCTAGAAGAGCCGAGCTCCCGGGATGTCAGCTTCAAGGTATTTGTGCCTGCATCCTCGAGGGGATCGTTCGCAGCAGTGCGCGCTGTCGATGGCTATCGTGTATTCTGGCGGACGAGATGAACAGAGGGCGGTAGCGCATCGAGCGCGCTAAGTCGACTACGACCCACGCGGACATCCAACATGCTGCCTGTGACGTAATACTAGCTAGCCATAATTCGCACAGTCTCGTGACCCCCTGTTGAAGTTGGTGTATGTGAATATAGCAGGTACGATGGCAACCCTGATAATGGTTAGTTAGCTTGCATATCCGTCCAAATCTCTTCCTGATACTTCTCCCTGGTCTTGTCAAACCCAGAAGGGGCGAATCGAATCGTGAGAATTCCAACAACCTCGGAACCGGCGCTATCAGCCACCCTTGTCCACAACCACCATCACGGTGGCTGGCCATTTCTTGCTTTCCTCCCAGCTATACAGTAAAATAGTTAGGTGGGGAACCCACGATAGCTCGCGCAGGGGCTTACCGCGCGCCTTTGGCGCGCTGGCGGCCTTGCGGCCCGATAGCCCGCACGACCCGCCGCCACCGCCTGAAAGGCAGCGAAGGACGTTTATTACCGTCCCAGGGTCACAAGATCCTTCGATACCTACATACAGTAGGTAGATACGAACATGGAAATGTGTTTTATTCGCGCCACTAGCAAAAATTGAACGCCCTGCTGCTCTTGGATGGCGACAAACAGTCGGGCCCCTCCACAGCATGTTTCGCATTGTCCTTCTGCACAGAAATCGGCCATCATGCAGATAGCGATATACTGTCCCACTCTGTCAAATTTCAGAGCGGCACATCAAAGTTTGTGCGCGCTGCGCGCGCCACAGCTCGCAGGGCCCTTTTCGAGTAATCCCCGGGAAAATATTTGTACTTAGTGACACGGCAAGTCTAGGGCACCCATCACGAAGTCACGATTGCTCACGCTTCCCCTGCCTCGTACCTCGGCGGGGCCCCTGCGCGAGCAATAACACAATAGGACGTATTAGTTTCGATAAATATCAGCAGTTTCTACATCTACTGCCCATTGAAAACAATGGGCACTTGATGCAAAACCCGCTGATATTTCATCCAACTAATACGTTCTAATGCTCTCGATACCCTCCGAGTCTATGTCGGCCTGCAAAACCCCCAGTACTGTCCCCATCATCAATCATCGCATCATAGCGCTGGACAAAGGTGAATATCGTGGACAGGTCAGTATTTTTCTTATGCTTTACAATGAACTGTGTACTAACTCTTCCCGCACAGATAGAGCACTTTGAGTATCACTGGGGTATGCAGAAGGGCGAGCTGGATTTGAGCTCGCCCCTCAACCACATCATCGCGATTTTTCCTCCTATCGGACATTGACAAGATATGGCCTTTCCTGGCGATATATTGAGGCCCATGGCAGTGCATGAAGCACAATTGGTTACCGTGAAATGTCCCCGACAGGAGCATGTTGCCTGAGCATACCTGGTTATACCTGACAATGGCATGTTGCGCATTTTCATCGCATTTTGGACCTGCCTTGCGCTCCTTATCACGAAATGCAACACCCTTGCCTGCACTGGTAAGCTACATTCCAGAAAGGCTTACTAAAGGACCGGCTCGTCGACCAGTTCGGTTCAGAAGGCGGTTCAATACTTCAAAAAGAGTAATACTAGTAGAGTTTTCATTTCATTTATTTCTCAGAAACTATGTACAGTGCACTGCATAACGTGCCACGCGACCGTCGCGTTCACTGCCCTTCAATATTTGCGTGACTAAAAGGCATCTGTAGGGTGCTTCAGTGAATCGTCTAGAAGCTGACGAAGACTGACCTCGGCGAAGCCTTGCTTTCGTGGGAGCTGGGAAAATTGCAGTGTCGTGTATCTCTAAGCAGCGAGTCAGAAACTCGGGACATCATGGGGGATGGGATGAAAGCTCGTACTCGCGTTGTTGGGAGGGGAAGAGGGGAAGAACGACAATTGATGCGTTGAGAGCACTAAGTGAAGTTCTGGTCAGATACTGGGTTAGCTGCTGACCATTGGGGCACGCACCTTTAAGCGGGAAAAGAGGCGAGCGCTACGATCATTGTTGAAGTCACGATGAAGCTCGCCGCTGATGCGCTCGAGCTTGTGGTGGTAATGATGAACTTACGCTCTGGGAGATCATTGGTACTAGACAGTGATGATGTCGCAGAATACGCACCTGGCACCTTACAAAAGCCCGACTGACGACGACGCGCCGATCATGAGATTGTGCCAAGCACGCGTGTCGTCTCCAGCGAGCGAGATGGCGCGCTCTGTCCTTGCGTGTCGGTATACTATCTCAAGGTGATGTATGCAGTAACAAGCAGGGGTCAGTCGGAGTTTTCTTGCGGAGACCTCGAGGGCGGCGGCGAGGTGGTGGAGGTGATGGAAAGAGCAGCAAATGCGGATGCCGTTCATGTGAGGCCTTATAAATCCAGAGAGTGTGATTCACGTGGGAAGGTGACGCGTCATCCGACAGGGGGAGCTGATATTTCGCTAAGTCGCATCGGGAGGGAGGTAGTAGACGGCGAGGGCATCGCAAGGCGACGGTAAGGAGTAGGCAAGGGGATGCCTGATCGCGCATTGATGCTGCCAAGCTGCCGAGATCTTGCCGCGGTCCGGCTGAATCGGCAAGTTCCTACCTTTCGCGGCATTGTCCGGCAAGAGGCGCAATCGCTGACATCGCGATGTCTTTTTGAAAGGATTTTCGCGATGATCCGACGTCTGTAGCTTTATACGGTTTTACCGTAGGGAATCTGACACTTCTCGCAGTCCGTGAAGACATGGCTGCGGCGATGAGAGATCTCGAGTGGGTCTTGATGCCGACGAAGGAAGTTCTGGACGCCATGTATGAGATGGCCGAGTACAATAAGGTTGCCGACTTTCGGTCGCGCAAGCATTTCCTGAAGGTATTTTATCTGCTTACAGTGCTTACGCTCGAGCGAAGCTGACACTAAAGCAATGAACTCCCAGAAGGAGAATACGTATACAACATCGTACCGCTGTGCTACCTCAAGCGTCGCCCCACGCTGTATGCCGCCATGGGCGATCGCGTCAAAGCCTATCGAACGCCTTACCGAACCCTCCCTTGTATCCGCTCTCGCGCGCACCCATTCTTCGTCGCCTTCTTCGCTGTTTGCCAACTGGACAGGTGCGCTGCCATCGTCATGCCCGAACACAAAGCCCGCGCGCTCATGAGGTCTGTAGGACGCATCACCTGGTGCTGGTGGAACGAGCCACCGCAAGAGTTCCTCGTCGGGGATGAGACTCTTTGGAAGGCGCACCGACATCCGCTGAGCGATGATGGCCATGACGCTTGCCTTGTGCTGCAAGGAACGCATGGTGGGAATACGAACAAAGGTCCGAGAACGCGTCGAACGACGCGCGCGCCCTGTCAGCAGGTCAGGTCGACTGCTGTGGCATCCAAGCCATACGCAAGGGGCGATCTTCGCTCACTTCGTGACTGCCGCTCAGCGCTCCCGCGACCTGGACGTGTCTCGGGCGAACAAGATGAAGATCAAGAAGACCGAACCGCCGACGCGCGACCATACGAGCGTGGTTGGCCGACCTTTTACTCAACGTTGACACTACCAGCGCGTTCTCTTTTCCCTCTGACGAACATATTCCTCGCGACGACGTGCTGGATCTGCACCAGCTTGAACCGCGTTGGGCAGCACAGGACGCGCTCGACCCTGACAACAGCAACGTCTGCTCTTCGGGGCTGATCTGCGGCGATGGCGTCGATTATTCGGGTTACTCGAGCAACAAGTGGGCCAAGCGACTCTATTATGCCTGCCTGATGGACAGGGACCCGATCTCCTTGCCATAGGCCCTGTACGTCTCCGGATAGCATGCTCATATTATCGCGCGTCACCCTTACGGCAATATCATGTTCTCCGTCGAGTGGAGGACTTGCGTCGGGATGAAACTTGAGTGCTGCCAAAAATCTCCGGTTTCTTCGGATTCCTTGTCGCGCAAGATTTAGCGTGCCGCGTCCGGTACAATGCTGCTACGCCGGCGTTCGATATAGGCAAACCTTCGAGTCCATCTTTTCGGCGCGAGCGACGCGTCGCTCGCTATAGCTTTGATGACTTGGGGTAATCATGAATGCTTTGTACACTTTCGAGGGCGCATGGATTGATTTGAATATGTTCACCTCGAAGGCCAATCGGCAGGGAGCCTCGCCAGATATTGCATAGGGAAATCACCGTACCTTCGTATCCTCAGTCTGACTCGGGCGACCAACGAACTTTATGGGGTCGTAACGTTCGTCAAATTCGTAACAATCGTAATAGTCATACCAAATAATAACGGAGGAAAGTGGGAGGGGATGAGGGAACTGAGAGAAAGTGGGTGGAGGAAGAGGAAGAGGAAGAGAAAAAGAGGAGAGCACGAAGGAGAGGGGCGGAGAATAAATAGTAGAAGGTACGGTGAATAAATAGGGAAAGAGCTTGAAAACTGTCGCGAGCGCCAGGCCAGCTAGCTGTTGCGGGAGTCGGATCAGCCAGCTGATGCGGAGAGCGTCGAATATTGCAAGTCTTGCGTTCGTGTGAGGGATCAAGCGACCTCCGGCGCGTCGATACCGTCCATGATCCGCCCAATCTTCATAACAAGCCTCACATCCTCTTTAGCATACGCAGGAACCACGTCCTTGTTTGCGAGATCCTTGTGCGTCAGGGTCTTGTAGGCCTTGAAGGAGAAGAAGTGAGGCCCGCCATGCAGCTTCGCCAAGGGGAGTTGCGGCCTGCCAGTGGGGGTCGTGAAGGGACGCCTAATGGTCCGTTCCTTGGTGGTGCCGTCCGGGAGGTGCTTGATGATTACGATTGGCGCATCGGCCCAGTTCAAGAGAGGAATCATGCGGCAATCCCTACCAAGGGAAAGGAAAGGGAAGATCTGTCTTTTTTGAGCGATTCATGCGAACGACGATGAATGAATTACACACCTCCTCATGATGAATAAACCCGGCCTTATTCTTCCTGGGGGCCTTTTCGCCAGTCCAGCCGATGACGACCTTCTTGTTCAGTGCGACATAGAGTTTCTCCAGATCGGGGCGCGTGGGTATGATGATGAGTAGCCGATTGTCGAAAGGGATATGTATCTCAGAAGACACTGAAAATGAGAGATTGAGCATGAAATAAAGATCTTCAAGAAATAAAACCGGTGCTCACGCAGAACGAGGTTGAGCCGCTGGTCAAGGTTGATAGATTCCGAAAGGACCCCCGACGCTTTTTCGAATTCCTTGAGCTTGGAGAATGTTCAGAAAAATAGAGTCAGAGAATAGTGACCACGCACCTCTTCTGCTGGGGTCGCCCGATCCACGATATGCGAAACTTGAACCGTCTTATTCTCCTTGGACTTTCCAGACCCCGCACATCTGCTGCCCGTCGGTGCGACCGCGGCAACATCCCTTGCGTGGGGTCTAGAATCTTCACTGGTGATGCGATATTGGGGGGTTATATGTCCAATGCGCGCCTCACGGACGGCCTTGTATGCATTGCGCTTCGGAGTCCTGGGCGCACTGTACTCTGAGTCTGTCGACGCCGAACTCGAAGTCGACGCAGAGTTGACCTGCGCTTCGCGAGCCGCCAGCCGGGTAGACTTGCGTATCCCCGTCCGTTGGTTCTCGACGCGCTGTTGGCGCTGTGCGGCAAGGTGGGCCGAAGTTCGCTTGCTTGTCGTTCGGCTAGCGGTGCCACTGCTTTTGCGCGGAGACGATTGACCAGCATCAGCCGTGCGCCTGGATGCCACAGATCTCATGGTAGCGTGCTGTCTATTCGTCAGTGCGTGCGCCTAGACGGGGACGTGGGTTGACGCACCGGGATCAGTGAAGGTGGAAGTGGAAGGGAGAGATGGGCAACAGCGTATTGGTACAATCCCATTAATCTATATCACGGGACTTTGGCCAAAAGCGCAGCCATAATCAAGACATTGTGACTCCGGCTATCAACACAAACATCGATGGCGGCCGAAAACAATGGAGGTCCGGCGTTATGTTGACGTTGTGTCACAGTAACGCTGGCCCGTGGGAATCTGCCACCTGACGCCATCAGCGCGCCTTCCTAACAACCACGACCACACCCTTCAGCACTAGCGGCTCGCGACTCGTAGCTGAGACCCCCGGCGTAGCTTTTATTGTTAGAAGAATGTCTACAATACCCTCCGAATCCCTCTCGTCGTGCAAGGCTTTCAACGCTTGCTCCATCATCAACCATCGCATCTTGAATCTGGACCAAGGTCGCTATCGTCGACAGGTCCGTACTCCTCAGTGCATTCTTGATAGTCACTGACTTTGTATTGCTCAGATCGAGCACTTCGAGTACTACTGGGGTATGCGGAAAGGCGAACTTGACCTGAGCTCGCCACTCAACCATATTCAGCGTACGTTTCTCCATTTCCCACGTGGTGCGACAAACTGACACAACTTCTAGTCCGGGAAGACATGGTCGAGGCGCTTGGGAATCTCGAATGGGTCATGATGCCCACGAAGGAGACTCTGGACGCTATATACGAGTTGGCCGAATACAACAAAACCGCAAATATTCACTCAAGAAGGCATTTCCTGAAGGTTGGCTATCCTTTTCTCCTCGAGCACTTGGAGCTCATATCACTACAGGATTTCCCCGAAGGAGAGTACGAATACGACGTTATCCCCCTGTACTACCTCAAACATCGCAACACCCTCTATGTCGACCGTGGCACCTCCAGCAAAGCCTATCGCACCCCATACAGAACTCTGCCGCGCATCCGGTCTCGCGCACATCCGTTCTTTGTCACCTTCTTCGCCGACGATCAGCTTGACATGTGTTGTGCCACCGTCATGCCCGAGAAGAAAGCACGCACATTGAAGTCCTCCATCGGGCGTATCATTGGGTGCTGGATGGCAGAGCCGCCGTCTGCCTTCCTCGAGGGAGATCAGGCCACATGGAAGGCGCACCGTCATCCTCTCAGCGATGACGGCCGCGATGCGAGCCCTCCACTGCGCAACTCGCGGCGAGGGAATGCTGCGCAGGGCGTTAAAACACGCAGCATGACACGTGCGCCCTGTCGCCAGAAGAAAACGACCGCAGCGGCGCCCACACCATACGCGAAATTCGATTCTCGACCAGCTCGCATCCGAGGCTCAGCGCTCCCTCGTGCAGGCTTGGAGTCCGGCGAAGAGGATGGGCAAAGTTCGGTCTTTGACCCGTCAATCATTCGCGAGTGGGTAGCCGGCATCCTTTCCACGAGCGGCAGCGCTGTCACCTACGACGATCCACGCAGTGACGAGAAGCTGGGTCAGTACCAGCGCGAGGCGGCCAGGGATCCACAGGATGCGCTCGACCCTGTCACCAACGTCACGTACTGCTCAGGGCTGATCATCGGCCGTGGCAATGACTGGTCGCGCTTCTCAAGCAACAACTGGGCCATGCGCGTCTGCGGGACCTATCTGCCGAGCAGCGACCCGCCTTGCTAGCCGTGCGCTTTACGTTGAACACTGTCGCACTCCCGCCTTCATCGCATGATCGCCTACTCGCGATCCAGCTGTGTACCATAACCATGTACTGCGGCCTCGACCCCTACACCTGCGTTTTCCGCCACAAGGCGCGCTGCACACGCAGTCCGCAGTCCGCTGGCGGAATCGCCCATGGCCCGCGACACGCTCGCCGTCGTCGATTCATATGCCGTAGCGCATTTTGACCGTCGATGCTGCCATAGCCTTGCCCCCGGGAGCGCGCAGGTGATGCTAATAGCATACTTTGCGTGCTCGTTCTGGGGACCTGCTCTATATGTAGCGCGCGACAAGGAAGGTCCGGCCCCTGCAATGTATCTGCAATCCGACCAAATGTAGATTATGTTCACGAAGGAAGATGCGCGGCTTGGCAAGCCCTGCCGCATATTTTGCCTTATACATATATCCGAGTCACTGATTGTACAAATAGAGACGATTGTAGTGTATCTACGTTGTGAATCGCGGTCTCAAGGGCGCAAATTGATGCACTGAACCGTGTAGCTTTCGAGTCACAGTAACGCTGGGCCAAGAGTCCTCCGAGAATGCCATGCAGGGCGATATGACACGCCCACCGTGTCGCCAGCCACAGTTGGCAGCTATAGCGCGCAAGCATCATGCAAGCCTCAACATTCGCCCAGATGACGAGCGCGGCTTCGAGACTGAATCGACTGGAATCGGCGACGAGACCGAGCGAGACAACCTGCGCACCGTCGACCGTCCGCTCCTGGCCGGCCAAAGTTCTCCGCACGAACGACATCACTTCCCTTCTGCCCGACGATATCTCGCATGGGGACGAGACTTTGACACAGTATCGGCGTAGCGCCACCAGGGATGCGAGGACCACGCTCAACCCACGTATCAACACATGACACCTTCAGGATTGCTCTGCGGCAGTGGCATGATTGTTATCGCAGAGCGAGTACTAACATGGCCGTGCACGTCTGCGATACCCGCCTGATGGGCAGCATTCCATCCCACTAGCCCCGCGTGCTTTCTGCCTTCGTTTGGCGTAAGCTACCTCATCGCGCCTCACCACCACAGCTGCAGTCTTCAGCAAGGCGTCCACTGCAAGAGAACACCACAGAGCGCGAGCGCTCGCGATCGTGCGCGCTGTTCGCGAGAGTTCCTCGGCGTCGTAGCGGCTTCCTCGCCCCTACATTTGTGCTCACCTACAGGTGATCTTCATGTGAAGCGCAAAGGGTAGGTCCGTCCCTCTTTAGTTGTCGTCGGCATGTCAGAGTGCATGTGCTTTTGTTAGGTACGCTTCAAGAGAATCAGATGACTGCCTTCGTGTCCTCGTTACTATATCGAATCTACAAGACATCGGGTCTTTGACAACTTGCTCGACAGGCAACGTCGCCAAGGTGGCATTACATCGTTCTATTAGACTTTGAAGCCGCCGGCAAGCGCCATCAGCTGGTTCGGGTCGACGCGGTCGCGCACCTCTCTCATCTTCTCCAAGTTCTCCCCATACATATCCTCCATCTGCACGTCCGCCAGCGCGTAGTTCGGATAGATATAGTATCCGGATAGATCCTGACCGTCGACGTCGGACGCGTAGGCGGATAGCGCGTCGCCGAGGCCCTTGATGACCTCCATGCCCTTGTCATCCAACGATGGAGAGCTCCAGCCGACGCCGATAGCGGTCGGAAGGATGGTCTTCTTGCGAGACGGCGGGTAGGCGGAGGAGTTTCCGGGGGCGCGTGAGAGGTAGTCCGGAACGAAGGGCTCAAGATAATAGGCGAACATCGGAAAGTCGTCTGGTGAGAGAGCGGCGGAGAGGTTCTACACAATAACCGTCAATTTGTCGATGTCAGGCAATTGTGACAATTGTACAATACCTTGATTCTTTCAGCAGCAAACGCAAGTACACCCGGAGTGTATTCCTCCATGGGCGTCGTGCTGTACAGTGCTCTGCGTTCGCGTGAGGATACGCAGTCACAATCTCAACATAGGAACACTCACCGCGTGCCACCATAGTCCGAGGCGTTACTAGCCGCCGTCAGGATGAGCGGCAGCATGCCGTCCCTCGTCGAGATATTCGACTCTAGCATGGGCATATCCAGAAACTCATCGAAGATACCGTCGGGCGGCGAGGGACCGAGGTACGCCATAAATATACTGGCGAGCAACTGTCAAAGTTACGAACGAGGTCGTGAGTTTCTGTAGGCGAGGTCGCTATTGGCAGAGAACGAGCTGACCTTGCCCTTGATGCTGGAGTATGTGCCGATGAGGGAAGCCTTGGGATCTGCGGTGTTCTCGGAGAAGTTGTACAGGGCGTCCGAGAATCGATCGAAGAGGTCTGGGGAGTAGAAGGCATGCCCGCCCTGAGGGATCTATTAAACCGTGATCCCTAGGTGAATGGTCGACACGACATACCCATAACTTGCCCTGAGGGTAGGTCTTGAGCGTAAACCTGGTCACGATACCCTAAACGAAGAACATGAGGAGGGGCACGGGATTTCTGACGAGAACGTCGCGCACATAGTTGTTGTACCCGCCCTGTAGGATATCAGTATCACTGGGACACCGCCGTGAATAAGGCACGAATCTCACCTTCAGCACAAAGAATAAGTCCGAATCTGACTTTTCTGAGATCAGAATAACTTCTCCATTGGGCTTCACAAGCTCAAAGGCTAGGACGTTGTCCAATGCTAGTCCGCGCTCATTGGTGTACCACGAGTATCCTGGCACTTCGCTCAGCCTTCGACCCCGCCATAGACGCAAAGAGGGCTCACCTCCGCCTAGTATGAACCCAGCGACGCCGATGCCTGGCACTCGTCCGCCCACGACGCCACGGCCAAGCGGGTCCAAAGCCGCGTAGACATCGTCCCAGATCAGACCGGCACCGACTACGGCAGTCTCCGTCTCCTCGTCGTACGTGACCTCGGAGAAGCGGGTCATGGCGATTTGGACGCCGGTAGTCGAGGAGAAGCCGACGTTCATGGAGTGTCCGCCGCCTTTGACCTGCGGACGATGGATTAGAAGGGGGTGGGTTAGCTATGATGGCTTGGGGCTGACCGCGAATGGTGTGCGAGTTTGATCGAGGACACGTAGCTGTGAATCGGGAAATAAGTTGGGCTCATGATAGTATATGTTGTCGACGTACGATGAGCGCAATGTCCTCTGAGGTAGCGGGCTCAACTGAGCAGGCGGATATCTCCGTAGCGGCTGGCGAGTAATGCTCGATGTCCGCGGCGTAGTGACCGCTGCTATCCCCTGTACCAAGATGGTCAATCAGGCTATTGAGGACAATTGATCAAAGCACAAACATGGGTAATATACATGGCTGGCGTCTGATATGGCGTCGGAGATGATCTGGCAGGCGTCGGTGGCTGCGCTCGTGAAGGGCGTTTGCGTTAAGAGAATCGGAGGCGTCGAGGCGAACGATGGCAGAGCCGTCGCGGCGACGCCGAGCGCGATAGAGAGCAAGCTCATGATGAGAAGAAATGCGCCCCTCGCCTGTCATGGGGGCGTCGCCTCCTTGGCGTATATATGCAAGCGGTACCGATTCGCGCAGAGTCCAAGCACACGCATCGGGAGCGAAGTAAGGCAAGGCGTAAAGCCAACGTCACGAAGCGAAGCATATCTAGTCGTGGCCTGCCTGGTGTGGAGCTAGTAGCATCAATTCCCATTTGAAAGGCCACGGGCAGGTAGGCGAGGAGACCAAGTGCAACCGTCGGGACCGAGTCGAGCCGCATATGAGTTCAAAGGGAGACCAAGGTCGACTGGTAAACGTGCTTAGTTCGTTCTGTGAACGTCTACTTCGCCGGAAATCACCCTACCTGTCAAAATCCCAAGCAGCGCTGTAATGTAATGGACCAAGTCCTCGTCCGAGGCGACAGCTTCATTGAGTAGAGGGACGACGTAGCCTCCGGGTATCTTTCTGGAGTCATCAGTAGTAGATCCTCAAGGTACAAATCAAGACTAGTTCGACGTACCTTATGTAGCGTCCAGGAGATTACAAGCCCAGAGCACGGTTGGCAGATCAGCTTGGCTAGAGCGGCTGAAGCGACAGAGAAACGTCAGTCCCTGGCGAGTCACCGGTACGAACACCCAATGCCCTCATCCAGTCGCTGCTGATCACGACTCGTTCAAGGACGAAGCTGGCGGCGTAATCGAAGCATCGCAAGCGAATGTGAGACGGCGTTGCGTGCGGCCTGTTGAGTTAAATATATACAAGAGTCGCATCTAGAGAGCAGAGACTAGTCGAGCGAAAGTCATGATTCAAGGCGGCGTAAGGCGCGACTGGAAGGAGATGACCGTTCTGTTCAAACCGCGGGACCAAAACTGTCGGATTATGCCGAAGGGGCGCGCGCGATTGCACGTGGCAACCGCGTGCCATTCAACCGTTCCTGGTTCAGCTGGTTGGGGGCACAGTGCTCAGAACAAGAGGTCTCTTCGTGGTCCCGACCTTGCAGATCAGGCCTCAAGAGCAGAATGCGCGACACGGCGGTCAATGGGGAGTTGCGAATCTTGAACATCAGCCCAACCGGGCAAAGGCCCGGCGCCGTCATCAGTCCGTGATCTGCTCTTGTTCCCCATCCACAATAGCCGAGCCTTCATGGCATCTGCCATGTTGTACTCCCCTTTCTTCTACCTCTCATCTCTGCGTTTATGACGCCGAAAGCGATGAACCCGAGAGCTTGCGCATCGGCAGACGTGACGCCCTCGCCGACAGGCGAGCTCACCATCTTTCGACGCCTGTACGGCATCCCGCTCGTCGCTGCAGCACTCGACAAGCTGCACGAGACGCTCTCAACGAATGTGCTCACAGCGAAGCCTTATGCTGTCGCACAAGGCATCTCAGTGGTTGCGTACAAGTGCTGGCAGCCCGTGCAGAGACGCCTTGCACCGCTGATCGCACGCGTCGATGACTTCGCCAATGCGACCTTCGACCTGGCCGAGACGCGTTTTCCGTACCTCTTCTACGCTACGCCCGAGGATATAATGGACGCGGCTTACACTACGCGCGCAACTTTCTTTGACGATGCACGGACGACGCTTGACGAGGGTATCAAGCTCCCCGCCCTTCATGTTGCGGAGGGGATCGATGAGGTGCGTGGGTATACTTACATCCTCTCTTCCTGTACTTATGACCATCTCCAGCGCCTTGCACCTCTCTTGGACTACTACGAGGACCACATTGAGCCCCTAGGCCACAAGTGTGCCCGATCGGCGCGCGCAAACAACACCGAGCTCCATGAAACGCAGTACCAATACCAGCGCGCTCTCGACCTTACGAAAGCCCTCCTCGAGCGCATCGCCTCCCTCCCATGCGATCAATGGCAGCAGACGTCCTTTCTCCTGTGCGTTCTATGCCTCTCGCTGCTACCCCCATACTGACCCTTACCTCAGTCAACGCTCCGTCATCCAAGTCCAAGAGCTATCTGACGCCATGCTCACGCAGCTACATACCCTTCAACAAACGATCTCCTACCTCGCGACGTCTATGCAGCGCTCGGTCGCCGCTGCTCAGAAGCAACTCACGATCACCCTCGTCGAGGCCGCCAACGCTCTATCTGCTACCCTAGCCGACCTTCAGAACGTTCTGACGAGCGAGGAACTGACTGCTGGCGAGCGCATCGACCGGATCGCGAGTATTACGACCTCGTGCATCAATCCTCTGCTGGAACGAGCGAGGGCGGGCGTCAATGCAGCTATGCAAGGGAAGACGAGCACGACTCCTACTGCGAATACAACGCCGGGTCGTATCGCGAGGACGAGTTCGGATCGTTCTGCCAAGCCGAGCCCAACTCGTTCTGCGAAGAGTGCTGCGAACACGGCCCCGGAGAGTATATCGAGGACGACTTCGGCTCATACTGCGAAGAGAGCGCATGGCCTCAAGAAACGGTCGTCGACTTGACTGACGCGTGTCCGCCCTTTCCCTCTGACCTTGTATATTACCTGAATGTAGCCTATGTTCTATAGTGGTGTACGATGCGGGTGGATACAGTGGTTTTCTGTCTTTCCTCCGGCCCCGTCGTGGATCGACTTCCATAGCTGAGGTACGTCGTCTCGATTCACGATGCCGACTTGTTCGGCTTCAGCAGCTCCGGCTCGACGATGATTCACTCTGCGATCTAAGACTGTGTATCACATCTCGTGTCCAGGTGAGTGCTCATGCTGTCAGGTAAGCGCCTATGTCTTCCGGTTCGCGCATGCGCTGACTGATGTCAGGTCTTCTCATGTTCGCGAAGGCCTTGGAGGCATTATCATCCTACCCTGAGGCCAGTGCGATGTCGTGCAAGGCGCTCCTTCTTAACTTGGCGCAGTTCCAATATAGAAACTGCCCTGGGAACCCTCGAACCTTGTTGCCCAGCTGACCATCCGAAGCAGCGCCTGCGAAAGGAAGCATACAGCAGGTCCCCTCCGACTATCATCGTCTGGAAAGCCCCTGCGCCATGGTCGAATCCTACGGGCATGGTCGCTTCGTATGCCACAAACCCCGCTGCCCGAAGCCGCGCTGGCCCAAGCAAGCACCTCATCTCAAGACTGTGACCGCGCGGCACCGCCATCATGGACGCTACCACCAAAGGGAGGTGAAGGTGGTCTGGGAAGGTGCGTCGCAAGTCAAGTGCTTCGTCGCCGTGTCCGCGCTGACCGAAGTCCTTCCGCCTCCGTCGATATGCCCACCCACGCAGGCGAGACGAGATCCATCGCCCGCGACCCCGTTACGCAGAAATTCCCCTGTCCGTGCGGGGCCCCGAAGCACGCGCGGCGGGAGGCGGATAAGATACGCATTTTGTGCAACAACTGCGATCCTCACCCCGGACCCAATGAAGAGAAAGCTTTAGAGGTCGGCACCGACGATGAGGACGCCAACCCTGGGCAGGTCGATCCTCCTCAAGTGCCGCGTAGTCTGCGTAAAAGAAAACGCCGAGCGCCCCGGTCGCCCTCACCGCCGTCCGATACTGCGCCTTGCTCAGACAGACGCGCTGGCAAGCGTCGCGCTACGGTGCCGCACCCCCACGACTCTTCGGACGACGAGGTCATTATCGTCGAAAACCCGAGCAGCCTCAACAGAGGCGGTCCGGGTACAAGGGGATTCGCAGGCGCGACGCACATCTCTGCGTATGGTGGTATAGAGCACGCGACTGGGAGTCGCCCTGCTCTGCGGAAGCCCTTCGAGTACTCTGAAGATCAAGGCGACCTGGTAGGCCCGTAACATCTGTGTGGATGTCCGTACTTTGCTAACGAGTTGGCATAGGAGAGGCAAGTCAAGAGCCTCGCAGCCCTCAATCTCGCGGCTCGTCTGGAGTACATCGAGGTATCGCGTGCTACTGTCGTCCATCGTCGCCCCTCGCTCACACGCTACTCAGTCCCTCGAAGAGCAAAGTCTGGTCTTGCTGCAGGCCGCAGAGCACAACAAGGAGCTGACGCGCCGAGTACGGCAGATGAACGACAACAGGTTATGAAGGTTGTATGAAGGCATACTCTGTCAGGTCTCGAGGATGCCTCGCGCGTGTGAATCACAATTTCCGTCTATGACACTCTCTCGGGCACGATGCGTCCGAATGCACGGAGGGATCTCCTGACAATCACCTCTGTATACAAACCCTTTGAATTGAAGAACCTTGTATCCTGGGACTTGGTGCCCTGCTGACCGGCGATGATCAGTAAAGTCACCGACCCGAACCGCTTTGCGACCGTCCGAAGTTCCGCACGACGCTGGCGTCGTTATCTCTTTTCCTCTCTCCACCATGTCGGCCGCAAGGTGCGTAGTACGCAGCTACAGTCCTCAGCTTGCTGACCACCGACAGCAGCAACCGACGTCTAGTCTGTCGCAAGCCCGGCTGTCCGAAGCCGTATTGGCCTCGGGACATCGCGCGGGACTCCCTCGATCTGGCAAACAAGCGGCATGGACGACGCTACCACCAACCTGACATGTACTGTCCGTACGGCGGTGCGCTTCTCTCAGGCTCCAGATCGATATCGTACTTACCCAGCTACGGCAGGACGCGGTGGTGAGCAGATTACCATCAAACGTGATCCTCTCACTGGGAAGTTTCCTTGTCCGTGTGGCGCGCCAAAGCATGCCCGCCGTGAGTCCAACAAAATGCGCCAACTGTGCATTGCTGCCAACCATCCTGGACCGGATGACAACACCGTCGCCATCGAGGCTGCCACGGACGACGAAGACGCGAACGTGCCGACACCGAGTAAGCCTCCAGCGCCGCCCAAGCGCCGTGGCCGCCCCCCTCGCAAGCGACCAGCCTCGCGGTCCCCTTCTCCGGTCGAGAGTGAGGATGAGAACGAGAGGCGAAGGGAGAAACGGCGCGCTCCGGGCCCGCAGAGCAGCGATGACGACGAGATTGTCATCGTGAAGGGACCTGTAGTCCGGACTGCTGCAGGTCTTACCGGTACCACCACTCGCCCGGAGACCAGGATCACCGCATACGGTGGTGACGAGCAAGCGTCGAGCAGTCAGCAAGCAACAGCGCAAAACACAGTGGCACACGACCAGATCGTACGCTTCCAATACGTTTGACTGGACTTTATGCTGACTTGTATCAATACCAGGAGCGTCAAGTGCGGCGCCTCAAGGATCTGAACGACAGGGCCCGCGAGCAGTATCTTGAGGTGGGCTGTCGTTGCGTGCTTGATGTCCTCGAATCTAATCACTGTCCTCCTTTAGTCGCTTGAGGAGCAGCGATACGTCTTCATACAAGCAGCCGACCAGACGCAAGAGATCACACGGCGCCTTCGCAATTTGCTCAAGAAACAGCTATGACTCTTCGAACTCTACGCTTGTGTATACATGAGGTGCTGGACACGACTATTTCTTGGTAGCGACTCTGCTGACTCTCGTCCTGGATGGCGATGTAAGCTAATGTCGCAAGCCTCTTGCATATGAGGGGTCGTCTGTATAGCTTTTCCTTGCTGTATTTTCTTGACTGTAACGATTGAAAACTGTGGTTGGCGTGCAGCCGTGTGACGCTCGTGAGCGTGAACCACAGCAAAAAAACCTCGCGAGCCGTAAGTCTCGCCCGCACGTCGTTGCTTCCCATCGCTTCTTCCGTGATTTAGGCTTTCCCCTCCATCCCTACCCCTCGGACTACCGTGTCCAGGCGGTCGAAAGGGACACGATAATCCATCGCCCTTCCTATCGATGCACTCGACGCACTGTCTCTCATCAACGTGATGGACATGTACACCCGGTCGCGGTGTCCCACCTTGATCTGCATCCGGGGAGGAATGTCGACAGCGGCCTCGTGTACATGAAGCAGACGATTGACTTGCGATTAGGATTGACCCGCGATTTCAGGATTGGATAGCGCACTCCCCGCAACTTGAATGCGATGACCGACCCGCGATGCCAACGCGAGGATTGACCCGCGATGGCGAAGATTGACTGGACGATATCCGGTCGAACATGAGTTTTCGACACAGTACCTTCCCGCTCGCGAGGAGCTTCAATTGTACCCGCCTGCGAGTTGTTACAATTGTACCCGCCCTCGAGGTCCGACGGCCTCAAGGATGTACGCGGTCTCGTGCTCAGGCTGCCGTCCGGGCCCCACTCAGAATGCAGAGCGGCGTTCGTGCGAGGTCGAGACGCAGTGGGCTCCACAGAACGCAGAAGATCCGTGTTGTGTGCTTACTGTCTCGACGGATGATCGCCTAGCGTATTGTGAGGAGAGGATGCCTTCGCAGTCAAAGAAACAATGACGCGCGCGAGAGATGGATCAGAAACGCTTGGGTATACTAGTACACGGTGCGGAGGTGTGTTGTACATTGGTGTTGTAAGGTAAGGCAATTGAAGCAGGTAAAGCACACGACAGACTAGGTGACGGAGCTGTAGCGTAGGCGTTAGTACGAGAGCAGTAGCGTAGACACGGACAGCAAGCAAGTCCTGGTCCCGGAATAACGATGACAGAATAAGGATAACAATGCGTGGAAGAATCGAACAACAAACAACAATCAGAACAGAGACGCGCCGGACTGGCGACGCGCGGGGACGAGGCCGGCCGCGTCCAACAAGAACAGAACTTCCTCCCCCCCCAACTCACTTCGCCACCTCGCTCTCCGCCAACCTGAGGTTCCAAACGCCCCCATCACCCCTCTCCAACCCAGCGAACCATATGCGCGTCGTCAACAGATCGACCCGCCTCAGCCCCTGCGCCTTCTCCTCCGCAGGCCGCGAGCTCACCCGGCAGCGCTCCGCGAACGCGTGTCGCACACCGCGCCGATCCGCGTATGCCTTGTACTCCCGCTCGCCCACCGGCGCGCGCATCGCCGCGTACAGCCCGTCCAGCACGTCGCGCACCGAGACGTACGCCGCATCGTACCGCTCGGAGCGCGTCGCGCCCTCGATGCGGAAGGCCCACGGGAGGCGCGAGGACGCGACGGTCAACGCAGCGACGGGCGGGTTGGTCGCGGGCTCGGCGAGGAGCTTAGAGGGAAGGTGGTGCCGGTGCGCGTCGGTGATGTGCCGGGGTCGGCGGCGCAGGTCGAAGCGCAGGGGTGGAAGCTGCTTGTCGCGCGCGAGGAGCGGGTGGATGTGCGCGTATGCGGGGCCGTAGCGCGAAGAGTCTGAGTACCGTCTCGGGCGCAGGGCGCGAGTCGGCGTTGGGGGATAAGAAGATGTTGATGATGGGATATGTGATGGCGCTTGCGCAGGCGAGGGTGGTGGGAGTGCCTGCGTGCGAGATGCTGATAGGGGCGTGCCTTGCGAACTCGACGAGGTGTGCGAGGAATGGGCGCCGTTGGGGGACGAGGAGCTGTGCGATCCATGAGGGGAATGCGTCCCGTGTGATGGGAGCAAGTGGGATCCGATGCGGGATGCGGGGGAATGAGTTCCGTGCGACGAGGGCACGTGTGCAGGTGCGCGAAACGCTCCATCGAAGGACGCGTGCGAGGCGTGTTTGGAAGGCACCTGCAAGTAATCCTGCGCTGGGGGCGGCGGCGGGGGAAGTGAGGTAGCGCGCTTGCGCTTGTAGTCCTTTGGGAAGAAGTACTCATTCTTGTGCTCGGCGAAGCGGACGTGCAGTCTGCCGGGCATGCGTGTGCGGTCGAGAGGGGAGGGGGTAAGGGGACTCGCGGGAGCCAGCGCCGGAGTCCTCGTAGTGGGTGTCGATCTCGACGTCGTGGTAAAATTCGAGATGTAGACTCTGATCGAGTATGAGTCTGCAGAACGCGGAGATTGCTCGTCAGGTATCGATCGCGAGCTTCGTGCACGGTGCGTCCACAGGTGGGGGAGTAGCAGGGTAATCGTTCGGGCGCCCCACGACGCACGAGCTTTTGTACCTGCCTGACCGACCAGCCGGCTAAAGCATATCACAAGGTGGCTGTGCCGACGAATACAGGCTCCGAGGAACGATCCAAAAAATCTTCACAGAACACACGTCGACGTCATAACCGTGTTGTCGCCCGCCCTATCGGGAAGGAGGATTGGTCCTGGCTGGTCCTGGCGTCGATGGCGTCGCACGTCCTTCCTCCTCGACTCGGACCTGCGCGTGGGCCCCTCGTCGCGAGCCTCCTCATCTGTACTGCTCTACAGCATGCGGGAGGTCTATCAAGAAATGTCAGTATCCGGTCACGGCGCGCACTCGCTCACGGGACGCATTGACAGACTGCGCGACGCGTCAGCCCGAGAACGGCGGACTTCCCGGCGTACTGAGTGCAAGGTTCTATAGCCTTTCCAGGCGCCGTAGCACGAGGCGATGGTGTCGGCTGTACACGAGGCGGCGATCTTAGCGCGTCCAATAGATCAGGAGGACGTGTCTTCATTGCGCAATGTGCAACTGCTCCTGAAATGCTCCATCCTGGTGTCACCGCCCTCCCGCTCTGCATATTCCATGCGTACGGCATGCATACCGGCCTGGAACTTGTGCAGGAGCACGTCTGAACGTTCGTGCTGCCCGCGAGGCCGAGCGAATGGGATGGGAGTACGAATCAGAAACGCATCATCGATAAGATTCCACTGAGAGGCAGTGAGCCGGGTGATAGATTGCTGAATTGTTGATTCTTTCAATAGCGTGCGGGGCGCATGAGGCATAGGCGAGAGAAGATGGAAGATTGCCGTGAACGGGCTCGGGAGAGGTAAGGAGCGCGTCTCCCCAGCAACTCCAGACGAACATGGAGGGCGGGAAGGAGCTAGACTCGGCAAGTCCTGCCGTTCTGCCAGGCTCGGAAACTGCCGCGCTTGGTGCAGGTCAACAAACGTCAACCAACCCATCCGAGGACGGACTGGACAGCCTCTTCCCACCATCACATCCCGCCGCCGACGTCTCCGTTGATGATTTTCCCCGCAGAAACGTGTCCCCTGTCCGATACACATGCTCGCGGCCTCGCTATGTCATTATGCTATGTACACGAATGTACCCGGACTCCACTTCTCTCGACCGAAGGAAAACTAGAATTCCGACCTCATCGCAATGCAATGCTGCACTGGCAACAGGCCCGCTTCCCCATGCAACGTTCTCAGGTCTCCCACTCCTTCGACGCGGCGAGCAACCATCTATCCTGGAAAGGTATCCGGGTCCCCGCCTCGTCTCGGGCCTCTACATCCTTGGGCCCAACTCGATAAGACTCATTATTCGTCACCTGTCTCGGTCCTCGGATACAAGGCAACCATCTGCTGTAGCGACTGACCGTGCGCCACTGACGACCAGACTGTGCCACCGTCTATCAGCAGACCTCACGAACTAGCATAAGCGCCCGTCCCCCATGCATTTCCTTCCCTTCATCAAGCGCTCGAGTTGCTGAAGCACTTGAAATAGAGCGATTCCCGCGCTCCGAAGCTTGCTATGTCATCATAGAGACGGGACACGTTAGCGCGCTCGGCTGTGTATGAAGGCCGCGCACGTCGATGCACGCGGCCGCGCGCTCCCGACGGAGCGTACAGCATCGCCCCGGAGGGCGCGACTACAAAAGCCGAGGCGCGTGAAGTCATGGATCCCTCCCATCCTGCAGTAACTCATCCGAGTACTACTACTTACAGTCCAAACCAACCGTCGAACTTTCGCATCCACCCACCACAATGCCCGGAAAGCACGTACGCATCGACGAGCGCCAGAACGAGTACTTCTCGCCGAAGCCAGAAGTTGTCGCTGTGCCCTCGCACCACCATTCCAGCTGTACGGGGTCATCGTCGTCGCGCCATTCAGGTTCCTCGCACCACTCAAGCTCGAAGCACCGTTCCCCTTCGCCTCGCCCGGTCGGTATTCACCGACTCCTCTCCGTGTCCTCCCCTGCGGTACTCCAGCTTGACCTGCGGCAGTCCGCGCGTATCTACTTGCCCAGCATCCCCTCGGTCTACCAGGCCCGCCCCGCCACCGAGCCGCCCCTCCCGCGCCTCACCATCGTCTGCGCGCACCTCCCCTGGCGCATCCACGTCGACGCCTCGAACGGGCGCTATGTGACCGTCTTCGACGTCCTCGCCGCCCTCAGCCACACGCTGCGCACGCCCGTGACGGAGCCCGAGTTCCACCAGCTGCTCGGGCACACCGACCGGCGGCGCGCGGCGGCGGCGTACACGGAGCGCTACCGGCGCGCGGGGACCTCTGAGGAGAAGCGCGGGGGGCTGCGCCGCGTCGACTTCCTCATGTCGCGGTACCACTTCGTGGGGCTCGAGCCCGTGCGCGGCCGTGGGGATGCATGGACGCTGTGCGTGCGGTGACATGGGGAGGCGCCCTCGTCTATCACCCAGGAGAGATGAACATCACCTTCATCATCAGGAGAGGCACGTAAGTGCCCACTATCTATCACAAGGAACTTCGCACCGGCCCTCGCCCCGCCTCCACGTCCGGCCTCCGCCCCGCTTCGTCGAGCCCGCCATCCCACATCCGAATCTGTCGAACGGCCGTGATGGCCATACATCTTCTCGCCGGTGTTGCGCGTCGACGCGCTTTCGTATTCGCTTTTCTGTGTGTTTTCGTCGCTTCCGGCGAATACTCTCGCGCCTCGATGTATGTGGACTCCCATTGCCTTCGCTACTCCAATAACTCACAGCTGTGCAGTCTCGAAGTTCCCAATGATGCCTCCCAGGCCCAGGTGGCTGCTGGATCGCCTTCAATACATTCATCATGTTCGGTGAAATCCCCAGTCACCACCTGTCAGAAGGGTTAGAGAGTACGCTCTCGAAGCCAATTCTTACCTACTCTGCCTTACGACTTTGACCACGGACCCTTCACGTCTTCTTCACGCCTTTTACGATTGACATAACAACGTACTTACGGACACGACCTACTATGCTATATGATGCTTATGTACACTCTATGATAATGACAACGAGATGGGACAAGTATGTCCTGCAATACCCCTGAGCGAGATTCCAGAGCAGCCTGAGCCTGCGTGATGCGGTCATTGCAAGTTCAACGTATCATGTGACCGTGGGCATGTTACCTGACTCGTGCTGACTCTCCACGTGCCATCTCTCGCTCGTTGCCGGTCGACCAGAACCTCCATGGTGCCGCTTTCATTCAAGCCTCGGCGCTGCCTCTTGAGACATACACCGACTCTTAGGCACTGAGAACTCCTTTTATGAAGTTAACTTTCAGTCCTCAGCACCCTATGGCTCGTGCTTTTGGCTACGAATCCTTCCTATTCGCAACGGACATGATAATCGGCGTCTGCGACCACCCTCGCCCAGATGCTTTTGAATGGACGAAAATGCGTGCAAACTCCAAGCTCCTTTTGGCGTCAGCTCTCTTCCGGGATGCACCTCGCAAATGCGACCGATCAATCACTTCTGGATATCTGCTCGTTAAAGCCGCTCGAACCTTTCGACCAATGATTGGCGAAGAATCGACCGTGACGCCCGCCGCGCGGGAAGCGCTCTGGGTCTTGGACGGCGGTTAAATCTGCCAGAAGCCTGTAGGACAATATTCTCGTGCCCGGGGGGGGATTGCTCCTCGTCCTATAATATCCAGGTACGCTGTTCGAGATGTCTCCCGAGTCTCGCTACCCTTCGACCCAGATCTAACATATACTCAGAGAACCTTTTCATACATCTGTCCTCGGCCCATCGATAGACTGCATCCTGTCGAGGTGGTCAGCATGCTGTCGCACAGAAACAAACCCGCCAGAGAATAATCAGTTCTTCCTATATCGGTCTGCATGGCCACACTTTGGGGCTCAGACGATGTCGGTTGCGTTGGATCGTCATTCGAGGAAGACAGGGCGGAGACTTACTTTCCAGCCGACCTCGCGGCGCTGGCGAAGGCGTGGCGAGGGCGTCGACCTGGGTAACCTTGGGACGGGCGTTTGGAAGGCAGAGCAGCTTGCTGATGTTTTTTGTCAGGCGTTTGGACCATCCCTTTTAATCCGGTTCGACTTCGCTGTGGGAAAGCTCTCGGTACCGCGTCCTCGGCTCCGACCTTGCTCGACTGAGTCAACTGACTCAAACCTCAACCAAAGGCCCTAGGAAGAGTGCCAGCACCCGCACGCCACGGTCCGCTGACAGCGCATCCTTGACCTGAGGCCAGAGATGAACGGGCGAAAGTATGGCCGTACAATGGCGCCGATTTTCCTATCTTCAAAAATTCTGCCACAACTTTTCTCGTGGGACTCAAATGCGCATTAACTTCACGTCGTTGAGAAAGCCACCCTGGTCGTGCTGCTGAAATCCGTCTCGTAGCTGGATTTCTGGGATCCTTATACCTACACACTATGTATAGTCCGCTTCACCCAGAGCGAAAGACCTAAATTCCTTAGGGACAGGCCGCGCGCTGCCTGACTCTCAGGCGTTATTTTGGTCCGTCTATGTACGAGATGCCGAGTGAATCGGCGGACGGGATTGTCCCTTCCTTGACTCATGCCACGTTAACGCGTCAGGTGCAGCGTGTTGGACTCCAATTTACTTCAATGGGAAATGCCGAACGCTCTGGCTCAGCCCACCCGGGACTTTTCCGCCTCCCGACATGGTATCCCAGTTTTTCAGGGTCAGAGCGACCTTCCAGCATGTCCTTCCCTTTCCCCCCAACAACTTTTCTTTTAAACTTTCACTTCCCGTGCACGACGGCACCTCAACGCGCACGACAACGAGGAGGCACTCCTACTCCCCAGCGCAACCGACGTAACCCGTTCACGAGGTCGTACATCCTCCCCTACCACTCAATGGCCTGAGAAATATCCTTCCATCCCCCGCCATCCCGTCGTCGCAGGACGTCGACGTCCAGGCTCCGGATAGTCGAAGGCCCTTTCTACCCCACCGTCTCCCAACGCCGTTATCGCCTCTCTTTGGCGGCCTTGAGGTACGTCCCCCGACTCCACGTTTATCCTCCTCATCGACAATGTCTATCTAGACTCAGGTCGTCTGCAATCATTCTGAGACCACGATTCGACCTCATCGCCCGCCGCCCCAGGCGCACTCTCCATCCCCATCGCCCTACTAGACAACACCATCATTTCCTACACCATCACTACACCTACGCAAACGCCATGCCCAAGGCTCCTGCCTCCGTTCTGCCCGGTATCGGCGACGCCGCTATCCACGCCGCCGTTCAGGATGTCGCTCTATAACTCCCAGCAATGAATGCTGATTCTTCTGACGACCTATGCCTGCTGTGCGTCCAAAATGTACACGCCCAACCGCCTCTCAGCCTTGAATGATATCCCCTGATATTGAAGGAAGCGCACCCTCTCCCCTCAACATTTCGCATGGTGCGCCCGACGTTGAATTACTGTCTCCTGGCTTCCTTGACTGAGCTATCCTCCAGAGAGCTGCCTTCGGATGCGAGGCTCGGTACTTGGGCGCCATGCGAAGACGACTTCCCGCCCACGCGTATCCCTGCATCCTCTATTATACTGTATCAAAATTCGACGGTCGCTCCATCGTTTGATCCCCTTCATGACACTATGTCATATGAACCTTTGCCAATATACCAGCACCTGCCAGCTCCGCCGAGCAGTTGCCCTTTACTGATTGTAGCCGGCCTTCATATCTCTTCGCACATCTCACCTTTCACCCACACAAGTGGCCACACTTTCCAGACGTTCGTACGCCACGGACGCTTGTAGATTATCAGCAGTACATACGGATGTTTACTGTAGTAAGTACCGTATACGACAACAATGAGTACTGTATTTGGGACCACTGGAGCACGAAGCGTAGGTCGGTGACAAGAAATAGATCAGTAAGTAGGTTCGCTCTACTCCCGATGGGATCCCTCTATCGGTTCGTCGGACACAACGCAGCAGCGAGCGCAGGCCACGACGACGTAGCGATAGAGGAACGTCGTTGGTAACACGAGAGTACGCACATTTAGAGATAGGCAGCGGAGAAGATGACGGCGGCCACGCGCCAGCAAGAGATCATATATTACACGGGAGAGGTGGCGCAGATTTTTACTTCAACAGCAGCAGCAACGTCCTCGTCAAGCAAAAGGGTCTACGAAAGGTGGCGGCAAACTCAAGCATCCGTCTGCATACCGACCTGACCGCCCTTGGCAGCGGTGGGCGTGAAGGTGTGCCAGCGGTCGTTGAAGCGGACATCTATCGACGATATGAGCAATTGTGCCCGCAGGCACAAACGATGATGACTTACCGAGGGGACGACCGCCATACATGTACTGCTGGAACTTGGCTGGGGGTCTGTCAGTATACAGTGCAAGGTCCTACGTCGAGAACGTACCAATTGCCGTCTCTGCTTCTGGGACAGCCGCGAACTGAACGACACCGCATCCCTTCGAGCGGGTACCATCGAAGAGGATCTCAGCCAGCTCGACGGTTCCTGTCGTCTCGAACAGCTCGACGAGGTCCTCGTTTGCCGTCGACCACGGAAGCTGCGACAACATTTAGCACAGGCTCGACCCATCACAGCAAAATAACACAACGTACGTTGCGAACCATGATCTGCTGACTGGGGTCGGCATCGGGGAACGGTGCGGCAGCGGCAGCACCACCATAGGCGCCACCACCACCATACCCGCCGCCGTACGCGCCGCGCTGATCAGGGCCAGAGTAGTCGGCGTAGAGGTCCTGGTTGGAAAAGTCGCGGCCTCCGCCACCACCGCCGTAACCGCCACCTGCTCCGCCGCGGAAACCTCCGCGGAAGCCACCACGGCCACGTCCGCGGAAGCCGCCGCGACCGGGACCAGAGAGGCCGGCATAACGATCCTGAGGGGCAAGATCAGCAACCATACTTGTACCAGTAAGGGACGACGTACTTCGCGGACTTCGAGAACGCGGCCATACCAGTCGAAGCCGTTGTACATTTCTATGAATCGTGAGTAGAGGCAGTAGGCATATGTGTTGCTGCGTACGAATGGCCTGCTGAGCATCTTTCGCTGTTTCGAAGACGACAGTACCGGACCCCTTAGGGCGACCGTCCATGCCAATGTTGATGTCCGCGCGGACGATGCTGCCAGCGGTGCGGAACAGGTCCTTCAGGTCTTGCCAGCCGGCTTGATAGGGAAGCTGAATGGAACATAAGCGGCAGTCCTGGTAGTCAATGTCGTTCTACTTACATTGCCGACGTATAACTGGTTGCCTGGGTTTCCGGCGGCATGATTGTGCGCAGGTGGACGAGGCGGCGGTCCGGCATTCATCCCTTGACCTGCCATAGCCATGCCCATCTTACCCGGGACGGGCGTAGCACCGAAGCGAGACTCGTTTTCGCGGTCCTAATGAGGTGCATGTTAGGTGAATATGCAACGGAGATAGCAAGGGTACGCACCTCGCGGATGAAGACAGGACGTCCAAGAAGGCTTTGCTCGGAGAGCTCCCGGACAGAGCGCTGGGCATCTTCGGGCGAGGCGAACTCTACGATGCTGGAGAGGATGGTAAGTACTCCGAAAAGGGGTAGGCAAAGACCACGTACCCGCAACCCTTGGACACTCCAGTTGGGGTGACCAGTACTTCGGCAAACAGAACCTCTCCAGCTAACAACCAAAACTCCCAATCAATATCCTTTCATCATCTCAACCGGGCCATAGAACGGATGAAGCTGTTGGAGAACCGACCGCCCCAAATCCCCCCAAACTCCTCGATCTCCGTCCGGCCTCCCCCACTCCAATGGTATTGGGAAACGATGTTGCGCGATACGAGCGACCACGCGCCGGCCTCCATCTCCTCCCCCAACACAGCCCTCCCTCCCCAAACCAAAACTGAACCTAAACCCACCTCCCCGCATGAATTCCATGAGATCGCGGTAGCGCACATCGTAGCTGAGGTTGCCGACGTAGACGCGGTTCTCGCGCTTGCTGATCTTCGCAAACTCGACCGCCTCTTCGTGCGGTGCGTTCATCGGGCCGCCGAGTGAGCGCGCGAAGGGGTCGTTCTTGCGTTCGCGGTCGCGGCTGCGGCTGCGGGAGCGCGTGTACGAGCGGCGGGGGCGGCGGCGTCCGGGGGATGCGGAGCGGCGCCGAGAGCGAGAGCGGGAACGCGAGTGCTTGCGCCGCTATTTATCTGCGGTCAGCCAGAGCACCCTCGCGGTGGTTCAAAAGCTGACGTACTCTGTCATCCGGTTCCCAGTGATCGCTGCCTCCGCCGCGACGGGAGCGCCCTGGGGGTGTGTCAGTACGCGGGAAACGCGCCACGAAGGGCACGTACCGGACTCACGTCTGTCGCGGTCGTAGCGATCGCCACGGTCCCTGTCCCGGTCGCGGTCGCGGTCCCTCTCGCGGTCCCTATCCCTCTCTCTGTCTCGGTCATAGTCCCTATCCCTGTCGCGCCCATAGTCCCGTCTGTCACGGTCGTTGTCGCGGTCGCGCTCCTTCTCCTTGTCGCCGTCCTTGTCCTTCTCCTCGCGGTCCTTTTCATAGTCACGGTCCTTGTCCCGCTCGTAGTCGGGGTCCTGCTCGCGCTTCTCGTCCACCTCCTCTTTCGGCTTCATGTCCACGTCCATCGTCGCGTGCGGTGATGAGGGGGAACAAGGGTCGTCGACGTCGAGGACAAAAAGTTCGGCAATTCCGCTCAGACGCCCGTGCTGCTTAGTAATCATGATGTTGCCATTTCTGGCGGGCGTAAATCTCGCCTGCACGCTTGCACCAGAGTACAATCCGAGTGCACGACGACATGGGATAAAACCTTGGATATACAGTAGTCCCAATCTTCGTCCTTGCTGGGCGCAATCTCCATGACCGGTGCAGTACTCATCGGAACTCGCTTGCGATAGTTTGTTATCTATTCCGTGAAGATTATTGACATAGATGTGCGTAGTGTACAGTGAGCGCTTGTATCAGACAAGCCTTCTCGCATGTCTGCGAGCCTATGTTTTGCGAGTGAATCATCAACCTATGCTGGCCGCTGCTCGATGATCTTCGCGTCTGCCCTCTTCACGATGACCACGGCGGTCATCAAGGACGAGAAGCCGAGGGCGATGGCACTTGCGGTCAATACCGCGTAGCGTGCACTTGAGGCGCCGGTGACCAATGAGACCACAACGAAGATATTCAGAGGTACTCGGATGAGCGACGAGAGCTGGTTGGAGTTGAGACTGGGTGGACACCTGGGGTCTGAGTGTACTTACTGTCGCTCGCACATCATCTTGTATGAGTGTTCCTCGCAGCATGCCTTGCACTGGGTAGTACATCCCGACGCACGCCTGACAAGCATCAGCACTCACTCAGCAAGTTACACAGATACCACTCACCTCGAACGCGCAGAACGCATAGAACCGCGACCTCGCATCAAAGTTGCAAACACTCGCCGCCAGCGCGAGCCCACTCAGCGCGCATACAATGGAACTCAGCTTCGCATGCAGCGTCAGCGACGGGTCGTTCGCCACCACCTTCGGGTCACGCTCCGCCGCGGCCTGCGTCGCGGGCGGTGGGGGCGGGAGGAAGTGGTCGACGATGGCGGAGTAGAACTGCGAGCCGAGCATCATGGAGACCATGAACGAGGAGAAGATGTAGCCGAGCGGGAGGGGGCCGGAGAGCGATGGGTCGCGCGCTTCCTGAAGGGAGGGCACCCAAAGGAAGACGAAGAGGTACATAGAGCCTTCGAAGCAGGTCTGCGTAAGGCCGAGGGTGAGGAGGACGGGGTCTGGATAGGGTGGTTAAGTTTGGCGGATGTTGAGAATGTCTCGCTCCAACTGACCTTGCCGTACCAGCTTCCATGCCTGCGCAAGCTTCTTCATCTCGCCGCTCGGCGCTGCCGACACCGCTCCGCCATAGTTCTCTCCCCAAGTCGCGCGGATCACGACCCACGCGATTGCGAGAAGTACACCGCTCGCCATGAAAGGCGCGCGGTACGCGCCGTGGCCATCATGTGCCGCCTCTGCGCTCTTCGTGCCGATTTGCACGAGTTGATCGCTGATGACGCCCGCCGCAGTCGCGACGAAGCCGTTCACGAGCGTGGCGCGGCCGAGAATGCCAGATAGATCTGCCTGGGTGACGCCGTACTGACCCGCCGCGCTGACAAGCCAGCTTTCGAAAGCCGAGAAGAGGATGGAAGTAGACAATCCGCCGAGCGCACGGCCGGCAAAGAGTACTGGAAGGGAGGGGAACTGAATGAGGGCGCATGATAGGGCGTAGGAGACGCAGAAGGCGAGGCAGACGCGCTTGCGACCGTAGGTGTCGGCCCACGCGCCGACCCAGGGCGCGGCCAGGCCTGCAGAGAGGAAGCCGGTGACAAAGAGGATGGCGACGATGCGTTCGGGGAAGCCGTATTCATCACTGTACAGCGAGTAAACATAGGGCCCCTGCAACCAGTCGGCGCCTGCACATGCGTTAGCTCTGATCGCAGCTGGTAGCCTTTGGCAACGCACCCATTACGATCGCGTATACCAGAAGGTATTGTTTCTCTAGCGCCTCTGCGCCCACAGGGTTCGTGAGCTTCCCCCCGCGCCCGTGCTGCTCAAGCGTGTCATGGTGCTCGTCCCGCGTCTTATCCTTTGCGATCTTCTTCGCCGCGGACACCCGTCTCTCCACCAGCAACCAGCACAGGCAGAGTCCCGACAGGGCAATGAGATTGAACTCGTAGAAGTTGAGCGGCATGGTGCGCGTGCGCGTGTGTTCGTCGCGCGATAGGTTATGTACTCGGTACTGTCGCCGGGCAGTCAATGGGTGGTGGAGGGCGAGGAAAGGGGACACGGCCAAAGAGCGAGCCAGCAAGCAGAGTCTAAGGAGAGTCAGTGACCGTATAAGGCTCGGACAGCGGGAGAGGGAGGAAAGAGAGGAGTGTGAGTGTGCTCATCGCCGTCTTTCTTGTTCCCCACGGCGCTGCGCATTGATTCTGTGGAGACGGAGGACCGGGCCGATCTTTTGGCGCCTTGGCAGCGGCGATTTGTGGCAACTTCGCTCCCACCCTTGTCCTCGACCGTCATCTACTGATCGTCTGTCCCCTCTCCTCTGACGATAAACATACGGCGAGAATAAAGAGTTCAAGCTCATCTTTGCCTGCCCACAAAGTAGAGTGGTCCCCGTCCAATTTTACGGCCGGCGGGCTTCGCGAAGACATGGATGCGATTCGTCTTGTTGCAGACTGGGCAGCTCTATTCTGGCTCGACGCATCTATACTCAGCGCTCTACGCCCCTCGTATACATGCATCTGCTGAAGAATCCCGAGATGGCCCCTTCAACTCCCGAGTCAGTTCCGAGCATTGATGAAGCACCAACGGCGAGTGTCCGCTGTATTTTGCATACTTTTATCCTATCATCTGTTCGTATCATCGTTCTTGCTGAGGTGAGTAGCATAGTCCACCCTGCTGCTCTACTATCATCTCATTGCTCGCCAGCTCACGAACGAGTACGAGCTGCTAAGCCCGTGATTTGCACCCTCATCAATTCTTTGCGCGCCACCATCCGCGTTCCCACATTAGCACCCGCCTGAACACTGCTACGCGCCTTCTCCTTCGAACCTCCTACTGCTATCTTCCCTTCTATCTCCCGCGCAGTGATAGCTTGACACAGCAGCGCATCACCGACAGGATTATCACGGGAATGTGCAATACTCAATAGATACGTCGTCTTTCTGATGGAGGCAGCGCCCTTCAGTAGGACCACCCTTCGTTATTGCGCCGCATCGGTAGAGGATCAATGTGGCTTGTCTACGGATCGATACCCATCATCAGCACGGACACGTCTCCTCATCAACAAGGGCGTAAGGCCGTCCACGATACAGGGCCATTGTCAGCGAGATGTATTCGCACAGTACGTCCGCATACATGGGTGTGCGATATGCGAATGTTGCTGAATAGATCTGATCAAGCTCGTCAGACTCTACCAGTGCGTTAGGAAGAACCCACACATCGTCGCATAAACATAGGACCCTTGCCTTGACGAGGTGCCGTACTGCTGTCGCCCCTACTTGGATAAGTTTGGGTCTAGCGCCCGCGAGTACCTGGATTGCTAAGGTGAGAGGCACCTTCCTGTCGTTGCCTTACGGTCAGAGATGCGCCCACGCCCATCACCCTTTGGCAAGTCTACAACGGGGTACGTTTCTTTTCCAACTCAATGAACCTATAACTGCTCTTACTCACTCTGACTGATCGTCAGGACTACCCTCTAGTGTCAAACGACCTACGGATATGTCACGCTCATAGAAACTAGCGCATATATCTACGGTTCCGCAGGCAACTCGTGAAGGTAAGTTCAGTCTGCTACCGGGCTGCTCATTCGGAAATGACACTGTTGAGTCCGTCCATCAGATGTCGCCCCGCTTACGCTATGCACTTTGACCATTCATCCCTTGCCCTGTACGCTGCGTGTTGCGCTGTCCGAGACCGCCTCGCCCTATTAGTATCAGTATACAATGGCGCCCTGCATCCGTCAGATTGACTACTGACGACATTGGATAGGTCCGCAGCGACACTGTATACGCCGACAGCGATATGGCCTCGCAAGAATCTCAACCATGGTGATCCGACTCCAGTGGACTTGTAATGAGGGGCGGATTCGGATTGACAGTCGTCTCCGGGGGACACGACTCCCATACGACTCCATCGTCGCTTGCAGTTCAAGGCTCACCTGACCAATATTGTTCGACGCGACGCATAACATAGGTCACTCGTCTTTCAGCTCGTTTGAGTACGTCCTGCCACCGCGCAGCTATGCAAGAAGCTTACAACCTCCCTGTTTCCCAGAAGAGCGACAACGTACCGCCTGCCTTCCAGCACAGTGCCCGCAACCCCGCTCAGGCAGGTACGACTCTCAGATCGTCGAGGATGCCGCAGACGTCTCTCGGCTACAGGAGAAACTTTTCCGCGGTATCGGCGTTGGTACTACGGGACCGGTGAGTATCCATCGCACCGATAGCTACCTGAACAGGAGCATATCCTATTCGAGCTGACCCACAGGAGTAGCTATCCGAGTCGCCCTATCTGCCGGATTACCTACTAGGATCGCAGCCGGAACAATGTACAGAGCCGGAACAATGTACAAGTACGCGACTCTATACAGCCCGCAAGACAGTCAGAACAAGCGCAGCCTCGCCAGAACTGCAAGCTCAGAGATCCGACTCCAGTGGACTTGGCTGAGTCCTATACATGGGTCAATGGAGCCCACATCGTTTGAAGGTGGGTGCCTGCGCTCGCGTAGCCCTGCTGACAGTTTACCTCTGCGGTAGACCTCCAGCTGACCGCCAGTTGTAAGCGCCGAGTCCACTACAGTCGGAGGCCGACAAGTAACAATGTACTGTATCGCTCTACATCACGTCTACTGCTGCGATGGGCTGGTGGGTCAAGGAAGTTCGTCTATCGTAACGAGGTCAGTGGTATGTTCTCCGACCACTGGAAGACTGGAAGACTGAACTTCTAGATCTTCAATAGCCGGAGGTCCGCCAGCTGGCGCTTTCTCGTTGTCTAGCTCGCTGGTCACCGAAGCGAGTTCTCTTCGTTCGTTGGAAGCGATCCCCTCGTCGTCTGGAAACGGGAATTTTCGTTGCTGACCGCCAAATCTAGAATTGTTTTCAACCAGGCCGGTCATCAAACGCATCTCATCCAGTAAATTGACGCCGGCAAGTATCCTACTTTCACTCTCATCCTCTATCCGAGAGCAATGAATTATCCCGCCAGATCGCCGGGCTTCATCCCTCGTCTACCCCAGTCCAGGATCGTCGCCTGCCTCTCCGCACGCGGTAGTTCATCATCAAGCATCTACTGTGCCTCCGGGCCCGGAGATGAGGGTGGCCATAAAGTGGGTGCTTGTGCGGCGCCACGCTCGGGAAGGACCGACGTCCCTGTTGAGGTGAGGTCCAGGGCGAGTCCAGCGTTGCGTGCCTTACGTCTCGCAGGCGCTGCTGTCGACTACGCGTACCTCTCGACCACCCAATCCACCCGGTCAACATGCATTGAAACCTCATCTGCCTCTCGCGGAAGTCGAGGCCCCTTTCACTTCGCATAGAAGACCCTCATCGCATGTACGAGACCTCTTCGCCGCTATATGCGATCCTGATCTTAGGTCGACGAGCATATTCGATGTCCATGGCGCCGAGGCACATTACGACGCCGTCGCCGCCGCCGACCATCGCCACCCCGACGACGTCTAGCCTAGACCGGCGACTAGCACGACGGTAGCCCTTGAAACCGTCAGGTAGGCATTGTTCACCCGTGCTCATCGCCTCCTTGCGTCCACTGAAGCGTTGAGACAGGACCATAACAGGCAAAGGGTACGTACTTTCCGTACCCTAGCCATTGTGCTCCTGCATTGGTTCGCGCCACAAATGAGGCCCTTGCCACCTCGCCCGCGGACACGCCACCCCGAGGACGGACGGCATCCGGGTGACGGAAATTGCCCGGAACGCCGTACCGAGCGGATTGTATTCCGGTTATCAAACTGGACGCCGGGACACTGGTAATTGACCGGGCGCACCTTCCGCGTGCGGCTTGCACAAGGCTTGGATGACGCCTCTGGTCGCGCCATCCGCGCGAAATGGGAGAAGAATTAGGAAAATGCGTGAGATGGGAGCAAGATGACGCCGAGATATGTTGACAAGCACTGCGATGGTGGAGGAGGGACGCCGAGAAATGGAGATCTGAGCTCGCTTGCCTCAAGATTGAGGCAGCAGTGCAATCTACGAGCCTGAAGGTCAGCATGGAGGCGCACTAGTGAGCGACCCTGCACGAGAAGTTGGACCCTACCTCATTTGCAGAAGAGCAGAAGAGGGACCCCAGCTCAAGAAGAAGGACTGGAGTGAAGGCTGGACGCCGGGCATGTGGGGGAGCAGCGTTAAAGAAGGCGGCGTGCAGCTCTCGGTAAGCGACTCGTCAGCCAATCGACAGCTTCTTGCCAGTCAGCACCACGGCGTGACCTGCGCGAATTAAAGTCGCTTCCCCGACATTGGGACGGCGCGGAGGAGGGGCGGACGGGCTGGCGCGCGCATTGTCTGTTGTTTAGTCGCCGGGGAAGTTGGCTCATGTCGGGAGGGGCCAGAGATAGGTGAATAGAGCAAGACTTGTGATACAGCACGTTATCGGGCCACTGCTAACTTCGCCATATCAGGCTTTCTCCCAGGATGCCGGCCTGCTGCGATGCCATCAGGGCGCACGCCACGCCGAACCCGCGCCGAACCATGGGAACACCGAAGGCGCCTTGCGATGAGCCTGATTGTTCTAATGTCACTGCTAGCGTGCGCACATGACAGAGCAGCCGCCCTTATATCAGGTCATCATCCCGCCTTCCCTCCCCCACCGCGCCGTGCGCCCCCTCCTCGACACCCAACACGATGCACGCCGCCCTCCTTGTGCCCGAGGTCCTCTCCCTCGTCTTCAACGATGAATCGCTGTCTCAGGCCACCGTCCTCAACATGGCCCTCACCTGCTCGTACTGGCACGAGATCGCCATGGAGGTCCTATGGCGCGAGCTGCCCTCCCTCGTCCCCCTCTTCATGCTCATGCCCGAGGACGTGTGGTGCGCGCCCCGCGGCGAGCGGACCCCGCTGGAGCCCATCCGATTCGTGCGTACTCACCTCGTTAAGCCCGCTAGAACTCGTGCTCATTCCACCGCAGGGCCTGCGCAGAACAGTCACGAGCCACGACTGGCATCTCGTCCATCGCTATGCCCGCCACGTCCGCTCGCTGCGCATCCAGCCGCAGACGTATCGCAAGTCCATCGCGAAGGCGCTGCGAACGTCCGAATCGGACGGACCCCTCTTCCCCGGCCTCCGCCACCTGTCCTTCGCGTCGCAATGGGACTGGGACAAGTGCGACCACCTTGCCATCCTCCGCATGCTCCTCAGCCCCAGCCTCGACCACCTTGCCATCGACATCCCCAATAGCTACCTCGAGCAACTGAGCTGCCTCGCCCCTATCTGCTCCGCCCTCACCACCTTCTCCTTCACCGACCAGGGCCACGCCGACGCGCGCCCCTCCCCCGCCGACCTCACCGCCTGCGTCCGCGCGTGGCCCGCGCTCACGAGCATCAGCCTCAACGGCAGCGCGGGCATGTCCCAGCTCATGCCCGCGCTCGCGCTCTGCGACTCGGCTGGTGGCCCCGACGCTGTCTTCGCGCCCTGCTCGCCCTCCGGCGCGTACCCGCGCGCGAGCTTCGCCGCGCTCCGCGACCTCACCATCGGCGGACAGAGCGCGGCTTACGTCGTCGGGCTCATGAAGAGCTGGGGCGTGCGCCCGATCGAGCGCCTCAGCGTGTTCGGCCTTGAGCTCTTCGCGGACGCGGCGCGCGCGCTGATTGCGGACATTCCAACGCACTGCGAGCCGACCGCGCTGAGCAAGCTGATGATCAGCGCAACCTCGCCGGGGTGGAGGATGCGTGCGGAGGACGTCGCGCCGCTGGCGAAGTGCACGGGCCTGACGAGCTTGGTGCTGAACGTGTCCGACGGGACGGACATTGCGGACGTGGAGTACGAGACGCTGGCAAGGAGCTGGCCGCTTCTGCAGCGTGTCGAGTTCCCGGGATCGTACGACCGCGCAGTCGCTCCGCGGTGTACGATGGCAGCTCTCGGCGCCTTTGCGGGCGCCTGTACGCACCTCGAGAGCATCGTCCTCTCCTTCGACGCCAACATGGACGTCGTACCCTCCCCTTCCCTCTCCAACTCCACCGTCACCCACCTCAACGTCGTCGACTCGCCCATCGACGAGTCTTGCGCGCCGCGCGTAGCCGAGCGCCTCGCGACTCTGTTCCCGAGCCTAACATGGATCGAGGACGACTACGATGACGGGCGGTACGAGGAGAGCCAGGCTGGGTGGGTCGTGGCGGATGCGGCCATGCGTGCGCGCGCACGAGCGCAGCGAGCAAAGGTGTGGGCCGCGGAGCGCTCCGCGGTGAAGGCCAAGCTGGCGGCGGCAGCAGCAGCTTCTGTACAGCGAACTCCTTCGTCAAGCTCGACTTCGCCATCGAGGACAACATCCTCAAGTACCGTGGGGACGTCTTACTTCGACGTACGTCGCTCTTCTCCTTGCTATCCTACTTCCTTGCTTACCTGTCATCAGGCTCTCCGCGAGCAGTGCATCATCGCATGAGGTGCCCGGCACGTCGTGAATATGTGAATATCAGCCCCCTTCGACGACGACGCTGTACATGCGGCTCGACCACTCCCCCCTCTGTGTGCATACAACTCGGCGCTATGTACATACAGCCCACCCTACCTCCCGGCCCTATTCGACCACCCGGCCACCCATGTTCTTCACCCCATGCTTTACCCCTGCTCTGTGCTCTCCCTGCTTTTACTTACGACCTTCGGCCCTCGATGCGAACCAGGTGCGTCGCGGGCTATAATGACCCCAACCGCTGGATTCCACAGCGAGGCTTGTCGTGCTTTACCGACACCTGTACAATAGCCCTGGACACGACGCGCGGAGACGTGTACATACTGGTGGAGATACATACATAGTAAGCAACGTGTATTTGTAGTGTAGATACCCTTGGTTGAGAAGAATACGATGACATTCATTTAGTGAAGGACGAGTGAAGCTCACCACGAAGGCTGCCCTCGCCGTCTCGCCTCGCCCCCACCGTCGCGCGGGGCGAGTTCTCTGAGTTCAGACTGACTTCACGCCACCCAACGACGCCTTTGCGTGCGCAGCAGCAAGTCGCGCGCAGCCTCGATGTCGTTACTCAACTCACAACACGCGGGAAAGACCACGGCGGCCATCCCACGTCGCCAGCAAGTCCCCCCACCTCGTCTCCGCCGCCGTCGGCTCAACAACTCACCAACTCGCGGGGGGCGAGTCTCTGGTACTCAAGCTGACATGGCAACACCCGACGACGCCTTCGCGAGCAAGGTGGCAAGTCCCGCGCGACCTCGTCGTTGTCATTCGAACTCACGGCATGCGGGAGCGGCGATGGCGGCAGGCCCCTCGCCTATTCTGACGTCGCGCGCAAGTCGCCCCGATCTCAGCTCACGCCTTACGACGCGGGAACAGTCGCCCGTCACTGACTCGCGCTCGCCCAGTCTCTCGCAGACCCCCGCACGGCGAATGGAGGACGCGCGACTTGGTGCGGACTCACCAAAATGCGCCCCCACCTCCCCCTCTCACGCCGACTGCCCTCGCCGCACCTCCGGACTCGTCTCACCGTGCACGCGCGCAACTGCTCTCGCAAGCGACTCCATTCCCGCGATGTCGAGAAGACGGCGAACGCGTAATTTTGGCGGTGAGAAGGCGCTTTCGCGCGCATCCCCCCGCCCGCACAACGCCTCCTGCTTGCACGGCTCAGCAAGAGAAGACGCGAGAAGATCAAATACTCACCTAGAGACATCGACGACGTCCCCGCCGCACCCCCCAAACCTCATGAGCACGCGCGGGATGCTCGAGCTCGTTAGCAAACCCGCCCCCTCCCCCCGCCTCACGAAAATCGCACTCACTTCGCAAAGCCCGCGACGCCTCCGCGCAATGTGCGCGAACGACGCCGCTCCCTGCGGGCGATGCCGTGGACCGACGCGGCGAGGCGATGATACTCACCTCATCGACGGAGGGGATGTCTTCCCCCTCCCCCCTCCCCCCTCCTCTTCGACGTGGACAGAGTCGCACCCACGTCGCAGAGCACGACGGCGCTCGTCGCGGGCAATGCGGCTCGCGTGAGCGGTGCTCCGAGACTGGTTCTGCACCTGCACAGTTGTCAGTAACGTCGCCAGAACGGCAGGGAGGGAGGGGGAGGAGGGAGGAGAAGGGGAGGAGAAGGTGGTAAAGACGAAGGCAAGGGGCCCGGAAGCAACGGGGAAAGGAGTGTAGGTGATGGGGGAGGGTAGTACGAGGGTGGACGAGTTGAGAGAAAGGGAGTATGGCGAGGGTGGGGTGATGGGGGAGGGCAGTTGGTGAGGAGGGAGGGAGAGGAGAAGGTGGCGAGGGCGAGGTCAGGAAGCTCGGAGACGATGAAGGATAGCCTGTAGGTGGTAGGAGATGGTGGTGTGAGGGTGTAAGCGTCGCGAAGGGGCTGGTACGACGAGGGAGGGTGTGATGGGGGAGGGCAGTTGACGAAGGGAAGGGGGAGGGGCTCGAGTAAATACCTGAGTACATGATGTGATAGATAGATGTGGTAGTACAAGCTGGCTGAAGTAATCGACGAGGGATAGGATGGTGAGGGTTCGCATATGAAAGGAGAGGGGGTACGAAGGGAAGGGGTGGCGAGATGAGAAGGACATGAGAAACGTGAGAAATCGGTTGCTTACCTCGCTTTCGTGTGTGCTGAACGAGCTGGCGATGACCGTCGCGAGCAGTAGGACCCGGCCAGACATAAAGAGAGATCAGCAAAGCAGTTGGCTGCAACGAAATTCAAAGGCTCACCTTGAGTTTCTTTCGGTTTTCGTTGAGGGTGGCGCTCGGCAGGGCTTTTCCGACGTCACAGGCAATATTTACGAGGGGGCGGAGCATGCTCAGTATCACACTATGTATCCTTCGAGTACTCAAGTACTCGTACAGCCCCCCAAATGCGATACAAGCGATGTATTCACACTACACCACCTTCAACCCATGAGCCCCACCCTCCCCTGAAAGGCCTTTCGGCGTGAGACCAGGGCTACCCCTGGTCGTGGACACGTCTCAGTAAGCCTACCAATCGATCAGTCTTATCTCTAGCAGCGGGATTATACGAAAACTCACCGATGTCGAGTTATGAGGAGAAAATGAAAGATCCTTGAAAAGCGCCGGACGCGTGGCAGTCAGAGGTGAGGAGAGGGGTCGCAGCGTCCATATATACCATAGGAGATATGATTCTAGCATATGAAGACCACGTACCCTTGTTTGAGAGTCATGCCGACGCTAAGGTGCGCCTGATCTCGATTCGAATCGAGCTCAATGAAATTCTGCGAAAACAAGGGCATCAGCGTTCGTCAAGACAGTTCTGTGCGAGAGCTTACCTCGCATGCAGTCCCGAGCATCGTGCTTAACATTCAGATTGCGGTGAAGCGTCGGTAAGCGCGAATTCTGCGAGGGTTGCACGAGTTGCTTAACCCAAGAACGAGCTAGTGGTCTCCCTACCTCGATCACAGCTTCGACAGCGACTACGGCTAGTCGAGCGTCTATGTGAGACTCCTGAGCGACGCCTACTTGCGTCAGACAACGCGGACAATCCAAGGAAAATGATGAGCACGAGTCGAGCTAGCCACACAGTATACGTACCGACGCGGCCGTATTACTCGAGTCCCAATGGGACAGGCGAAGATGGCGGTCGCACATCCGCACAGCGCGCTTAGAGGCCCAGCTAGAGCGCCTTCAAGGCATGGTCTACCATCAAGCGGTCAGTCAACAGTTGAAACTCGCGGCGGGGTAGCACGCCTCACCGTGTACCAGCATAATCTCCCCCTCCTCGGACGTGCTCGGAATCGTCAAGGCGCGGGTATGTAGGGGCGGAGTAACAAGCCTGCAAAGGCGATCAGCACGGCCAAGACAGAGGTCGTGGCTCGCCGAGGGAGACGGTCAGTCGCTCATGTTATTCCCTCGCGCGCTCTGTCACATCCGCATGCCGGCCGGTCGCGTCGGCAGCGGTCTCTCGTATCCCCACGGCAATGCGAGATTACCTCACCCTGAGGTGTCCCGTGCGAACACGCCGCGTCGCGGCCTTGAGCGATTCTTTCACATCGCGGGTGAGATTGTTGATGTTGCTACAGCGCGGCAGCACGGACTCTGTGAGCATACAGAGAGATGGGACGAGGGCGCATCACGTACCATCCCGTCGCATCCATCATCCTAGGGGACTCGCGCGTGCCTCCGGCGGTTTGGAAGGCTCGGAAAATGCGGAATTGAAGGTCAATTTCTCGTTCTGTACAGTCAGAAGCGAACTCACAACCCTCAATGACCCCGAGAACCTACTGCAGCGCGCGTAGAAATAGCCTGAATGGTAGCCTGTTTGACCAACTATCAGCCAGCGCTCTTCCAGCAAAGGATGAACTTTGACTCGCCGCATTCTCGTATGAATCGCTCTAGAGATCCCGCGCATGCCTCCGGCGGGTTGAGGGCCTCAAGGATAGCTGTGAGGAAGATCAGCCGACGCTTATGTAGTTCGGATCCAACCGAGGCGGGAAAATCGCAGGTACTCACCTCAATGACCCCGAGAACCTGATCAAATCCCTCGAAGGTTCAGGGTATCGTCGAGCGGCTGGGTGTAGGTAGCGATCGTCTAGCGAGTAGTCTATGGCACCTCCAGAACCTGATGGTGGACAGCAGCTGTCAGCGAGCGCTTCGACAGGACGAAGGACTCGAGCTCGCCAAAATTTGCCACTCGCGCATTCCTCCAGCAGTTCAAGAGACGTATACACTCACTGTGTAAGCGTCAGCGCGAGCTATATGCAGCCTCGCCATTGAGAGTAAGCCGACGGGGCATTACTCACCTCGATGGGCCCGAGAAACCCGGGGTGATTGTCGGACTCCCAAGTCGGCGATGTCAAGAAACAAGTATTCAGTCGTAATACGAGGGAACAGAGTTGATTCGACTCACAATCTGGTCACAGATGCGTCCAGTGCCGCCTATCCTCCCATCGGTCGCCCTGTCGTAAAGCGGTGACGTCGCAGACATAGCGGTGGGAAGCAAGGAGGGTCAGCGACACGTGTCGTGACGCACTGAAAGGACTCACGAGATGGGTGACGGCGCTCAGCTCGGGAGTCGCCAGGGCCTGGCCGCCGCGCAGCGACGCAGAGCGTCATGTGGTTGTGCCAGCGCACGGGCGACGACGGACCATCGCGTCTTTGGAATAGGACGTTGGTGATGATCAAAGTGAACTCGACATACGGTCGTACACTCACCCTGCTGCCCGTTGCGTCTGGCCGGCGCGTTGAAGAATCCGCCAGAGGACCTAGCGAGACCAGCCCGAGCTATATAGGAGAGATTGCGAGGGGATATCGTCGAGAAAATCAGTAGCGGGCTTGAGAGGGAGAAACAAGGAATGAACTCAGGATATTTCGAAGTTCCCGAGCGTAAATCCTCGATATCCTTGTTGTGACGGCGGTCAGAGGAATACTCGACAGGATAGAAGAGATAGGTATTACCTACTTTGAAGTACCAGGAGTTCAAAGCGCAGGCTAGGAAGATCCAAATCAGCAAAACGGGTCGTGACGCGATGCAAAAAGCGAACTCGCCTGCTCTAGTAGTGGCACGAGAAGGGACGCGTCAAGCTGAGAAAAGAGACAATGGATCACCTGTAATCTCATCGTTAGTAAAAGCGAAGCAGTAATGAGAGAGGACAGACGGAAATAATGACTCGAAGGTCAACTGCTGTAGACCAGCTGAACTCGAAGATGAGCGCTTCGTCAAGAGATTCAGAAGAGCGCAGAGTAAGAAGGTGTAAAGGCAGGAGTAGTGATAAGACAGGAGGAGAAATGGGAGGGAGTAGTGAAAGATGAGAGAAGGGAAGTAGAGGAGGGAGGGGAAGTGAGGAGAGCAGTCGACTCACCCCGCTCTTTATACGAATCCACCAGGCGCACGGACTCGCAGAGCATCACCGCGTCTCCCCCTTGATGCCCCACCACTTTGCTAAGCGATTCCGCGACTCTGCCACCCGGATATTCCTTGCCGCCCGCCCTCCTCCTCCTAAGCCCCAACGGCGCATCTTCCGCGCTTCTCTTCGAAATCAGGGAGCCAGCGCCCAGGCCCGCGCGTGATCTGATCGTGACAAATGATGGGACCCTGATTGATCGGTGTCGAGAAATCGTCTCCGCGCCAGTGAAAGTTTGGAGGCGAGGCAAGGCGGTAGGAGCGGTGTTTGCAAACCGAGTAGACGGATGTCAGGGAGGGGAAGGACAGCATAGAGGCAGTATCCTAAGTCTTAGGGGCTCGGGGTGGGGTGTCTCGAGTGCCCGGACACCGGGGTGAAGACGCTGCTGCTCGGTGAAGTCAGGAGCGCGCTGTCGAGCGTTTCGAGCCGCACTCACCTAAAAGCCAGCGGACTGGGACGTTGTGTATATGGTCTCCCGGCCGTTAGGATACACGTGTTGTGTGCTCGCTCGGTTTGAGGATTGTGAGTTGAGGCTCAGAAGCTCGAACGGACGGCCTGCCACAAAAGGCAGGCATTCAGCCACACGCGGGGACGAGCGCGAGAGTGCGACGACGACCTGCGTCTTGCGCACTCCCGACGCATTGTAAAGACCTTAATTACTCACGGAATCATTGCCGTTGACTCTCGGCCTGCTATATTGCAAGCGTGATGGCGTGAAGTGCTGGATTTGCGCTTGGGGCCGGAACCGCAAGGCCGCGCTCGAGTCCGCCTCGCGCGCATCAGGATTCGTGCAGTTCGACAGTCTCCGTGCTTCCGTGTTTTGGCAAGTTGGGGCCCGAGATTTGCAGTCGAGCGGCGGAAGACTGGAGCCGGGGCGATCCCTGGCAATATAACCTTCTTATTGTCCTCGGGCGCTCGGTGAGCGTAGGTACAGTGCTATGATGACGGGGGATGGCTCACCTTTGAGATGGGTCGCGCAGAAATGCGATACCGCTCAGCGGTCGGGCGTGAGCTGCTGGGGGAGCTCGCGTGTCCTCGAGCTGATCTGCTATTGTCTAAGCACAAGCACAGAAGCCGGCTCACCCTCATCACAGGCACATGAACCACTTGCCGAGTTCCTTCAAAAAGGTCGGTTGGGGTCGTGCTCAGGCAACAGAAGCCGGCGCTTCTCACTCTTCGTGACCTTGCTCCCGCCGGCTCAAGCGGTCCCCCGCCGCTTCAGTGACACCCTCGGTGCCTTCGTGCCTTTGTTAACGCGTTATCTCGTACGTACCTGGTTTGTTCTTCTTTCGGAATCCTTGCCGTTGACGAGGACTTGCGCTGCCCAGCGTAGCGCGGCGCTGCTCTGATCTCATCGCCGGGGGAACTACGTGAGTCGAGATTGGGTGTTATTGCTGACAGTGTATGCGGTACGGAGGGTCTTCGATAGTGTCGTATATGTGGTAGGTACGCGTATCTAGGGTGGTCGGTGACTTGTGCTGGTGGGGGTGGTGAGGGCGGGAGGCAAGGGATAGGTCCGCCTTGCTTCCGCCGCGGTTTGCCGGTCTCGAGCGCGGCGGCTCACCGGCGCGGCCTTCCCGTCCGGTTTCGAACCTCGCGACCGCCGTCCGCGTCTTGCTCCCGACCACCATGTACGACGTTCCGGCGTGTCGCATCACTGTCTACAGTCGTCGCCGAGTTGTTTCCCGCAGAGTGCAGATTTCTGGAAGCCTTTTGTGCTGCACTTCTCGTCTTGCTCATGGGTTTGCTTATGAGTTTGAGCTGTCCCGAGTTTCTTGCTGTTCACGCTGGCTGTCCGAGCCTATATCACGCGTTTTGTACTCCCACTATGTTCCTCTCGTCACTGTATCCTATGGTCTGAGCCTGTATTCTGTGCTTTTTCTAAAATTCTCATCTCATCTCACATCTCGAGCTTCGACCCGCTCCTCGAGTTTACCCGCCCACGGCAGGTAATTCTTGCGAGCTCCGCGCGGAGGTGAATGCCCAAAGAGGCAATCTGGTGAGGTCTCCGACATGAGGCATTGATGGCTTCGTGATCAGGGTCCAGCCCTTTCGCACGCCACAGCGGCGATCACAATTGCCTCGTGCACCTGATCACACCTCCTGGCTTCATCTTCTAACTCTACAGCTTTATCCTCTACCTCTTGCTTCTATCTATGCTTCCTCCCTATGTCTCTGCTCGCTCTCGATGCCTCCGCTTTGTCTCGATGTCTCCATTAGCTCTCGAACCTGTGGGTACTGTCAGCAACTACCAAAGCAAGCAAAGGCGAGATCGGCAGCCACAACACCTTGGTTGCACAAGGGCAACACCGAGCCACCTCCGAGAGCGACGGAAGCGAGCGAGCGAGCCACGGGAGCAAGCCGGAGAGCACAGAGAAGACACGGAGCGAGCGAGCAGCAGAGAGACCGAGAGCAAGAGCCCGAGAGCAGCGAGAGTCCCGAGAGCGGCAGGGACCCGGCACTCGGTGCTGGAAACCAGCCCGAGGGCGAGTCAGCTCGCCAAAAGGTACGCAGACTCACTATTAACCCCCGAGTTGAGCGCTGACCCGCGTTGCGAGCACGGTGGCGCAGCGGGTCCGAGAGCGAGGCGGCACAGCCCATCAAGCGCAGCCTAACGAGCAGGATCAGGACGTGCTCGAGGTGCGTGCATCGGGCCTGATGCATGAACAGCAAGCTTACCTGGATTCACAGCTTCTCCGACACTCCAGGGTACGTGCAAAATGCATCCATTCAAGATACCGAGCTTACATCTTGTACATACGAGTACTTCCTACCACGAAGAGGGCGAGGGCGCGCTCTCCTTGCGACACGGATAAGATCCATCCATCAAGAACTCACCTGCGCGCCACTGTACTCGTCGGAGGGGACTGCCGACACCCGACGCTGCGATGAGCGAGATCAGGGCGTGGGACAGCAACGACGAGCTTACCGGCGATGTCCGCGCCACTGAAAGCGCGCCGCCGTCTCAAGATCGCGTCGTCGGTGCGTCTACTCAGTGTCAGCACTTCCACATCTGCTTACCTATCCCCCAGCGAGTAGGACGACTCCAGGCGTTTGAAGCGCCTGTCACGCCGATCTGCACCCCGCAGCGACGGCCGAAGACGAAGCGCGCGACACGGACGGGCTACGCGGCGCACGACGGCCCCCGATGAGCAAGATCAGTACCGGGATCACGATGAGGAGCTTGCCGGTGCGATCCGCGCGGCTTGACGGCGATCTGCGCAACGCCCGGCACCTTGGGGCGAGCTACGTGACGCTCGGCGGTCTGGATGAGCAAGTTAGCGCGCGGAGATCGAGAGTGAAGGGCTTACCGGTTGCCGACGGCGCATCGCCCACGCTCTCCATCCTCGACAGCGTTCTCTTCCCTCGACGCTCTCCTGCCTCCAATGCGCTCTCCCCCATCTGATGCGACGAGATCCGCATCCCCGTCTCGGAATCAGCCACGCGCTCGGCGTCTGGCGACATGACGACTACGCAGCCTCATCCCGCGAGGACGGCGACACCAAGACCTCCCTCGACGAGATCCCCTACTCGGTGTGAGTCGGCTGTAGTCCGCATTGCAGCCAGCAAGGTTACCCCTTGTGTTCGATCTCCGCCAGCGTGCCGTCCATCCCACGCCGAGAATGTCGTCGCTGGCCCTCTCTCGCGCCTCGTCACGGTTTTCCGCGCCTCGAAAGGCTCACCAACGACTTTCGCATCGAGATCTGCGGAGATCACGTTGATTAGTGTGAGTTGATTCGCATGCTCGGTGACTGCCGGCAAGCTTACCTGCTGGTACCAGACCCATCGCGAGGTCGAGACGCCCTCTGCGACGTCAAAACTCAACCCCCCGGACGGGATCGCCATCGCGTGGGATCTCCGCGCGTCTGGAAAGGTGAGTGGACCGACGCCTTCATCGCAGGAAGCGAGCTTACCCTTTCGTCAGGCCGCGCGCGTCGAGAACCCCAAGTCGCCGGGCTGAGGTAAGTGGTCCGAGTACTGACACCTCGCCTCCTCCCCCGCCTCCCACCGCCGCACGGGAGGAAAGGGGGGAGGAGGAGGAGAGGGAGGGGGGAGGAGAGGGGGAGGGGGAGAGTGAGAGTGCTGTGAGAGCAAAAGTAGGGTAGTTATAGAGTGAAAATGCCAGAGCTTAAGCGCTCGCTGCGCTCGCGCCGCGCAAAGGGGAGGTGGATCTCCTGCCCGCGCGAAAAACGGGCGTTTCGGGGATTGCCGAACGGTCCCAAGGATGTGAGGGTAGGCGGCGGGGCCGGAAAACGAGGCGGCGGCGGCGGGGCGAGGCGGGAGGCGCGACGCGGCTGAGAGCAAGGCGGGGCGCGCGGTGTGATCTGATCGACGTGATGAGGTCGGTGGTCGGGCCGGGAGTGGTCTGCGTGCTAGCATCGATCGCGACTGGCGTGCTGCGACCACGACCACGACCATGGACGCCGCTCGACTGCCTCGAACCATGGGAACACCGAAGGCGCCTTGCGATGCGCCTGAGCCTGCTAGCGTGCGCACATGACAGAGCAGCCGGCCTTATATCAGGTCATCATCCCGCCTTCCCTCCCCTCTCCCTCGTCTTCAACAATGACTCGCTGTCTCAGTCCACCGTCCTCAACATGGCCCTCACCTGCTCGTACTGGCACGAGATCGCCATGGAGGTCCTATGGCGCGAGCTGCCCTCCCTCGTCCCCCTCTTCATGCTCATGCCCGAGGACGCGTGGTGCGCGCCCCGCGGCGAGCGGACCCCGCTCGAGCCCATCCGATTCGTGCGTACCCACCTCGCTAAGCCCGCTAGAACTCGTGCTCATTCCACCGCAGGGCCTGCGCAGAACAGTCACGAGCCACGACTGGCATCGAGTCCATCGCTATGCCCGCCACGTCCGCTCGCTGCGCATCCAGCCGCAGACATATCGCAAGTCCATCGCGAAGGCGCTGCGAACGTCCGAATCGGACGGACCCCTCTTCCCCGGCCTCCGCCACCTGTCCTTCGCGTCGCAATGGGACTGGGACAAGTGCGACCACCTCGCCATCCTCCGCATGCTCCTCAGCCCCAGCCTCGACCACCTCGCCATCGACATCCCCAATAGCTACCTCGAGCAACTAAGCTGCCTGGCCCCCATCTGCTCCGCCCTCACCACCTTCTCCTTCACCGACCAGGGCCACGCCGACGCGCGCCCCTCCCCCGCCGACCTCACCGCCTGCGTTCGCGCGTGGCCCGCGCTCACGAGCATCAGCCTCAACGGCAGCGCGGGCATGTCCCAGCTCATGCCTGCGCTCGCGCTCTGCGATTCCGCCGGCGGCCCCGACGCTGTCTTCGCGCCCTGCTCACCCTCCGGCGCGTACCCGCGCGCGAGCTTTGCCGCGCTCCGCGACCTCACCATCGGCGGGCAGAGCGCGGCTTACGTCGTCGGGCTCATGAAGAGCTGGGGCGTGCGCCCGATCGAGCGCCTCAGCGTGTTCGGCCTTGAGCTCCCCGCGGACGCGGCGCGCGCGCTGATTGCGGATATCCCGACGCACTGCGAGCCCGCCGCGCTGAGCAAGCTGATGATCAGCGCAACCTCGCCGGGGTGGAGTATGCGTGCGGAGGACGTCGCGCCGCTGGCGGAGTGCACGGGCTTGACGAGCTTGGTGTTGAACGTGTCCGACGGGGCGGACATTGCGGACGTGGAGTACGAGACGCTGGCAAGGAGCTGGCCGCTTCTGCAGCGTGTCGAGTTCCCGGGGTCGTACGACCGTGCAGTCGCTCCGCGGTGTACGATGGCAGCTCTCGGCGCCTTCGCGGGCGCCTGCACGCACCTCGAGAGCATCGTCCTCTCCTTCGACGCCAACATGGACGTCGTACCCTCCCCTTCCCTCTCCAACTCCACCGTCACCCACCTCAACGTCGTCGACTCGCCCATCGACGAGTCCTGCGCGCCGCGCGTAGCCGAGCGCCTCGCGACTCTGTTCCCGAGCCTAACATGGATCGAGGACGACTACGATGACGGGCGGTACGAGGAGAGCCAGGCTGGGTGGGTCGTGGCGGATGCGGCCATGCGTGCGCGCGCACGAGCGCAGCGGGCGAAGGTGTGGGCCGCGGAGCGCTCGGCGGTCAAGGCGAAGCTGGCGGCGGCAGCAGCAGCGTCTGCACAGCGAACTCCTCCGTCAAGTTCGACTTCGCTATCGAGAACAACATCCTCGAGTAGTGTAGGGACGTCTTACTTCGACGTACGTCGCTCTTCTCCTTGCTATCCTACTTCCTTGCTTACCTGTCATCAGGCCCTCCGCGAGCAGTGCATCATCGCATGAGGTGCCCGGCACGTCGTGAATATGTGAATATCAGCCCCTTTCGACGACGACGCTGTACATGCGGCTCGACCACTCCCCCCTCTGTGTGCATACAACTCGGCGCTATGTACATACAGCCCACCCTACCTCCCGGCCCTATTCGACCACCCGGCCACCCATGTTCTTCACCCCATGCTTTACCCCTGCTCTGTGCTCTCCCTGCTTTTACTTACGACCTTCGGCCCTCGATGCGAACCAGGTGCGTCGCGGGCTATAATGACCCCAACCGCTGGATTCCACAGCGAGGCTTGTCGTGCTTTACCGACACCTGTACAATAGCCCTGGACACGACGCGCGGAGACGTGTACATACTGGTGGAGATACATACATAGTAAGCAACGTGTATTTGTAGTGTAGATACCCTTGGTTGAGAAGAATACGATGACATTCATTTAGTGAAGGACGAGTGAAGCTCACCACGAAGGCTGCCCTCGCCGTCTCGCCTCGCCCCCACCGTCGCGCGGGGCGAGTTCTCTGAGTTCAGACTGACTTCACGCCACCCAACGACGCCTTTGCGTGCGCAGCAGCAAGTCGCGCGCAGCCTCGATGTCGTTACTCAACTCACAACACGCGGGAAAGACCACGGCGGCCATCCCACGTCGCCAGCAAGTCCCCCCACCTCGTCTCCGCCGCCGTCGGCTCAACAACTCACCAACTCGCGGGGGGCGAGTCTCTGGTACTCAAGCTGACATGGCAACACCCGACGACGCCTTCGCGAGCAAGGTGGCAAGTCCCGCGCGACCTCGTCGTTGTCATTCGAACTCACGGCATGCGGGAGCGGCGATGGCGGCAGGCCCCTCGCCTATTCTGACGTCGCGCGCAAGTCGCCCCGATCTCAGCTCACGCCTTACGACGCGGGAACAGTCGCCCGTCACTGACTCGCGCTCGCCCAGTCTCTCGCAGACCCCCGCACGGCGAATGGAGGACGCGCGACTTGGTGCGGACTCACCAAAATGCGCCCCCACCTCCCCCTCTCACGCCGACTGCCCTCGCCGCACCTCCGGACTCGTCTCACCGTGCACGCGCGCAACTGCTCTCGCAAGCGACTCCATTCCCGCGATGTCGAGAAGACGGCGAACGCGTAATTTTGGCGGTGAGAAGGCGCTTTCGCGCGCATCCCCCCGCCCGCACAACGCCTCCTGCTTGCACGGCTCAGCAAGAGAAGACGCGAGAAGATCAAATACTCACCTAGAGACATCGACGACGTCCCCGCCGCACCCCCCAAACCTCATGAGCACGCGCGGGATGCTCGAGCTCGTTAGCAAACCCGCCCCCTCCCCCCGCCTCACGAAAATCGCACTCACTTCGCAAAGCCCGCGACGCCTCCGCGCAATGTGCGCGAACGACGCCGCTCCCTGCGGGCGATGCCGTGGACCGACGCGGCGAGGCGATGATACTCACCTCATCGACGGAGGGGATGTCTTCCCCCTCCCCCCTCCCCCCTCCTCTTCGACGTGGACAGAGTCGCACCCACGTCGCAGAGCACGACGGCGCTCGTCGCGGGCAATGCGGCTCGCGTGAGCGGTGCTCCGAGACTGGTTCTGCACCTGCACAGTTGTCAGTAACGTCGCCAGAACGGCAGGGAGGGAGGGGGAGGAGGGAGGAGAAGGGGAGGAGAAGGTGGTAAAGACGAAGGCAAGGGGCCCGGAAGCAACGGGGAAAGGAGTGTAGGTGATGGGGGAGGGTAGTACGAGGGTGGACGAGTTGAGAGAAAGGGAGTATGGCGAGGGTGGGGTGATGGGGGAGGGCAGTTGGTGAGGAGGGAGGGAGAGGAGAAGGTGGCGAGGGCGAGGTCAGGAAGCTCGGAGACGATGAAGGATAGCCTGTAGGTGGTAGGAGATGGTGGTGTGAGGGTGTAAGCGTCGCGAAGGGGCTGGTACGACGAGGGAGGGTGTGATGGGGGAGGGCAGTTGACGAAGGGAAGGGGGAGGGGCTCGAGTAAATACCTGAGTACATGATGTGATAGATAGATGTGGTAGTACAAGCTGGCTGAAGTAATCGACGAGGGATAGGATGGTGAGGGTTCGCATATGAAAGGAGAGGGGGTACGAAGGGAAGGGGTGGCGAGATGAGAAGGACATGAGAAACGTGAGAAATCGGTTGCTTACCTCGCTTTCGTGTGTGCTGAACGAGCTGGCGATGACCGTCGCGAGCAGTAGGACCCGGCCAGACATAAAGAGAGATCAGCAAAGCAGTTGGCTGCAACGAAATTCAAAGGCTCACCTTGAGTTTCTTTCGGTTTTCGTTGAGGGTGGCGCTCGGCAGGGCTTTTCCGACGTCACAGGCAATATTTACGAGGGGGCGGAGCATGCTCAGTATCACACTATGTATCCTTCGAGTACTCAAGTACTCGTACAGCCCCCCAAATGCGATACAAGCGATGTATTCACACTACACCACCTTCAACCCATGAGCCCCACCCTCCCCTGAAAGGCCTTTCGGCGTGAGACCAGGGCTACCCCTGGTCGTGGACACGTCTCAGTAAGCCTACCAATCGATCAGTCTTATCTCTAGCAGCGGGATTATACGAAAACTCACCGATGTCGAGTTATGAGGAGAAAATGAAAGATCCTTGAAAAGCGCCGGACGCGTGGCAGTCAGAGGTGAGGAGAGGGGTCGCAGCGTCCATATATACCATAGGAGATATGATTCTAGCATATGAAGACCACGTACCCTTGTTTGAGAGTCATGCCGACGCTAAGGTGCGCCTGATCTCGATTCGAATCGAGCTCAATGAAATTCTGCGAAAACAAGGGCATCAGCGTTCGTCAAGACAGTTCTGTGCGAGAGCTTACCTCGCATGCAGTCCCGAGCATCGTGCTTAACATTCAGATTGCGGTGAAGCGTCGGTAAGCGCGAATTCTGCGAGGGTTGCACGAGTTGCTTAACCCAAGAACGAGCTAGTGGTCTCCCTACCTCGATCACAGCTTCGACAGCGACTACGGCTAGTCGAGCGTCTATGTGAGACTCCTGAGCGACGCCTACTTGCGTCAGACAACGCGGACAATCCAAGGAAAATGATGAGCACGAGTCGAGCTAGCCACACAGTATACGTACCGACGCGGCCGTATTACTCGAGTCCCAATGGGACAGGCGAAGATGGCGGTCGCACATCCGCACAGCGCGCTTAGAGGCCCAGCTAGAGCGCCTTCAAGGCATGGTCTACCATCAAGCGGTCAGTCAACAGTTGAAACTCGCGGCGGGGTAGCACGCCTCACCGTGTACCAGCATAA